>NW_012267423.1:1192414-1207682 GCF_000151885.1 Dipodomys ordii | reverse complement strand
AAAAAAAAGCCGGAAGTGGCCCTGTGGCTCAAGTGGTAGAGTGCTAGCCTTGAGCTGAAGAGCTGAGGGACAGTGCCTAGGCCCAGAGTTCAGGCCCTACAACCGAACCCAAAAAAAAAAAAAGAACTCTGGAGATGCTGCAGATGGTTCTCAGGTTTATATGTCTCGCCCTGCAGGAAGTGTCTGCATGCGTTTTATCTTGAAGTAGAGTGATTCAGTACTATTATCTGAAGATGGCCTCGCTGTTCTCGTTTCGGTCTACACTACTCTTGGAGACTACTGGCCCCTAATTCTCCAACTGTGTTGGCTAAATCTCAGCTATACAAATATCATTCAGGCAAACACAAATACAACTGTACTATTACATATGTTGTTGTAAGTAAAAAACAACTTTCCTCAAGGAATTAAGATCGCATTCTTTAAAAATTCTATCTCTTTCCTATGTCACAGTCTTCAAAGCACAAACTAAACTGTTTATAATACTTTTCACATCTCATTCCTTTTAAAGTATGTTTATTCTCATTGTAGAATTCTGTTTATTTCCTTTATGACAGGTATCATATATGAAATCTATAATCACGTATTTCATGAAGCCATGATTATGTTCATTATGTCCATCACTATATAGTAAATTTCACAATGTATTGCTAGCACATGGTATGTGCTCAGTAATTATTTGCTAAGTGAAAAATGATACCTTTATTTTATTGTAATCATGACTATTTTGCTACTTACATCTTTTAAATGTACCCTTTAGTAAACAGAAGAGTTTCTGTTTGTTGGTCATGGGGCTTGAACTCTGGGCCTGAATGCTGTCCCTCAGCTCTTCAGTTCAAGCCTAAAGCTCTACCACTTGGGCCACTGTACCACTTCTGGTTTTCTGAGTGGTTTATTGGAGATAAGAGTCTCATGGACTTTCCTGCCTGGGCTGGCTTTGAACTGTGATCCTCAGATCTCAACCTCCTGAGTAGTCAGGATTATAGGCATGAGCTACCGGCGCCCCGCCAGTGCTGGCTTTTAGAACACTCTTAAACATACAAAACTTTTAGCTCCAAATATTTATCAGTTTAGAGTAATTTGATTATAGGCCATGGGTGATGAAAAAGATGAACTGGAGAAACATGTTTTTAAGTCTTTTAGAGTCCAAACATAGCAAAGAAGTATTTAAATAAGTAGAACAAGACAAAAAGTAGGGCTGGGAAGGGGCTCAGTGGTAGAGCGCTTGCCTTGCATGCATGAGGCCCTGAGTTGATTCCTCAGCACCACATAAGCAGGAAAAAAAAAGCCGGAAGTGGCACTGTGGCTCAAGTGGTAGAGCGCTAGCCTTGAGCTGAAGAGCTGAGGGACAGCGCCCAGGCCCAGAGTTCAGGCTCCACGACCAGACCCCTCCCCTTAAAAAAAACAAGAAAAAAACCCCCACAAAAACAAAAAGTATAAAAAATAGTGTTAAAAGCAGTGATAAACCTTTATTGCAAAGGATGTAATTAAGATGCCACAGATATCACATTCTTGTCCATATGGCTGTAGGTCATAGGCTGCTATGTTGGCCACCAAGCGGATCAAATTAAAAAGGTTTGAACAGATTCTTTCTGGTCCCACTACTAGACAGCAACTCAAAGCCTAAGTTCCATGAAAATAGGTTAGTGGTATTTTCATTTTTCCATCTATATAAATTCTTTCTATTCTGTTAATAAATTATACAATGAACATTGTAATGTTTCAAAATATTTTGGTTGACCTGAATCATGGCTAAAAACTATTTCATGAAAAACAGTTCATGACACACAAGATATAAACTGCAGAAAATATAATATGCAAGTATGATTATAAACAGGCTTCGAAAGAGTACATTTGAGCCAGGTGATGGTGGCCTAGCCTCTTTTGAAGGCTGATATCTGAAAAAAAGAAATAATGGTCTGAGGTCACCCTAGGCAGAAAAGTCTGCAAGACCTTTTAACTCCTGTTTGTAGTAATATACACTTGCTATCCTGAGCGATATGCAAAGATGAGATTGGGAGGATCTCAGTTCCAGGCCAGCCTAAGCAAAAAGTCCCCTGGACTCCATCTCAATAGAGGGAAGATGGCTATAACAGGCAAACACTTGTTATCCCAGCAACAGCCAGAAAGCTTAAAGTAGGTGGATTATGGTTTATGGGTGTACAAGGGCAGCAAGTAAGATAATATTAACCAGTAAGGAACAGGGCTAGAGGCACTCAGCAAGATCAAAGCCTTGAGTTCAAACCCTAGTACAGTGTGAAAAAAATAGTACCAAAACCCTGGTATATTTTTTTTGTCGGTCGTGGGGCTTGAACTCTGGGCCTGGGCGCTGTCCCTCAGCTCTTCAGCTCAAGGCGAGCGCTCTACCACTTGAGCTACAGCACCACTTCGGGTTTTCTGGTGGTTTATTGGAGATAAGAGTCTCACAGACGCCGGGCGCTGGTGGCTCACGCCTGTAATCCTAGCTACTCAGGAGGCTGAGATCTGAGGATCACGGTTCAAAGCCAGCCCAGGCAGGAAAGACCGTGAGACTCCTATCTCCAGTAAACCACCAGAAAACCAGAAGTGGCGCTGTAGTTCAAGTGGTAGAGCGCTCGCCTTGAGCTGAAGAGCTGAGGGACAGCGCCCAGGCCCAGAGTTCAAGCCCCACAACCGACAAAAAAAAAAAAAAAAGGAGAGTCTCACAGACTTTTCTGCCCCGGCTGGCTTTGAACCGTGATCCTAGCTAGGATTACAGGCACGAGCCACAGGCGCCCGGCTGATTTTTTCTTATAAGGTCACAAATTCTACTTACAAGGGCTCCACCCCATGAGCTAATCACCTTTCAAAGATTCTACCTACAAATACCATTACATAGAAGACATGAATTTTCATGGAGAGGGGGGTACATCCTTTTTGATTTTGACTCCCTTTCTGCTTAATGGGGTTAAATGATCCCCTTTTAAGATATAAACAAATGAAACAAAAACCTTTCTCACTAAAACTATTACAAATCACTATTTTAAGCTAAAAATAGACTATTTCCTAATCTCTTCTTCCTTTAAGACAACACCACCACAAGTAACTTTTTTGTGCTTGAAGATTCAACCCAGAGCCTTGCACAGACTAAGCACACACCCTACCATTGAATTATACCCTTAGCCAGGAACAAATTGTTCTTCCATTATAATGGCTTTAAAAAGTAGAATATGAACGAACTGTTAAATTATTGAGAGACAGAATGAAGATATAGCACAAATACTTTGGACTCTTAAAACATAAACCAAGTCTACAAGGGCTCCCTATTATCTACCCTTTTTGGCCGTGAATTACTTGTTAGGGCGACTGTAACTAAGTGCCACAAACCACATAGCTTAAATAACAGAAATTCATTGTCTCATAGTTCTGGAGGCTCCAACTGGGATCAAGATATTGGTGTGCCTGTTAGGAAGAATGTGTTCCTGTCTCTCCTTTTGCTTGAGGGTATGCTGGCAACCTGGAATTCTTATAAACCCATCATCTGAATCTCTTTATCAGGTGATATTTTCCTTATTTATGCATCCAGGTCCCAATTTATCCTTTTTATAAGAATAATAGTCATATCAGACAAAAGATCCACCCTACTCCATTTTAACTCAAACTCTTCTTAGCCAATTACATCTTTTTTTTTTTTTTGGGTCCGGTCATGGGCCTTGGCGCCGTCCCTCAGCTTTTCAGCTCAAGGCTAGCACGCTACCACTTGAGCCATAGTGCCATTTACGGTTTTTTTCTTCTGCTTATGTGGTGGTAAGGAATCGAACCCAGGGCCTCATGCATGCAAGGCAAGCACTCTACCACTGAGACACCTTCCCAGCCCCGTCAATTACATCTTTAATGACCCTATTTCAAATAAAGTTATGTTCTAAAAACTGAGGGTTAGAATTTAGACATTGATTTTTAGGGTGCACAGTTTAACCACAATATACAACATCTGTATAGTCATAAACTATATACAATAAGAGTTATATACAGGGGCTGGGAAGGTGACTCAGTGGTAGAGCGCATGCCTTGCATGCCAGAGGCCCTGGGTTCGATTCCTCAGCACCACATAAGCAAAAAGAAAAAAGCCAGAAGTGGTGCTGTGGCTCAAGTGGTAGAGCGTTAGCCTTGAGCTGAAGAGCTGAGGGACAGCGTCTAGGCCCAGAGTTCAGGCCTCATGACTGGACCCCCCCCAAAAAAATTATACACATTATAATTTGTCTACTATCATTATGATTTAAAATGGTAAGACAGAGACAAATATACATGGAAGTAATCATCTTTCTCTTTGTTCCTTTTTTGCTTGTTTGGTCAGTATTGGGCTTTGAACTCAAAGTCCCACACTTGCTGAGCTGGAGCTCTGGCACTTGAGCCACACCTCCAGGCTTTATTAATCGTTTCTTTCTGAACTCAGATTGCTTTGCCTATTTCCTGGATGGCACACATTCCCCCAATCTCCAAAAAATAAAGCTCTTTTATGTGACACATCCAGTCTTCTACAATCTGGTCTCGACTTTCTGGCCTGCCTGTCTCTTCTTACTCTTAACTTATCTGGCATTCCAACTGTCTGGAATCTGAACTGCTTGCAGTTTCCCACATGTGTTAGGCTCTTTCTTGGTTCAACCATTTTGCACATGCAGTTTCCTATTTCTGGAATGCCCTCATTCCTTCGCTTCCTGAGTGAATTGTTCTCTGAAACTTGGTGCAGATGCCATCTCCGCTGGAGCAGTCTTCCCTGCCTGCCATGGGTAGGACAGCCATTTCGTCAAGCTTAGAGCACCTTTTTTAAATTGCATATTTTGTTTACATATATGTATTATGCTCACATGTTTACCATTTTTGACCTAAAAGAATTTAATTTCGGGTGGTTCAAGTTAATATTTGCCACGGCAACAAGTGTACAGCCAACAGGAACTGAATATTTTGGGGATGGAGTTTGGGGCAGGAGATATTGCTGAGAAAGTGCTTGCCTGATATGTACAAGGTACTGCTTTCAAGCCCTAGCACTGAAAATAAAGTGGAATTTAGCATGAAATAAATACTTAACATACGCTTTTTGAATTAAGGAAGGGCTTATTCTAACACTACAATCAGATACCAATTGAAGATTCTCTTTTTCAAGAATAAGATTCTTGATCTGTTCTATAAGAATAACAAGCCTTTCTTTGGCTTTATTTAGCTTAATAATACGTTAGCCTAATTTCTCTCTTTCTCTCTGCCTTTACTCTGCATTATGGCAAAACATCTTTAAATGATACATTATTATTTTTAAATAGAGCAGTATTAGGAAGAAGTGTGGTTTTACAACAAAATCAAAGTTTTCCACAATTTAATGTTTTATTTTCAAAATATTTCCATGCTTTCAAATAAGAAAAACTGAAAAGCTGTGATAACTGAAATAGTGTTTAAATACTTAGTGGACAGTTTCCTGTTTCTTTTCTCTTCTTCTTTTTCTTAACTGGCTCTGCATGGTCAGCTGAAGTCAAGCAGCAAACAATACCTGGTGAAGCCTATGAGCAATGAGCAAGAAACAAAACATGGTTATGTGAACATCTGTTTCTCTTTCTCATTAAAGGCCTTATTTAAACAAAATGTGTATATCAACTCTTCAGCATGCAAAGCCTAAGAACCATTTAATTCACAGTCTGGCTCTTACCCATTTTTGAGATTACTCTCATTTTATGGTACTTAATGACTCTTGCACTTGAACTGTAATTAACTTGCAAAGAGTAACACATTAAACATGCTATTATTATTTTATATCTCTTTCTAAATGTGCTTTCTTCAGTCTAGAAGGTCCTTCCCCATATTTGCCCTTTAAAATGTAGCTTATATATGCTCTCTTGATGTTTTTGGTAACTTTCTCAGCTACAGCCTTTTGTATGTTCACTGTACACAGCAATATATTAACCCAGAGTGCTACAATTTATCTGTTGATGTCTATTTCTTCAATTATATTGTCCACCACATTATCAAGCTGTGCTAGATAGGCATATAAAGTTGTACGAATAAGTCAGCAAGAGGTGAGAACATGGTCTTGGACAACAAAACACCAATGAAAAAGATTACTTGGAAACAGATCACATGATTAAAATTAGTTCCATGAGGGGTCATACCTGTTTTGTCTCTAGTGCTATACTCCTAGCACTTAATGGAGCTCCTGACAACGTATGGGCACTTGTCAAGTATTTACTGGTTGAACAATATATGGGAAAAATAAGAAAAAGCAGACTAATAACTACCTGTAAATAAACCAAAGAAGGGAATGTATATATTTAGAACTGGTGCTTCTTATACCTACTCAGGAAGCAAAGATTGGAAGGATCAAGATTGGAGAGGAACCCTTAAAAATTTTTGTATGATTCTATTTTAAACAATAGCTGGGTACCATGGAACATGTAGCTGGGTGCAATGGAGAATATCTGTCATTCTAGCTATGGTCGGAAGTATAAAAACGACGGCCATGGTTCAGGCTGGCCCAGGCAAAAGTTGAGACTCTATCTAAAAATAATCAGAGCTAGATGGGGGCTTGGTGGCTCATGCCTATAATCCTAGCTACTCAGAAGGGTGAGATATGAGGACCTTGGTTCAAAGCCAGGCTGGGCAGAAAAGTCTGTGAGTCTCTTATCTCTTATTTTGTAGCAAAAAGCTAGAAGTGGAGATGTGACTTCAAATGGTAAGAGTTGCTTCCTAGCAAGCCTGACATCTTGAGCTCAAACTCCAGTAAAATAAATAAACACTGAGAAGCATCTATAGCATAAGAATAATATAAAGATACATCAGAAAATGTCACCGATTAACCAAACCCAAAATCCTACTAAATATGTCACCATAAAAACAGCTTATGGGGAAGGCAACATAAATTGAGGTAAGTATGACTTATGTTTTCTACTTTTATAATTTGTTAAACATTAGTCTGCTAGCAGAAAAATTTAAAATGCCCCTTCACTTCTGCAAAATACAATCAGTTGCCATAATGTAGTTTCTTCTGTTTAGTGGAACTATATGAAGCAGAAATGGCACTTAATCTTCATATTTATTTCTTCATTTACAGAATCTTACTATATGGTTGCCTACCTGTAGTCAATATTAATGCTGTGGTATTTTAGGCTTCTTCTCCTATGACAATCAGTGAAGTACTTCACTTGGTATAGGCATCAAGCAATATTCAAGAGGATGTGTATGCCTCTAATATTGGAATCTATGTACAAATAACTGTACAGAAGTTGAGACTGGTGTCTACAATGCTCAGACATCTGGATCTAGATTAAGGTGACACTTGGACACTTGCTAGTACCTGGTAATATTTGTAAGCTCAGATAGCAAGACTTTTGATTTTAGGAAAAAACCCACTGAAGGTTACAAGAACTTTACAAATATAAAGTTTAACTTTTCTATACATTTGGATTTACTAATCTGTGTTGTAAAGTGAGATTTTCAAGTGATCCTAATACTCAACTTTCACTTTTTTTTTTTTCTTTTTGGTTGGTCGTGGGGCTTGAACTCTGGGCCTGGGCACTGTCCCTCAGCTCTTCAGTTCAAGGCTAGTGCTCTACCACTTGAGCCACAGCACCACTTCCAGTCTTCTGAGTGGTTTATTGGAGATAAGAGTCTCACAAACTTGCCTGCCTGGGTTGGCTTTGAACCGTGATCCTCAGATCTCAGCCTCCTGAGTAGCTAGGATTACAGGCATGAGCCATCAGCACCCAGCTGTGTATTTTTTTTTTTAATACTGCTGAGTATCAAACTTGGGCCTTTAAAACAATAGGCAAATGTTCTACCATGGATCTAAAAAGTAAAAATGTATATATAATATATATATATATATGCAAATGCATACACAAAACACATTCTTCTTACTCTTGGGAAGCTCACACAGACTGGATGATGGCCATTATATTAAATGATTCTAAGCAGAATAATGGTATAGGGGACATCAACTGATTAGGCAGACCAAGAAATGAAGCTTTAGTCAAAACTTGAAGGATAAATAGAACTTTCTTGGGTATCCCAGGCAGAAGAAAAAGAATAAAGACCAGAAAAGATGATTTAGAGGGAAGTTGTATGAGGGCAAGAGAGATAGGAGTCCTGGGGTTGTATAAAGAATGGCTTGTATGATACATTAAAAATGAGACTTATTCTGTATGTTAGGATTAGTACTGAAGGGGGTGAAACATAATCAGGTTTGTATTTAAAAATTTAATAAAGAGGATAATTAAAATGACAGGAAACTAGAGACAGGATGAACAATCAAGAAGATAAATCACTGACAAAATTCCAAGCTGATCTGAAGCCTGAAGGCCTGAGGCAACAGAGAGAATGAAGAGAAATTGACCAAGGATGACTCTGAAGGACTGAAGGAAGATTCCTAGGTCTGTAGCCTGAACGACAAAGTGGATAAGGAATGCAAGAAAAAATGAGAATGGGTGGTGGTATAAAGCTGCAGGTGTCTGAGTTTACACAGATGGTTGTGTTCACTGGGAGGAATCAGGAGTAAAGTCCAAAAAGACAGAGAGGGATGTGAGAATGGTCTGCATTTAGAAGACACGATGATGAGCAATTCCCCATAAAAATTCACAGTATGAGAAAAAGAATGCATATCCCTAAGAATCTCCAACAGGGAAAAACAGAAAAGGGGCAGTGATAACAGCCTGGATGCAGAAAAGCAGGCAGCTGTGATGAAATAAAGTCAGCAACAGAAAGACAAACTGGGCAGCAAGTAACTGAGGTGCTAACAAATGTTTGGTACAAGTAATACAATGCAGGATGTAGGCTGGATGGGAAAGAAAGCTTACTTGGGGGCTGGGAATGGGGCTTAGTGGTAAGAGTGCTTGCCTAGCATGAAGCCCTAGGTTCAATTCCTCAGCACCACATAAACAGAAAAAGCCAGCAGTATTGCTGTGGCTCAAGTGGTAGAATGCTAGCCTTGAGCAAAGGAAGTTCAGGGGACAGTGCCCACATCCTAAGTTCAAGCCCCAGGAATGGCCAAAAAGAAAAAGAAAACATAGTTGGGATGGATTTTCAGATTTACTGGGAAAATAAAAGGACACCCAGTAAAATGTGAAGTCCAGATAAAAGTCCAGATAAATATATCTCCCGATAATGTTTTTTGGTTCTAGGGCTTGAACTCAGGGCCTGAAGGTTCTACTTCCAGTTTTTGAGTGGTTAACTGGAGATAAGAGTCTCATGGGGAATTTTCTGCCTGGGCTGGCTTTGAACTGTGGTCCTCAGATCTTAGCCTACTGAGTAGCTAGGATTACAGGCACGAGCTACCAGCACCAGGCTCATATACATAATTGTTCAAAAGTATAAATGTTTTTTTTTTTTTTTTGGGTCCGGTCGTGGGGTCTGAACTCTGGGCCTGGGCGCTGTCCCTCAGCTCTTCAGCTCAAGGCTAGCGCTCTACCACTTGAGCCACAGCGCCACTTCTGGCTTTTTTTCTTTTTGCTTATGTGGTGCTGAGGAATTGAACCCAGGGCCTCAGGCATGCAAGGCAAGCGCTCTACCACTGAGCCACCTTCCCAGCCCCGTAAATGTTTTTTTTAATAAAGTAGGGGCAAACATATTAAAAATATTTGATGTTTATTAACTGAGTATTCTGTGTTTCATTTGGACATCGTAATTAGAAAGATGGAGAGTCCTGAAGTCAAAGGTGTAATGCTGAATTTATTTATTTATTTTTGTTGTAGCTGTGGATGAAACTCAGGGTCTCTCACATGCTAGGCAAGCATTTCTACCACTGATCCCTTGAAAGCAAGGTGTGGTAGAGTAATTCCAGCACTAGGAAGGCTGAGGCAGGAGTCTCAAGTTTGAGGCCAGCATGGAGTATACTGAGACACATAGAAAGGAAGAAGGAGTGAGCTCAAGAGACCACGAGTAAGGACGTGAACTAGTTATTAAAACACTGCAGTTTAAGACTTCAGAGATGAAGGAAAGAGTTGTGGGTAATGAAAAAAACAAAGGAAGGACTATTGGAGTTTGTGGCTGAAACAAAATGGAAATGTAGCTGAGAAGAAACAATAAGCTGGGAGTATAGTATGGGTGATTAGTATAGATAGCTAAAGTAATGGTTGGAGGGCTGGGGGGAAGTAAGTACAGGATGAGTCATATCACAGAGAAACATGGTCTTTTCATATGATACTAGAAGCACTTATTTATAACCTGAAATTTTGTGCTACAGAACTTGGGAGATGATTTTCAACACAGTATAAGCAATTTTTGAAAAGTGTGATCTCTGGTCTGTGTTCTCACAGAGCAGCCAGGTTTCAGACAAGATGGAGAAGAGGGCATAGGGTAGTATGTTTCCAGAAGAGCTGTTATAGAGGATGGAAAGAACAGGTGTGTCTAGTGAAGCAACATCAGTATCTCCAATAACAACAACAATACTAACTAAAAGCTATGGGGATGAGAAGGAACAAAAAGGAATTTAATCTAACTGAGCATGTTGGTGCATGCCTGTGATCCTAGATATTCGGGAGGTAGAAGGAGGAAGACTAAATATGAGACTGGCATGTCTGAATTCCTGTTACTTGAGTCAGTGAACTTCTCTAGGGAGAAGGTCCTCAAAACAGAGGAGGCCTCAGTTCTTAGATACTAAATTCATGATGATCTTGCAAAAAAAAAAAAAAAAGAACTTTAGAACACATCAAAGGAGACCAACTCTTTTATTTTATTATTATTATTACTATTTTTTGGTGCCAATACTGGGGTTTGAACTCAGGGCCTGGGTTCTGTCCCTGAGCTTTTGGGCTCAAGGCTAGTGTACCATTTTGAGTCATAGCTCCACTTCCAGACTTTCCTGCCTGGCTGGCTTTGAACTGCAATCCTCAGCTCTCAGCTTCTTGAGCAGATAGGAATCTAGGTATAAGTCACCTTGCTAACAAAATTTATTATTCAGTTAAACCAAATCAAATAAAGGACAGTACAAAATCCAGACATAGTGTGAGCACATCTTATAACAGGTGCAATTAGTGCTCTAATAGAGGCATTTCTGATCACAAAGTGGGCTGGGGGTTTGGTTCTAATTTACTCTGGGATGAATGTTTCTCTTTGTTCTAGACACCTGGTGGTAGAGTGCTTGCCTTGCATGCATGAGGCCCTGGGTTCGATTCCTCAGCACCACATAAGCAAAAAAGACAAAACAGCCGGAAGTGGCACTGTGGCTCAAGTGGTAGAGCCTTGAGCTGAAGAGCTGAGGGACAGCGCCCAGGCCCAGAGTTCAGGCCCCACGACTGGACCAAAAAAACCCCAAAAAACCAAAGATATCAAGATTTATCTCTTCATTGAAATTGGTTCATTACAATGAAGGATTCTGCCAGATGCTCCCTTTAAGACAATCATCGTTGAGAAGAATATTTTCTTTTGCAAACACTTTTGGTGCCTAGAGAATTTAGTCATTTTCCCTGTTTGTCTCATTTTCCCTACCTCCTCCCCTAAGATTACTGTTTTACTTTCAGATATCCTTCATTGGTTCCCAGTGTGCACTCATTATTTGGGTAACTGCACAAAATCAGAGGGAAAGAGTTGCTCTTTTTCCTCTTTACCATATACTGCAGCTTATTGAAGGACTGTAAGGCTCAATGCAAAGGAAGCAGTGTTCATGTGCTCTTAGTCAAGCTATTTATTAATACAATAGTTATCTGTGATTTTCTGGCTGTCATTTCCTGCCTTGGTCCCAGCTACTCAGGAGGCAGAGGTAGGTGGATTACAATTGGAGGCCAACCTTGGTAGGGGTAAAGTGAGACTCTAATTCAGAAAAAAAAAAAAAAAAACTAAAAAAGAAAAAAGACTGGGGACAGCTTAATCAAAGCCCCGAGTTCAAGCTGCAGTATGGGTATTGTGGAGTGGGGGAAGGGATAAAGGAACTTAAATCTAGACAGGAAAGGGAAGGAAGATTACTCCAAGGAAGTGAGGCTTCAGCTGAGGTAAAAAAAGTACCTGAAACTTAAAGAATATATTAAAAGCAGTGAAACTAATAGGTCTTAAACATGGACAATATATGATCAGACTTAGGTTTTGAAATGAGATATGAAAAACAACAACAACAAAAATCCAAGGAGATCATGAAAAAAGGTGAGAAGAGGCGGTTGGTACTTGGAACAGAGAACCGACAGTGGACAACCTAAATAGGAGTGAGGAGATAATGCCCAAAGGAATTGATAGTTAAATACTTTTAGGAATGATTCAGGTCAAGAAGAATGGCTGGTTATACTGAAGAGTAAGTTTCCTTCCACAGTCATCTCTTAATTATAATTAAGCACGTTTTATAACATAAGGTTAGGCCCTAGGTAAGGCATTCCTGTCTTCTACTTAGTCCTGTTCTTGTTTTAAAGACAAGGAGTTTATGAGGCCTAAGTGCTATGTCTGCTGGGAGCTTGCAGGTATTTTTAGATTGGAGAGTAGATGGAACTACTGACTGGACATCATTAATTGCAAGGAATACAGGACATAGACATATGCTTGACTATGTCAGGTATGTACATGGCCTCATTTGATGTGGTTGTCAAAGAAGCTGGGGGTGGAAAGAGAATAAAAATCAGTTGGGGACTCTGAGAATTGTAAATTAATATGTGGCTTTCCAGATCATTCTGGAAGTAGTTTGTCAAGGGAGTAGTATAATAGAATAACTTTTATATACAATTGTTAGCTTGATTTATAACTTTTGAATATTTAGACAGAGGGTACATGTATTTTCATAGCCACATCCTTGTATAGGCATGAAAACTGTGTATTGCTGGACAAGGAGTAACAAATTGCCATAGATACAAGGAATGTGGGAGACGAATGAGTGGTACAAGCTTTCAGGCACTATATTAATGTATATAAAAGACTTTTTCTGGTGCCTGTCCTAGGGCTTGAACTCAGGGCCCTAGGCACTGTGTCTTTGAGTTTTTTTTGTTAAAACTAGCACTATACCACTTGAGTCAGAGTTCCACTTCTGGCTCTTTGGAGATCAATTGGTAAGTGTTTGATGGAGGACAATTGGTAAGTGTTTGAAGGACTTTCCTCCCTGGGGTGGCTTTGAACTGCAATCCTCACTTCTCAGTCTCCAGAATAGGTTCAAGCATGAGCCATGGGGGCCTTGCTAAGACATTTCTTTTTAAGGTTAATGATTAAGAAATTATTTTAACTATATTGGTTTCAATGTAATTTTTGAAAAGTTTCTGGAAAGCCTAAGTTTATAATGTGAAACAGACCTTTCTAATCATGTAATCAAATTTACTTAAAAAAAGATAAAGCTGTTAACAGATGAAGCTGCCTAAGTATTCAATGCTAATGAGTGGATGATTTCCAGCCTTATCTTCTTTTACTCTATCAGTACAATTTATGAAGACAGCCGCTTCCAGTTAATTCCAATTACAAATTGCTTTTACTATCAGATAGCAAAGGGTTAAATATTTTAATTATTTAAAATTTCATGCACCTAAAAATAAATATATCTAGAAACCAACATCGCATTTTGACCCTCCCCCAGCTTTCCCCGTGAAAATTCTAAGGGAACGGGGATAAAGAAAAACAAGAAAAGGGCAACAAAGTAACAAAGTTCAATTTACTGAGTTCACAAGAATGGATATTCCTGAAAGGTTACTTTTAACAGTTTTCAGAAAGTAACTGGAAACTCTGGGTTCCTCTTGGGAATCATACAATCTCCTCTCACTTGTCATCTCCCCTGACTGATTTTGCTTTTACATCCTTTCCGTTGTCCTTTGGATCTCTCCTGAGATTTAAGAGTTGAAGTTAAAACTATGTTTGGTGCTGTGTTTGAATTGTAAACCATCGCCCCAAATTCCTTGTCATCTACGCTAAAACCAATCTCCCCAAAGTCCTTATCTTTGAAGAAAAAAAAATCACGGCTAACAAAATATCGAACAGTCAGGACGCTCAATAATAAACGTTAAAATACTGAAACAAACAAACAAAAGTCTTGCCTTTCAAACATATGTAAATATCGCCAACATGTTTTTCTTGGCGACTTTTAAGATAAAATAATGATAAAATCAAAGACTTTTTTTTTCCGGGTCGGTCGTGGGGCCTGAACTCTGGGCCTGGGCGCTGTCCCTCAGCTCTTCAGCTCAAGGCTAGCGCTCTACCCCTTGAGCCACAGTGCCACTTCCGGCCTTTTTCTTTTTGCTTATGTGGTGCTGAGGAATCGAACCCAGGGCCTCAGGCATGCAAGGCAAGCACTCTACCTTCCCAGCCCCAAATCAAAGACTTCCAAGCGGCAAGTCACAACGATTCAGTCTTCGACCCCTGGGGAGGAATTCTTACCTTCCAGGTGGAAGCAAGCCGAAAGTTCTAGATTTGATGGAGATTATTTCCCACGGAGCGCCAGTTTAGCAAGAGTAAAGTTTCTGGTGACCCCATTAATTCGCGGTCTCACCAAAGACAAGCCTCGGTTTCCAGCCGCGTTCGTTCTCGGAGCCCCGCACCCTCAAGTCCAGTTTCGCCAACCGCAGAGGCAGAAAGGAACCGGACACCTCGCGGGGAAAAAGAAAAACCGGAAAGTGGTACAACTAAGACAAAAACCTTCGGGGAAGAGACAAACGTCACCTCGGCCAGCGAAGATCTGGGGCTCCAATCCTCCTTCCGGAGACTCGGGGTACCCGGGTTCACGCGGGCGACAGCCGAAGACAGCTCCCCGCGCAGCTCCCCGGCCCCCAGCCGCGCCCCGCCGAGCTCTGACCTCCAAAGCGGGTCCGCTGGGCAATCCCGCCCCTTAGGCTTACGTCCAGATTTTTGATTGGTGGTTAGGTGGGCCGCTCGGCACGGTTGGCCCAATGAAAGGCCCTGCCGGTGGCCAGACTGTCCCGCCCCTGGCGGAGGGCCCGCCCTGTGCCCCGCGCCGGGGAGCGGAGAAGAGTAAATACAACAGGAGTGCAAAATGGCGGAGCCCCCGAGTCCGATACGCGGCTCCGCCGCCACCGCCGCCGCCGTTTCCGTCTCGGAGAAAGAACCGCTGAGCAGGCTGCATTCTTCTTCCCGGGATGCACTAGGTTCCCTGTCCGCCAAGAAGGTCCGGACCGAGGAGAAGAAGACGCCGCGGAGGGTGAACGGGGAAGGGAGCAGCGGCGGCGGGAACAGCAGGCAGCCGCCAGCGGCACCTTCGCCTCAGAGCTACGGCAGCCCGGCGCCGTGGAGCCTGGCCGCCCTCTCCGCCGTCCCCTCCGCGTCCTCCTCTCGGGGCTGTGTGTCCTTCTCCCCGGGCGCGGCCGTCTCCGCCGCAGCCTCCGCTTCGCTGTCTCTGCCGGCGCCGCGCGCCCTGCTGGTGCCCCCG
>NW_012267423.1:1172044-1192245 GCF_000151885.1 Dipodomys ordii | reverse complement strand
GGTGCAGGGGGGGAGCGAGCGCGGCGGCCGCGTGCGGCTGCCCCGAGGGGCCGGGAGGCGTCCGGTTCCCGGCCGGTGATGATTTTGCAGTCCCCGGGGGCGGCCGGAAATGGAGCCTGTAATTTCTGGTTGCGGGGAAGAGAGCAGGGTGGGAACTCCGACCGAGGCGCGCGGGGGGCGCGGGGGGGGGTCCTCCCAGTCAATGCGCTGTAGGATTTGTAGAAATCGAGAGGAGGACCGTCCTCGATGGGGTTGGGGAGGTGGGAGAGAAGTAGGTGCGGGGAAGGGATGTTTGTGGGTGTTGGTTTTTTAAGAGATGCTTGATTGATTATTAAACTCTTCAGACGCGATCACGGGAATTTGTTTGTGACCCAGTCTGCAGCATCCGAAAAATCGTGTGAGAAAATGAAAAAGAGTGGTGTGTGTGTGTATGTGTGTGCGCGCGTGTGTGCGCGTGTATGTGTGTGTGCGTGTGTGTGTGTAGCATATTGGCGCCAGCTGGTAGCCACTGGAGGCCTGAGCATTTCATCCCTATTAGGGAAATAAGGTAGCATGTTGGGCAGCTAGTGTGCTGTCGGCTAAGACACGACCCTCTAGGGCTCTCTTTGCCCTATATTCCTAAGTGTTTTGAGTGGTCCTTTTTGAAAGACCACCCTTCAGAAGAATTTTCAGCCATATTCCTCCAGTCCACCTCCCCCCCCTTCAGCAAGTGACTGTAGTCAGGAGCTTTGATATTTTTTTTTTGGCCCACTCAAATGAGTGTAAAACGTTTTAAGCATCAGACAGAATGTGTTCTCAGCTTTCCTTTTAAATGCAGGTTACTCATAATTTTTTGAGATAAGATTTCTTCTAAATACCTACCTATTGTAGGTACATAATGTTCTGACCACATGTAGACTGGTGGATCTTTATGAGATCACAAGCTTTTTTAAAATTATAAATATGCATTGCTACACAGTGAAATAAAATCTTTCTGTTTTGCTTTGTTTTAGGGTGGGAAAAAAGTAAAGTGTCAAGTAGTTTTAGTATTGCTGATGAAATTGTAGTTTAGATCATGAAAAAAATCTTTGGAGTCGTTGACTTTTTCACAATGGAAAAAAAAAAACTACACGCGAATATGTAACAACAGTGTTATTTCTTCCTTGGTGTTAGTATAGGAAACCTTCGACATATAAGCCAAGGCAGCAATCAGGAACTCTTGTACTGTGTACCTACAAATATCTCAGCTTTGGAAAGCATTACTGTGAAAGTGTTTTTGTTGTTGTTTTTTAGTTTGCTTTGATATATATATATATATATATATATATTAGGCATTGTGCCCTTGTGTTTCTTTCCTAAGAATATCCTCTTTTCACCTGTGTGTGAATATCTAGAACAAAAGTAATTTTGAGGATGGAATTTATGCTTCTTTACTCAGGAATTTTGGGTGGTTAGTATTTTAAAGCTATTTGTTTTAATAGTTAAATCGAAAATTTTTAAGTTCTAAGGGCCTGGATTTCTATTCATGTGCAGCTTTGTATGACTCTTGTTTGTACATTTGTGTTCCCGAGTCTTGGGAGGGAGTGAATGTGGATATTTCCTTGACAATGTATTACAATGACTGAAAAAAATGAGCCCTAAGGAAAAAGAAATTCTGGCTTTAAACAATGTGGACTATGCAAAATGGCTTTCATAGTAAAATGGTTGTTAGGGAGAATTTTTTTTTTTTTTTTTTTGCCTGTCTGTAGGGCTTGAACACAGGGCCTGGCCATACTCCCTGTGCTTTGAGTCACAGCTCCACTTCCAGTTTTTGAGTGGTGAATTGGAGTCTCACAGGGGCTGGGAATGTGGCTTAGTGGTAGAGTGCTTGCCTAGCATGCATGAAGCCCTGGGTTCAATTCCTCAGTACCACATGAACACAAAAAGCCAGAAGTGGTGCTGTGGTTCAAGTGATAGAATGCTAGCCTTGACCAAAAGGAGCTCAGGGACAGTGCTCAGGCCCTGAGTTCAAGCCCCAAGACTGGCAAAAAAAAAAAGTCTCAGGAGCTTTTCTGCCCAGGCTGGCTTTGAGCTGCCATCCTCAAATATTAGCTTCCTGAGTAGCTAGGATTATAGCTATGAGACACCCATTGTGAGGAATATTTAATAGTCTTTTAAATTATATTTGTAATTTCTTCTTTGAGGGGGTACATGCTTTGTCATTAAGGTGTGGGAAGGTATTTTCCCATGATCGGTGAGGATTTTAGTGATTAGATATTTACTCTCATAAGGTTTTAACTTTTTTGGGGTTTTTTTGGACAGAAATGCTGTTCTATTGATAAAGAACTTGAAAAGTTGGGGCCAGTGGCTCACACCTGTAATCCTAGCTACTTTGGAGGCTGAGATTTGAGGATCATGGTTCAGAGTTCCCCCAGGCAGGAAGTTCCCAGAGACTCTTAGCTCCAGTTAGCCACCAGAAAACCGGAAGTGGCACTGGGACTTAAGTGGTAGAACGCTAGTCTTGAGCTGAAGAACTCAGGGACAGCACCCAGGCCCA
The DNA here is from genome assembly GCF_000151885.1 of Dipodomys ordii. Taxonomy (NCBI): domain Eukaryota; kingdom Metazoa; phylum Chordata; class Mammalia; order Rodentia; family Heteromyidae; genus Dipodomys; species Dipodomys ordii. The sequence goes on along the minus strand of NW_012267423.1, from coordinate 1,189,730 downwards.
GAGTTTAAGCCCCACAACCAACAAAAGGACTGGAAGTAAAAAATAATGCTTTTCAATATCATTATGGTAAGTTTAATGATGAAAATATTTTTCTTTTGGGAAAAATCATATCCCCCTACAACTTGGATCTGAGTTGAGGCTCTGTTTTAGCTAGTTAAAAAATGAGATTAGATGTGTGCCTTTATTGTAGATATAATTGCAAGTATACGAGTCTTAATCTGTAATATGTGTCTGTGATTATTGTAAAAATCTTAGTGGATGATCATGTGTTTGATAGCTGTGAATTGGCTGCACAACTCAGTTATCTGTAGCTTATTGATTGAACAATCTCACTCAGGGTTTTTTCTTGGTTTTTTTTTTGGTCAGTCATGGGACTTGAACTCTGGGTCTCAGCACTGTCCTTCAGCTCTTCAGCTCAAGGCTAGCGTTCTACCACTTGAGCTACTGTACCACTTCCTGGACAATCTCACTCAGAACAGAAAGTTAGCTATAAAGCCATTTAAACAAGGAAAAGAGTTTCAGCAAAGCAAAAGTGGCCATAGATATCTCTCAGAACTGGTCACCTCCATTTCCATCATTTAAGCTCCTGTATTTGCTTAGCATGTTTTTTTTTTTTTTAATCCCTTAGAACTGCTTTGGTTTCCAATTGAGTATCATTGTAACAAAGTACACAGATTAAATGAAAGCACGTATGTATGAAAGGGTTTGGGCAGGTTGAGTCTAAAGTATTTTTATTAATTTTTTTAACCCTATAACAAAGGATGAGTCAGTCCTGATAGAGGAAGGATCACTTACAGTAAATTTGAAAGCTGAGAAGGATAAACAAGAAAAGTATAAAAATATGCTTGTCTAGACCCATTAAATGCTTAAATCTCTAAAGCTGTCTTGTGTGATAGTCTGAGCCATTGAGTATAGTGAATTTGATTCTTAAAAAAAGTATAGAATTTGGGTCTGGGAATGTGGCTTAGTGGTAGAGTGTTTGCCTAGTATACATGAAGCTCTGCGTTCAATTCCTCAGTACCACATAAAAGCCAGAAGTAGTGCTGTGGTTCAATTGGTAGAATGCTAGCTTTGAGCAAATGAAGCTTAGGGACAGTGTCCAGGCCCTGTGTTCAAGGCTCAGGACTGGCAAAAAAGAAAGTGTAGAACTTTTAAATTTAAATTTTAGTCTTTTTCTTTTTTGACGTTTGAGTCTCCCTTTGTAGCCTCAGAGGGCCTTGAACTCAAGATCCACTTACTAGGCTTATCTCACAATATCTGGCCAGATTTCTTTCTTTCTTTCTTTCTTTCTTTTTTTGTTAGTCGTGGGGCTTGAACTGTGGGCCAGGGCGCTGTCCCTCATCTCTTCATCTCAAGGCAAGCGCTCTACCACTTGAGCCACACCTCCACTTCTGGTTTTCTGGTGGTTTATTGGAGGTAAGAGTCTCACAGACTTGCCTGTCTGGGCTGGCTTTGAACCACAATCGTCAGTTCTCAGCCTCCTGAGTAGCTAGGATTCCAGGTGTGAGCCACCGGTGCCCGGCTTCTGGCTAGATTTCTAAAACTAGTAAATAACTAAGTTTTGTGTTTATACAGGTAAGCTGCTAAAGCAATTTATTTTCCTTTAACACTGATTATATTTTTGAATTGAAAAATGTGATCTTGGATGTGTTTGCACATGCATGCCCATAGACTCAGCATGTGGAAGGAGCTGAGACCAAAGATAGGACCAGTCTGAGCTACTTAGTAGATCTGTCTCAAAACCAAACAAAAAACCCCAACCAAACATGTATTGAAATGATTGTCAGTACAATTTTCCACAGTGGCAAATCTGTCAAACTTATCAGTTCCGTTTGTTCCTGTAGACAAGTCATCAGTAGCTGTCCTTCCTGCTTCCTTCTGCATTGTTTCCGCTTAAGGCCTGGTATGTAAATATCACCTTGGGACTTTGCTTAGCTGATTGGCACTCTGAAGATGGTTTCCAATTTTGCTGCATTCCTTTTTTTCTAGTTCTCATGCCCTCCTTTTTGTTTACTCTCTCTGTCTCTCTCTGTATCAGCAGTACTGTGAAGGAGTGTATAAGAACTACATGTTTGGATTTTATTTTGACCCTCACACTTGACTGTTTTGCCACTGAGAGGTTTCTGTATTGGAATTCATTTTCCCTTAAAAACTTGAAGGTGGTTTTGTTGTTGTTGTTTTTGTTTTGTTTTGTTTTTTGTTGGTCATGGGGCTTGAACTCTGGGTTTGGGCACTGTTCGTCAGCTCTTCAGCTCAAGGCGAGCGCTCTTCCACTTGAGCTGCAGCGCCACTTCCGGTTTTCTAGTGGTTTATTGGAGATAGGAGTCTCACGGTCTTTCCTGCCTGGTCTGGCTTTGAACCGTGATCCTCAGATCTCAGCCTCCTGAGTAGCTAGGGTTACAGGCGTGAGCAACTGGCGCCTGGCCTGAAGGCGTTTTTTTTTTTTTTGATTTTTTTTTTGTTTTTAAGGTTTAGCTTCCAATAGGATGTTGAGGAAAGTCTCATATATTAAAAAAAGAGAGAGATTTCAATCCTTTCACTGAATTTTAAAAATTCAGCTTTAAGAAAAATATTTTGTGTGATCTCTTGTGTTTTCATTCCTGTATGGCAGTGTTTTATTTTAAAAAATCAATATCTGATATCTATTTTATGTAGTATACATATGTACACATGTATATATGCACACACACACACACACACACACAGATATAGATATATTCAATCAAGGCTGGCATTCTACCACTTGAGCCACAGCTCCACTTCCAGCTTTTTCTGTTTATGTGGTACTGAGGAATGGAGCCCAGGGCCTCATGCATGTGAGGCAAGCACTCTACCACTGAGCCACCTTCCTAGCCCCCTCTCACTAACTTTTCTAACTAACATTTTCTTTCTTTCTTTTCTTATTTTTGCTTTTTTAATTGTTATTATTAAGTAGTTGTATAAGAGGTTTACAATTCTACAAGTCAGGTTATGAGTACAATGCTGCTTTGTCAATGCCACCCCTGCCTTTGGTCCCTATCGTCAAGTTACATAGAGAACTATTTTCTTTTTCTTCTAAGGACGTGAGTCTTGTAAGATTAGAATCTCAACTACTGTGACCTCATTTCATTTAACTTCCTAAAAGTCCCATCTCCAAATATACTCATTTTGAACATTGTTAAGGTTTCAGCATAGGAGTTTTGGAAAGAGAATTCTGTCTACATCAAGGGAGTTGGTAGAGGTAGAAATAAATGATTTTAGATGCTTGGTGAGTAAAGTAAGCTAGATCTGCTGTTCAATTCATAAATGTTTACTGTTTGCCTGTTTAATCACGTTTAACTTTCTTCCTTTTTCTCTTTGGGATTTTCTGAGCTCTTAATAATGACTTGCATCATGACTACAGTGCTTTTTTTCCTCTGATAGGGTCTCATGCTTTTGCCCAGGTCAGTCTTAGACTGCATTCTTCCTGCCTTCATCTCCTTTAATGTTGAGAACTTAAGATTTGCTATCATTCCCAGCCCTCTTCACTTCATCATAGTTACTTTTTTTGTTTTTTAATTGCTAGATCTTCTTTCAGTCACTGCTTGAACCTAAGGCTTACCAGAAATTACAGCAGCACTATTTCAACTGCCAAACCTTGGAGACCTCACAATTGCCTAGTAACTGAATGTACCCACACATGGGAGTTTTCTGTGATGGTCTTCTATGCAGGAACAAGAATGATCAATCTGAAATTACAGTCTGCAACACAGATTAAACTCACAAAGGGTTAGGTGGAAGAAGCCAAACAGAAATGAGTTCATATTGCATGATTTTTTTTCTACATGATACAGAAGCGGGTACGACTTATTTGTGATGTTAGAAAGTCAAGATAATAGCCACTCCTGGTGACCAGAAGAGAAAAATCTGAATCATTTGTTTCTTGATGGTTACACTTGTGATCTAATTTGTACTAGTTCATAAGTTTTGCATGTATATTACATCTCTATAAGTATATTATAATTTAATAAAAAGATACTAAGGTAAAGAAATTATAAAACTTTTTATATTACAAAGCATAATTTAAAAATTGTATATTATGGAATTGGAGTTTTTTAAATAATAATAAGTATTTGTCAAGTGCCTATAATTAGTGAAGTGTTGAGAACAGCATTGGGAAAAATGCATATGATTTGAATCCTCATAAAAAATAAAAAGATAACTTCTGTTATCTTTTATAAATGAGAATACTAAGGCATAGCATAGTTAAATAACTTGTTTTGTGTCTGTTGATCAGCCAAAGCAAAGTTGGAATTTGAACTTGAGTATATAAAACTATAAAGCTTGAACTATTTTCATTATAATGTAGTTAGGATTCACTAATCTTAGCTATCTCAAGCTTCCTTGTTTTCAAAATTTTGTATTTTACTTTTTTGTTTGTTTTGTTTGATCTGTAAAGTGTTGGATAAAGCAACCTGCTTATTTATTCTTGTCTAATAAGGTATAGGTACCATACAGTTTGAATGTCCTCAGACTATTTTTATGCAAATTTTTTGCATTGCTGTACAAAAGATAGGATGTTACTGTATAAGTTATTGTACTAAAAATCTACCCTTTATAAAGAACAGAATCACAGAATCAAAGAATTAATAGGAAAGAGGTCTTTAGAGATCAATATAGCTTCTGATTTTTTTTTTTTTGGTTGGTCTTAGGCTTGAACTCAGGGTATGTGCCCTGTCCCCAAGCCATTTTGTGCTCAAGCCTTGTACTCTACCACTTGAGCCACAGTGCCACTTCTGGCTTTTTCTGAGTAGTTTATTAGAGATAAGAGTTTCACGGACTTTCTACCTGGGCTGGCTTCAAACTCTGATCCTCAGATCTCAGCGTAGCTAGGATTACAGGCATGAGCCAACAGCGCCTGGCTTAGCCTCCTATTTTATAAGAAGCTCCACTCAGTTTACCAATGCACAAGTGTTTATGCTCATAGTGACTATATCTGCATAAGTCTTTCAAATCTTAGGGTTATCATATATCAGTTTTTCAGTTAGGTTTATATGGACCATTCACTCAGCAATTTCTGAGCAAACATCTGAACAAACAGCAGGAGTCAAGTTTTAAATACTGTCTTGTGTGCCTCAATCTTGTTAAGTCTTATTGGGAAGGAAGGATTTTTCTTAAAAGTTTCTAGGAACCATTTCTACATTATTGCTTTTTGTACTATATAAATATATCTTCTGGTGAAGATGGTACATAAGACTTGAACTTGTTTTGTGTCTGTTGGTCAACTACTGGCAAAGCTGGAATTAATACTTCTATGAACCAAGGGTATAGGTTATTATAAACAAAATCATTTATGGTCCAAAGAATTGTTAATGTATTTATTGTTTTTTTTAATTCCTCAAATGTGGTCTAAGAGCTTTTAGCTAGAAACTAGGAAACCCTGTAGATGTCATAGTTTTTCAACCTTTAGTCTCTTTTCACAAGAATATCATTGAAATTCGCTGTGCCTGTTTTGTTTTGCTTGTTTGTTTTTGTATAAAATGAGGGAGTAGATGAAGTCTCTTTAAGTATTTTCCTAAGATAAAATTCATTTCATGGAAATTTCTGGAGCTGTTCCACTCTAATACTTTTGTGTATGTTTTTTTACATCATACATGTTTGTCAGACATGTCTCTAGTTCATTGTTTTATCCTGGAGATACCAAGGGGGAACATAAATAGGAAAACTATTTCTTGAATTGGAGAGATAATTAGCTGAAATGTAAGGAAACTCCTTATTGTTGCTCACTTTTTCTTTTCTCTTTATTTTGGTGTTATTAAGGCTTGAATTCAGGGCCTTACTTTTTCTGCTTAAGGCTGGTGCTTGACCATTTGAGCCACACTTCCACTTCTTTTTGCTGGTTCTGAAAAGAATATTATGGATTTGTTTGCCTTGGCTGGCTTCAAACTGCATCGCTCAGATATCAGCTCCCTGAGAAGCCAGGATTACAGGAAGCTAGGTCTCCCTCTGTTTCTTTTTTTTTTTTTTTTATGGTCGGTCATGGAGGGGGGGGGGGACTCTGGGCCCAGGTGCTGTTCCTCAGCTCTTCAGCTCAAGGCTAGCGCTCTACCACTTGAGCCACAGTGCCACTTCTGGCTTTTTCTGCTTATGTGGTGTTAAGGAGTTGAACCCAGGGCTTCATGGATGCGAGGCAAACATTCTACCACTGAGCAAACTTCCCAGCCCCCATCACTGTTTCTTATGATGTCTATTGCTTTTTTGTCTTTGATGCTTATCACTAGTAATTTTTTTTTCCTTTTCAACCTTGTTCTTCTGATGGCCCCCTTCCCCCTCCCCCGCCCCCAGGAACTTCATATTAAGCACCAGTTACATGGAAAATATTATTCCAGGTTCTCCAGAAGCTAACAAAAATGAGATAAGATATATGATATTTGCAAAGGAGCTTACACAAACCCAACAGTGCATATAGAGTAGCTTCACACAAACCAGTTTAAATCAAGAAAGGAGGAGGAATAGGATATCCTTTCTAGTTGGTAGATCTTGCAGAATATGTATGATCTTGGTAGGTTGAGTTGGTAGGTAACTAAATTCATCTTTAGTCAGCAATAATATTGAAGTATTGTATTTGAGTAATGAGTCAGTTACATAGATTAGAAATTGAAGAACAGATTAGAAAAAGGAGTTTAGTCCTGACTATAAAGATTTTTGGATTGCATATTGTAGGCATTTTCTTTTTTTAAGTAATCAGAGGTGAGTTGGGGTTGTTTATTGATTTGTTTTAAGCAGAAGAAAATGACACAATAAACTATACTTTTACATTTAAACTCTACTTTTAAAATATATATCTACTGTGTATCTGTAGTACTGAATATCTACTGTGGTGTAACTATTGAAAAGGAAAGAAGAATGGGGCTATTTCAACAGAAAAAGAGAAATACGTTCTGGCCAAATTGTTTATTAGGGAAAAGTAAAGCTTGGGGGTATTGGAGTTACTGAGAATTTTTGTATTGGGATATTGGAGAGAGTTGGGTCACTAACAAATAGGGAATTGGAAAGAATCAGAACTTCTTTTATATTAGAAAGACAGTAATTTTTGGTTTAGTATCTTACGGAGGTGAAAGTGTAGAATTTGGTAGAGAGAGTGGAATGGGAGATGACTTGTATTTTGCATGTATAGTTTAAATCCCAGGAAGTATATAGCAGAGATACCCATGCCTAAGAAAGTAGTGAATGTGTAGGTTTGGATAGCAGAATGAGGGAGTAATCAAGGTAGAACAATACCATTTCACTGAAATTTTAAGAAGAGGTTGATGTTATAGTGCAGGAAGACTAATTGAAGAGCGCTTCTTTACTTTGATGAAAGACTGTGTTGAGGAGAGGATGTGATAAATCATTTCCTTCTTCATTCACTGTTGATGAAATTCATCCTTTCTGGGTTTTTTTGTACTGTATCTGTCATCTCCTTTTTTCTCTTTCTGTCATTTTATGTGTCCATTTTCCCTTCTGCTTCCCCATGTAATTCTGTATATTTCTTTTTCTTCTGTTTCCTGCGTGTTCTTTGATCTGTTTCTAGCAATACATTATTCTTGGCTGGATGTGGGATGGGGAAAAAAGGAGATGTGAATGTTGTCACTTAGGCCAAATGATTACATGGACTTTATTATGCTGGTGTGACTTACGACATGTATCGTGGACACAGAAAACTATGGTAGTATGAAGCTTTAATGTTTACTGCAAGAATGTGTTGTGGGGCTGAGGTTTGTGGCTCAAGTGATAGAACATTTGGCCTCTCAAGAATGAGGCCTTGAATTCCAACCCTTGTACTGTGCCCAACTCACCCCCCAATTTTTTATTGTAAAGGTGATGTGTACCAAGGGGTTGCAGTTATATAAGTTAGGTAATGAGTACACTTCTTTTTTTTAACAGTGTCACCTCTTCTTTTGCTGTCTCCCAATTTTTTCCCTCCCACTCCTGTAGTTCATTTTCAACATAGTGTCTAGTGAGTATTACTGCTGCATTAGTTTACCCTTTTTGCCACCATTTCTGTGCTTTCCCTTACCTTCCCAAATCAGATAAACTTACATATGAGACAAAAGATATAGAAATACAAAACAGCAACAAAAAAGAAAAACAGAAAAAGAACACACAAAAAATTAAAATAAACTTCTTGTTTCCATTTCTTGGAGTTCATTTTGATAAGCATCATTTTATATGATCATATGTACATAGCTGTTGAGCCCTTGTGATCCTGTCCTAAGAATATCCTACTGTGGTCTCACTGTGTGAATGTTTAGAATCCTGCTTAATTTATCATGTCCAAGTAATTATTTTTATATTTTACTATCCATTGGATTTACTTGTAGATTGATAGGCACATTCTAATTATTGCAGTGAGGGAAATCATGCAGCCTATGTTTCTTTGGGTGGGGCTTACTTCGCTTAATGTAATTTTTTCCAAGTCTTTCTGCCAATGTAAATTTTAATGATACTTTTACTAAAAAAATAATCAAATGAACTTTAAAAAAGATCTTGATATCGAAATATGTGGTTTAATGAATCCAAAATATGGTATTGGGTTTTATTATTTTCTTATGCTATTCAGCCTAATTATATATATATATATAAAACAAATATACATATATACATATATATTTATGCATATTCAATATACTGTTGTCTTATTTCCTTATAAGTACCGCGCGCTAACTGATTCCGCCACTGGAGCTCCTGTTGTCTTATTTCCTATGTTACTTTTGTTCTCTTCTTCATTAACAGTGACATAACCTTGATATAATATAAGTGAAGTACAAAAGCACTTTGGTAATTTGAATACAGGGAAAAACTAAGATTATTTCATAGGTGTGTGTTTTTTGTGTGTGTAGTACCGTGTGTGTGTGTGTGTGTGTGTGTGTGTGTGTCTCTCTCTCTCTCTCTCTGTGCCTCTGTGTGTGTGTGTGTGTGTGTGTGTGTGTATTTTGGTGCCAGTCCTGGGGCTTGAACTCAGGGCCTGTGTACTGTTCCTGAACTGCTTTGGCTCAGCCTCCACTCTACCACTTGAGTTTTAGCACTACTTCTGGTCTTTTCTGAGTATTTTATCGGAGCTAAGAGTCTCATGGACTTTCTTGCTTGGGCTGGCTTTGAACCATGAAACTCAGATCTCAGCCTCCTGAATAGCTAGGACTACAGGCATGTGCCTCCAGTGTCTGGCTTTTCTTACTCCCCCCTCCCCCCCCCCCAAGCTGCCGACAGTCTGTCTCACTGTGTTCCTAGGTTGCCCTCAAACTCATGATCTTTCTGGCTTTGAACTGAGTGAGATTCTTAATGTCAGCTGTCTGATAGCTAGGTTGTGAATATCCAGCACTTGGCAGGGGTGAGTTGTTTTTTTTTTTTAATATTTTTTTATTGAGATTAAGTGATTACATAGATTTCACAAATTTCACAGTATTGTGGGATAGTTAAAGTCAAAAATACATTTAACCAAATTGTCATTATCATGGTTTATAAAGTTTGTGAATTCTATAAGTGTTGACAATACAACTATTTCTTCGGGTGATATATACATTTTTCTCCTTTTGCTTAGTGTAAGCTGTTCCCTTCTTCCCTCTCATTCCCTCCCTTCCATCACTGTCCTTGAGATGCTTAGTTCATTTTCATCAATGTCCAGTGCAGCTGATGGGCCCCTCTGTTGTATTTTTTCCCCATTTCCCTTTGATTCCGTGCCCTCCTCTTGCGTGTACACACACACACACACACACACACACACACACACACACACACACACACACACACACACACACACACACAAAATATATATAAGGTCACCACCATGGAGTCATTTATAAATGATATGGCAAATTAAGTAGAGGTCCTTGTTTCTTGAGTCCTGTTTACTTTGTCATATTTTTCCCCATTTCCCTTTGATTCCGTGCTCTCCTCTTGCGTACACACACACACACACACAATATATATATAAGGTCACCACCATGGAGTCATTTATAAATGATACGACAAATTAAATAGAGGTCCTTGTTTCTTGAGTCCTGTTTACTTTGTCATATCTCTGGCAGGAGCGAGTTTTATAAATAGGAACACATTTCATTATGCTAGAGGCAGACTTGTACTTTGCTGTTTAATCTTCATATGAGCACCATTTTATGACTGAAAGTGCTAAAAACTTGAAAGTGCTAAAAACTTGTGAGTTATTAACTTTTGTGAAAGTTAAACTTGGACATTGGTTTTTTGAGCATGCATGTAGGCTTCCTACTTTATAGTATACCATATATGATATCATATACCATATATATGGCATATATGTGACATCTGGTATGATGTATATGATATATGGTATATATATGTATACACACTATGTATAATATGCCATGTACTGTAAGAACAGGAAATTTAATGGAGGCAGGTAAGATTGAATGTTTACAAAGGACATGCCAGGATTTTGAAGCAAAATATTCTGGGAAGAACGAAAGGTAGGTTGGAAGGTAGAAGTGTTTTGAGTAGGTAGATATGCTTATCTTGTTTTGAACATTACAAAACATATCCATGTATTAAAACATCATTGGACTTTGTAAATATATAAAATTTTTATGTGTCATTTAAAAAATAAGAAAAAGCAACTATTAGTGTCTCTAAGGGAAAATGTGAAAATGCCTGAATTTATTCTAGAATTTGTTATTTTCAAACACACAAGGACCCCAGCTTGCTTATTTTGCTCACTGTCCTTGCCCCTAATATGTGGCATTTCTTATTTGTCCAGTGAATGAGTCCTTGGTTTAGCTTGCTATTGTCCTGTCATTTGCTTATTTTATAGTGCTGTTACTACTACAAAAACACATTTAATTGGTATAATAAAGAACTATCATTTAAAAAAGTTGTATTTTTAAAGCTATTAATGAATAAAGCTCAGAATATTTTTATTAAATCACATGGATTTAGTTTTTGAGAATTTAGCTATTAGTAGTTTATAGCTATGATGTTCAGAGTTGTAGTCATCAATCTTATATGACTATTGAACAACTAAAGTGGAGCTGGTAAAATTTAGATATTTGAAAAGTAAAATATACCCTATAAAATGGTTACAATAATTTTATGAAAAAAAGAATATCTCAATTGTTTAAATATCCCATGTTGAAATGATGCTTTGGCTATATTATCTTAAATACATTATTAAAATTAATTTTACATATTTCTCTGTACATTTCATTTTATTTACTTTCCTGATGTGTTCTAGGATTATTTTTGAGTTAGCATACATTTGTACTATTCTTTTTACATTTTAAATGGGGCTATTAGAAAATTTAAATTTGCATATTGTATTCTTGTTTTGTCCAATGTTGCTAGTTGATAGCTAATCTAATCATTAAGTGATTAGGAACTGGATTGGGATAATATTTACAGAAAGGAAGTAAGGAGAGGTTGTAAAGTGATTCTGCAGTACTCATCTGTACTGTAAAATTTCTTTAGTTTTATACAATATTTTGTGTGCTTCCATTATGTCTTTGTAATCATTAATTAACATTTGAAGTCAGGGACTATGTCACCATTTTGTGAGTTTAATAACTTTGTTTCCTTCATTTTGTGTTTCAGATAAAGTCAAGGAAAAAATTAAAGAGAGAGACAAAGAAAAAGAAAGAGAGAGAAAGAAACATAAAGTAATGACTGAGATAAAGAAAGAGAATGGAGAAGTAAAAATTTTGCTAAAAAGTAAGTTGATATGCAGTGATTTTTCTATATTATAGTGTTTGGTGTACATATTAGCTAAATGATTAAATGATCTTTGGTACTTTTGGCTGAGAATAAATATTAATGGTGAAGAAACTAAAAGCAAATTCAAAGTTGAGGAATTTTGATCAGGATGGTAACATTTTCCATGATAACATGTCTTTAGTATACTTATTGAATGATTAAAGAATTCCACAGGTTAAACTTCGCTAAACTATTTCTGCTTTTGAATTATTAGTATTTATCCCTATTTTGGTAACTCAAAATAAAGGGCTAAAGTCATGGTTTAGCATGATAATGAAGGTGAAAGAAGTGATCTTACAAATACTTCATTGTAATTACCATATCATAGTCTAGGATTTCAAGGAAACTTTTTTTTTTTTGTCAATCATGGGGCCTGAACTCTGGGCCTGGGCGCTTTCCCTCAGCTCTTCAGCTCAAGGCGAGCACTCTACCACTTGAGCTACAGCGCCACTTCTAGTTAACTAGTGGTTTATTGGAGATAGGAGTCTCATGGTCTTTCCTGCCTGGGCTGGCTTTGAACCGCTATCCTCAGATCTCAGCCTCCTGAGTAGCTAGGATTACAGGCGTGAGCTCAAGGAAACATTTTACTTTGAGCTAACTCTGCAAAAACTGTGTTTTTTGCATGCCTGAAAATACTCTTTTTTCCTTTTTTCTTATTGTTAAAATTATGTTCAGTTACTGTCTACACATGGAATCAGGAAAAGAAATTGGAAAGTCTGGGGGGCGGGGGAGGATGGGAAGGGATGGGAAGGAGAAACAAAGGAGGAGGCTACAATGCTTGATAAGAAATGTACTCATTATCTTGCCCATGTAATTATAACCCCTCTGTACAGTATTTTCACAATAAAAATTAAAAAAAAAGAAATTGGAGAGTCTATAGTAGAGTAGTATGTATAATACAAATCATATCAATAAGTCTGAATGTTTACCAGTGAGAATTTGTGCTAGAATAAAATAAGGAAGGTTTTAAATTCACTTAGCAAGGGAAAAAGAATTATTCATTTGTTAGATAGCTGGGAAAGTCATTGGCCATTTTATCAAGTTGACAGTTGCTGATCAGAACACATTAACTTTGATGAATTTAATATTGAATTTATGTGTTGGGAAGCATTTATCTACATAAAAGGTCCTTTAGCATTGCTTAAACAACAGACTAAATGGTTAGTTTTTATAGTGTAAGGTAAGTATAGTATTAGGTTCTCTGTTTTAATTTCATTGTTTGTATGTTTCCAAATCTATTTATTTTGCCAGTCCTAGAGCTTGAACTGAGGGCTTGAGCATTGTCCCTGAGCTTCTTTTGCTCAAAACTAGCACTCTACCACTTGAGGCACAGGACCACTTCTGGCTTTTTCTGTTTATGTGGTACTGAGGAATCAAACCTAGGGCTTCATGCGTGCTAGGCAGGCACTCTACCACTAAGCCACATTCCCATCCCTTCCAAATATTCTTTAGAGGGACTTTATATATAATGTTCTGTTTCTACATGTCAGAATTTTATTTTCTGTAATATTCTTTCAACCTTGAAGAAATATATTGGGACTTAATATTGATTTCCTTTTGTTCTGGTTCTTTTGCTCAAGTGTTCTATTTGTGCTGTCTATTTAGATTGTAAGCCTTTTAGGCAGGAATGGAATCTAACCACACTAGTGGTATTATACAGCAGCTAATGATTAATGCTTGAAATGTTTACTTAATTGTATCCTCTTGGTTTAGTCAGATACTCATTTTTGCTGATTAAGTCAAGCATTTTCTTACTCATTTGAATGTGCAGTAATAGAAGTTTCTATAACTTGAAAAAGAATCTGTGTCCCAGGAATACTTTATAAAAGATCAGATGTCCTTGGTGGAATAGTAGATTTTTAGCATACTATTAATAAGAATGATGTGAGTGATATAGAAATATATTTATTGTACAGTGGAGGTAAGTAATAAGTTTAGTAGTGCTTTACAGTGTTGTGAAGATTATTGTCAAGGAAAAATGTATGGTATCTGGCCTACAGATGAGAGTCTTATAAACGTGTTTGAAAGATTACCTTTTGTGATTTAACTATAACCAAACCAAAACTATTCTCCCTCCTAATAATATAGTATGTAGATGATTAAGTGAATAAAAACATGGTTCTATTAAGAAACAGTGATTGTTCCATTATAAGCACTGAAAAAGTACGTTATAATCAGCAATTTGCTTAGCACGTGTGGCAACTTCCATAGTGAGCTTATGGTCAGGGAACAGCATACTCTGTTGGTGTTTTGGAATGGCAGAATTTGTTTGGGGCAATGCCTTATTATTATTGTTAAGACTCCTTTTTCCTTATGCCTCCAGCTTTTATTTGCTCCTTACTATTTTCTTCTTATAGTACTAATGTTGCAAGCTGCAACATATACAAGCAGGCTGTGTTTGATAAAAATATTTGAAAATATTAAATAGATGCTAACTCTATTTCACATTAATCTCATTGTTTTCATTATGTTTGTGTTGGGGTTGTGCAATTAGAAAGGTATATATAAGTTATATGCATGAAAAAAGCTTGCTTACCCTTCCCTCCCTTCGTTTCTTCCTACCTCCTCCCCTCTCTCCCTTTCTTTAAACTCAGTCTCTACCACGGGAACTGATAGAAACTGGGATCATTTGCTTTTTTGGGGGGCTGGGGAGACTTGAACTCTGGGCCTGGGCGCTGTCCTTCAGTTGTTCAGCTCAAGGTGAGTGCTCTATCACTTAAGCCACAACACTATTTCCAGTTTTCTGATGATTAATTGAAAAAGTCTCATGGACTTTTCTTGCTCAGGCTGGCTTTGAACCACAATCCTCAGATCTCAGCCTTTTGAGGAGCTAGGATTATAGGTGTGAGCCATAGGCACATGGCTTGATCATTTGCTTTTCAAAACAGCTTAGTTTAAGGGAACAAATCAAATTTGAAATATAAGCTTATTTAGTGTGTCTCATCTTTTTATATTAAAGTGCATCAACTATGCTTTCTGAGCATAAGTAAGTGTTCTGGTTATTTTATGTAGTTCATATGGTTAAGATGTCAGAATAGCCAGGTGCCAGTGGCTCAAGCCTATAATTCTAGTTACTCAAGGAGGATGAGATCTGAGGATTGCGGTTTGAAGCCAGCTCATATCTAAAATTAACCAGCATAAAGCTAGGAGTGAAACTGGTTCCAGTGGTAAAGCACTTAAAGGGCAGTGCCCAGTCTCTTAAGTTTAAGCCCCAGTACCTAACCCCTCCCCCCCCAAAAAAAAGTCAGAATATATGTGTGACAATTAAAGTTGGTGTTGGTTTTTCTTTTGTGCTAGTGCTGGGGCACTGTCTCTAAGACATAGCTCCATATCTGGCGTTTTTGCTGGTTAATTGGAGGTAAACATTTCCTAGACTTTCCTACTCCAGATAGCTTTCAAACCATGATCCTCAGATCTCAGCCTCCTGAGTAGCTAGGATTACAGACCTGAACCATTGGTGGCTGGCTATAATTAAAGTATGTTTGACAGTAAATTTAACACTATAGTATTTTAAAGAAGATTGCTCATGAGATGGTGGTAATTGGGGCTAAGAGAAGGTGGTATCCAGTCTTATTGCTAATGGACTAAAAGAAGAATGATAGCATTGCAGTTTGAAAAATCAAAGTTGTTCTCCAAGGACCAGAGATTAAAAGTTGCCAAGCTAATTACTTGTTTTCTATGTAGTTGTTTGTTATATTTCCTATATTACATAGGAAATAAGAGTCAATTTTTCTGGATAACTTATTTTTCATTCTCTATACAGAAATGCAGTTGTATCAGTGATTGATTAATTAATTAATTAAATTTATTTTTGTGCCAGTTTAGGGGCTTGAACTCAGGGCCTGGGAGTTGTCCCTGAGCTTATTTTGCTCAAGGCAGTGGCTATACCACTTGAGCCACAGCTCCACTTTTGGCTTTTGGTGGTTAGTTGTAGGTAAGAGTCTCTCAGGTTTGTCTGCATAGGCTGGCTTCGTACTGTGATCTGGGAGGTGCCGTGAGGACCCACAGGACTCAGCATACAGTTGTATTTGTGGCTATGATTTATTATAGTGAGAAGATAAAAAGTAAAATCAGCACAGAGAACAGACACATAGGATAACCATACTCACATTAACAATCCTCTCCCAGTGCAATCCCATAGGATGTACTTGTTTCTGCAGTGAATTGTAATAACATATGGGAATTGTCTACCAGAGAAGCTTATTAGAAAACCAGTCCCCGGGATTTTATTGGTACGTGATCACATTGGTACCATCTATGTAGCATGGGCAGAAAATCTTTCAGACTCTCAGATAGAAAGTAAGTGTTCAGTGTACACCATATTGTTTGTGCAAATACAATGAACCACTGTTACTAGGGAATGATGGGAACTCAAAAAATATGAGTTTCCAAATGCAAGCCAGTAGCAATCTTACAGCAGGCCTTTCTATAGATTTTAGTCTCAAGTATATTATCTCTTTTGCACTCTTTTGTACTCCTGATAGTATTTGATGACAAGTAGACTGCTATAGGAATTTAACTCCTTAATGCTCAATAGAAGCTCTTAGCTAAGTATGATGGCTCACACCTATAATCCCAGGTGCTTTGGAGGAGGAGGATCAAAGTTGAAGAATAGCAGAGTAAAAAAGTCAGATCTCATTTTAACAAACAAGCTGGGTATGGTTGATACATCAATGCAATCTCAACTACATGTAAGGCTTAGATAGGAGTATTGCAGTATGAGGCCCACATCAGGCAAAGAGTGAGACCTTGATGAAAAATAACCTAAAAACAAAAAGAGCATGACTCAAGTGGTAGAAAGTTAGCAAGTGGGCGTCCTTAAGTTCAAACCACAGTGCTGCCAAAAAGATTTTTAAAAGCAAATTTTTATTTGATTTCTTACTGGTTTACTTTATTTCTTGATGGTTTGCATTGTTCAGTTCTGACTTCTTTATTGATTCATGTTCATGACTAGGAAATCGGCAAAATGTTGTACCTATTTCATTTCAAAGTAACACATGTTCTAGTTATTGGTTATTTTTTTATATTTATAGAAATGTGTTAACTGAATGTAGTATGTAAAACATTTTTGCCGGGTGCCAGTGGCTCACGCCTGTAATCCTAGCTACTGAGGAGGCTGAGATCTGAGGATCATGGTTCAGAGCCAGCTTGGGCAGAAAAGTCCATGAGACTCTTATCTCCAATTTACCACCAGAAAACCAGAAGTGGTGCTGTGGCTCAAGCGGTAGAGTGTTTGCCTTGAGCTGAAGAGCGGAGGGATAGCGCCCAAGCCCAGAGTTCAAGCCCCATGACTGACAAAAAACAAGCAAACAAAGCCCCATTGACTGACAAAAAACAAGCAAACAAACCATTTTCACTTAAATGAGGTTGCGTGTATTTCAGAAAAACATTTAATTTATGTACTTTTAAATATATTTTTACTTGTAAAGGTATAGAATGCTGCTAATCATACTATGTCTTACAAGCCTTTACACATTTAATGTTTTACAATTAAATGTTTATATTTTACTATGATCTTTTTTTTCTTTTTGGCAGTGTTTGGGTTTGATCTCAGTACCTCAGACTTGTTATGCAAATGCTCTACCACTTGAGCCTCCACCAGCCCTATTTGATTTTATTATTTTGAGATGAAGTCTTGAACTTATGCCCAGACCTACCTGAGCATGTTCTTCCTACTTATGCTTTCTGAAAAGCTGGGCTAATTAACAGGCATGTATCACTACACCTAGCTTTTACTGGTAGAGATGAAATTTCTGTGAACTTTTTCTCTCAGCTGGTTTGGAACCAAGATCTTCCTGATCCCTACCTCTCAAGTAGCTAGGATTACAGGTGTGAACTACCATTTTTTTTATTTACTTAGATTTTGCTTACATAAATAAACTTCTCTCTTTTTTTGCGGGGGGGAGGTCTGGTCGTGGGGCCTGAACTCTGGGCCTGGGTGCTGTCCCTCAGCTCTTCAGCTCAAGGCTAG
>NW_012267423.1:1157194-1169454 GCF_000151885.1 Dipodomys ordii | reverse complement strand
TCTTTGGCTCCTTTGTCGAATATCAGCTGGCTGTAGGCCTGTGGATTTATTTCTGGATCTTCTATTCTGTTCCATTGGTCTTCGGGTCTGTTTTTGTGCCAGTATTATGCTGTCTTTGTTATTATAGCTCTGTAGTAGAGTTTGAAGTTCAGCATGGATAGCCCTCCCATATTGTCTTTATCCCCTAGAATTGTTTTGGCTGGGTTTTGTTTTCTCTTTTCATTATTTTGCCACTCCTGGGCTTGAAGTCAGGGCTGGGTGCTGTCCTTGAGCATATAGTGTCTGTCACTTCGGTTGTTTTTTGAGTAGTAGGTCGTTGGAGGCAAGAGTCTCATGGACTTTGTTGCCTGAGCTGGCTTTGAGCTGTGATTCTTAGATCTAAGTATGGTTGTTGTTGTTTTTTTTTTTTTGGCGGGGGAGGTTGGTTGTAGGGCTTGAACTCTGGGCCTGGGCACTGTCTCTCAAGGCTGAAGCGCTCTACCACTTGAGCCACAGCACCACTTCTGGTTTTCTGGTGGTTTATTGGAAATAAGAGTCTCATATACTTTCCGGCCCAGGCTGGCTTTGAACTGTGATCCTTAGATCTCAGTCTCCTGAGTAGCTAAGATTACAGGTGTGAGCCACTGGCGCCTGGCCCAGGTATGTTTTATAGAAAAATTTAAATGGTGTAGTTTGACCTGAGCCTTAAATACTGGATGGATATTAATTCCATATTTAAGAGATTATAACTTATAGGTGTTGAAAGCCCCTGAACACACTTGAGCAGATGAGTGTGACTGGAATGATACAAAATAATGATAGAAATAGTAATATGGTTTTATCATTCTGGACAAGAGACAATCATATGTCTTTAAGACCAAAAATTAAGACAGAGATGTTTAGACCAGTTCAGGCCAACAATAATTGAGAAGAACTGTAGTTGTGTGAAATGATAGAGCAATTTGGAAGGAGACTTGAAAATATTGGACTTGGTTCAACATTCTGATAAAGCAAATTTGGTTATATTGAAAGCAGAACAGTCAGTAAAACATATAAGCAACTTAAGAATGCTAGATGTTCTCTTGTAAGTAGAAAAGAAGGCTGTAAATATTCGCTAATACTGTTTTTTTGGAGCTGGTAGGAGGGACTTAATTTTGAAGATAGAATATCTCTTTCCCTGAAGACAGAAAGTAATGAGGTATGTGAAGATGGAAAAGTTTATGTAGAAAAGTATGTGGGGATAACTTTATTCATGGCAGGTTATCTCTGAAAATGAAGTAACAGGTGGAGTATTTTAGGAATCTTTTCTTATAGGCTGCTTTCTTATTTCTAATTTTATTGATTAGAAAGGAGTATCCTGTGATAAAGTATGTATACACCTATGTATACACCTTGTATTCTTTGAATTTAAAATTCATGAGCCCATTATGCTTGCTTTTGATCACAAAAACTCTTTATAAGCTTTAATGTCCCATTTCTTTCTCTTCGTTACCATTTTGCTTTTTCTTTACCAGCATATGAGTATTATTGGAGCTTAGGATATGAGAGATGATTTTTTTTTTTTTTGTCAGTCGTGGGGCTTGAACTCTGGGCTTGGGTGCTGTCCTTGCGCTCTTCAGCTCAAGGCGAGTGCTCTACCACTTGAGCCACTGCACCACTTCTGAGAGATGATTCTAATTTTGTCATGATAACTTGCTGGATCTTCACTTGGACATTTGGAAACTGGTAGAGTTAGCCCATTTTTAGATGCAAACATGGTTTACCAAGAAGTACATGAAAAGGACAACAACAGCTTGTTTACTGTTATGCTAAACAAATGTTTTCTACTTTAGGATATAAATCAGTTTGGCATATAGATGCAATTTTTAAGCCTGAGAAAGAGTAAAAATAATAATTATATTCCAGTGAGAAATATATGGCTAGTATCCCTTTCTGGATTTCTGTTTTAAAAATTGGAAGATTATATTTTCTAAAACACTTATTCATCTAATTCCTTCAAGAAACAGAATTTGTTGGATATCAGAATGATATAACTCAATCCTAAGCCACCATGTTTGTGTGTTTGTTTGTAGAAATACAAAAATAAGAGAGACCATAACTACATATTGATTATCAATACTGTTTAAAGTAAATTCCAAATAGAAAACAGCTTCTGAGTAAGTCTTCAGAATTAAACTTATTACAACAGTTCATAGGAACATGATTTTTAAAAGTAAAATATGGAGTTTCAAAAAACATTTTTCCCAACAGGTGGGAAGGAGAAACCAAAAACAAATGCAGAAGACTTACAAATTAAAAAGGTAAAGAAGAAAAAGAAAAAGAAACACAAAGAAAATGAAAAACGAAAACGTCCAAAAATGTATAGCAAATCTATTCAGACCATCTGTTCAGGATTACTGTCTGATGTTGAAGATCAAGAAACCAAAGGCATCCTGAGTGATACCATAAAGGATTGCATTGAAAAGAATTTGGATACCAAGAATTACGATTCTAAAATTCCAGAGAACAGTGAGTTTCCATTTGTCTCATTAAAGGAACCACGAGTTCAGAATAGCCTCAAAAGGTTGGACACTTTGGAATTTAAGCAGCTTATTCATATTGAGCACCAGCCTAATGGAGGAGCATCAGTTATCCATGCCTACAGTAACGAACTCTCCCACCTGTCTCCTATGGAGATGGAGAGGTTTGCAGAAGAATTTGTGGGTCTAGTGTTCAGTGAAAATGAAAACTCTGCAGCTTTCTATGTTATGGGTATTGTTCATGGGGCAGCTACTTATTTACCTGACTTTTTAGACTACTTTTCATTTAATTTTCCCAATTCACCAGTGAAAATGGAAATATTGGGAAAGAAAGATATAGAAACAACGACTATGTCAAATTTTCATGCTCAGGTAAGAGGTTTTTAGTTTCATTTTTTAAAAAATAGTTCTTAATTGTACATTTTAGACAGATTTCTATTTTTTGTTTCTAATCTTGTAGGTTTGAAATAAAAAGGTAAGCATATAAAACATTTCAAAGTTTTAAGAGATTTTCTTGATGTAAATATTCGAGTTTAAATTTGTTTCTACTTTTTTTCTTAAAGATGATTAATGAACTTAAGATTCTGTACATTTTTTTGGGCGAAGTTTTGTCTTAGACCTAATAAAATTAAACTTAACCATGTATTTTATGATCTTTAAATAGTTTTATTTCCTAAAAACCATCTAAAATGTCTTGTTATAATGTTTATGAAGTGCTTAATGTGGGACCATCACAAAGAAGATGCTGAGAATGAATATTGATTATTAAATATATTGTGGGACAAAGGAGTTACCACTTATGTGTAATTATGTAAGAATATTAGGGCATATATTAAGTTAATTTCTGTTTCTTCCCTTCTCTATAATGTATAACAGTTGATTCTAGAACATTGACAAAATTGAATTCACTATCTTTTTTTTTTTTTTTTTTGTGGTTGTGGGGCTTGAACTCAGGGTGCGGGTGCTGTCCCTAAGCTTTTTTACTCAAATCTAGCACTCTGCTACTTTGAGCCACAGCGCCACTTCTGGTTTTTGAGTGGCTAATTGGAGATAAGGGTCTTGCGGTGACTGTCCTTCCCAGGCTGGCTTCAAACCATAATTCTCAGATCTCAGCCCCCTGAGTAGCTAGGATTATAGGTGTGAGCCACTGGCAGGCACCCAGCTAGAATTCACTAGTTCTTGAAAGTAATTGTAGGCCCATCTAAAAACCCATTGTCATTGTTCTCAAAATTAGGAGTTACTAAGGCTATGAGATTGGACATGTGTATTGCTGCTATGGTATTTTTTTTCTAGGCATAGTAATAATCAACAATATAGTTTACAAAGAGGAGAAAGGTAAAGAAAGTCTCAGGGATTGTAGTAAACATTTTATCATAACTCTTTTGTACCTTCAGATACGCCATAATAGTAGTGAAGTAACTTACTATTTTAGAGTCATCACTACCAGGAATAGAACATATTCACCCTAATCTTTAGGATCTTTTTTTTTTTTTTGGTCAGTTGTGGGGCTTGAACTCTGGGCTTGGGCGCTATCCCTGCGCACTTAAGCTCAAGGCGAGTGCTCTACCACTTGAGCCACAGCACCATTTCCGGTTCACTAGTAGTTAATTGGAGATAAGAGTCTCAATGGACTTTTCTGCCCAGGCTGAGCATGAAAATTTGACATAGTCGTTGTTTCTATATCTTTCTTTCCCAATATTTCCATTTTCACTGGTGAATTGGGAAAATTAAATGAAAAGTAGTCTAAAAAGTCAGGTAAATAAGTAGCTGCCCCATGAACTGGCTGTAATCCTCAGATCTCAGCCTCCTCAGTAGCTAGGATTACAGGCGTGAGCCAACGGTGGCGCCTGGCTTTAGGTTTCTTTACCTTATTCTCATATATTCTTTTTGTCAATTGATATTCAAGATAAGATCTCCACCTTAAATTATAGTTGAGATATTCAATCATGCTCATATGTCCTAGCTAATACATACCATATGCTTGGTGTGTATTCTGTAGTGTAAAGTAGCCTAGAGATGTTTAATGTGTGTAATATGTAGAAGGAATTACTTCCAAATGTAGTGTGTTTGAGAATTAGAATTTAAATTTCGTTATTTTTTTAGAATGGGGAGAGAGTTAGATTATTAAAATAGAATGGCTATAAACTTTTCTGGGATTATACCTGAGTTTGGCTGCAGAACCAAGATTAGCATTTAATAATAGTGTGCACCATTTATTGAATACTGACTGTCCCAAAGACTGTTGTAAATTTTGTATGTAATAGCTCACTTAATCTTCATTACAATATATTTTAACAGTCAAGTTGCAGATACACTAAATGGGCATGTGAAAGAAGATACAACTGCCTCAAAGTCCATTAGTGGTAGATTATTTCATACATAGATCCTTACAAGGATTTACTGCTAAGCCATGCCTCTGGTTCTGCTTTTCATTGCTACTTTTAGGGTGAAGTCTTGCTTCTCAACTGAGTGTTCACCTTAGTTATAGTCTGTCTACTTTAGGTAGACTTTTTGCAGTTGCTAGGATCACAGGTGAGCACCACTACATTCATTTTCTGTCTGTAGATTTGTAGTCTAGTGGACTTTGCTTGTGCTGGCCTTTCCTGCAATTCTTTCAGATCTTAGCCTTCCAAGTAGCTAGAATTATAGGCATGAGCCACTAGCCCCTGCCAAGAACTTCTACTTTAAATATCTACTATGAGCAATATGAAAACTGCTTTTGCTATCAAATAAATTGAGCTGCCAAGACAGGTGTGTAATCCCAGCTACTTGGGTGGCAGAAGGGAAAGTAATGGATCACAAGTTCAAGACCAGCCTTGACAAATTAGGTCAGGGCTAGTGGGAGTGCTCTCAAGTGGTAAACAGTTGAGTATATGAAAAGCCCTAAATTTAATTCCCAGTACTGGGAAAAAGAGTCTCGTTTTATATCTTAAATCCTTTCTCGATTTTATATCTTAAATCCTTTATGTGGCAAACACATTTTTTCAATTGCCAGCTGGGGTTTTGGCCCATATCTCTGGTCTATCCTCCTGACCCACACATGTTAGCTGCAGGATTATTTTGCTTCCTTATCTGTAGTTTTGTTTTGTTTTTTCTCTTTTGCAGGTTGTGGGGCTTGAACTCCAGGCCTGGATTGTGTCCCTAAGCTTGTTTGCTTAAGACTAACACTCTATACTTGGAGCCACAACTCCACTTCTGGCTTTTTGATGGCTAATTGAAGATAAGAGTTTTATGGACTTTTCTTCCCAGGCTGTGATCCTCAGATCTTAGCTTCCTGAGTAGCTAGGATTACTGGTGTAAACCCTTGATACTTAGCTTCTTAGCTGTAGATTTAAAGGCAAGAAAAGGACATGTGCCCATCCTCTTATTCCTATGAAGTAGAGAAGAAAATATAGTGAACTTCCCTGAACTGCTCATTTGATATTTTTCTTGTGTTAGACTCTTGTGTTTTTTGAGGGAAGGAGACTGAAGGTTTTGTCAAAGTGGGCTTATCCTTGTGTACTGGCTTTATGAAACTAAAGTGGGATCTAAAAGACATTATAGTCAAACTCATTTTAGTTCTATTTCAAATCTCTTTTATCTTTTTTTTTCTCTTTTATCTTTCCAGTAAAGCTAGTTCCTCTTAACCTAATTTGTGGCATCTTCCAGGAAATTTTTTGTGTGTGCCTATTCTGGGCTTGACTCAGGGCCTGAGCACTGTCCCTGACCTTTTTTGTTGTAAGCCAGCACTGGACTACTTGACCCACAACTCTACTTCTGGCTTTTTTGGTGGTTAATTGTAGATAAGAGTCTCACAGAGGGCTGGGAAGGTGGCTCAGTGGTAGAATGCTTGCCTTGCATTCATGAGGCCCTGGGTTCGATTCCTCAGCACCACATAAGCAGAAAAAGCGGGAAGTGACACTGTGGCTAAGTGGTAGAGCGATAGCCTTGAGCTGAAAAGCTGAGGGACAGCACCCAGACCCAGAGTTCAGGCCCCATGACTGACCCCCCCCCCAAAAAAAAAAAAAAGTAAAATAAGTAAATAAAGAGTCTCACAGACTTTGCTGCCTGGGCTAGCTTTGAACTGTGATCTTCAGATTTCAGCCTCCTGAGTAGCTAGGATTATAGGGAGAACCACCGGTGCTTGGTAGCAATTTATTTTTTTTAAAAGGCATTTTACTGAAATATAATATGTGCGTAGAAAAGCTAGCACATTACAGATGAATAGCTTGATGAGTGCTTATAAAGTAAAGGTAGCCATGATGTAAAATGTTATATATTACTAGTAGCCAAGCCTTTCCCAAACCCTCTTCATCATTGCTCTGCCTACTCTAGCCCACTAAACACCCAGGTATTCACAATACTGACTTTAAATACCACTGATAAATTTAGGTTGAACTTTAAACTTTTATTTAATGGAATTAAACAGTACATTCATTGTTATATATGGTTTCTTGTATTTAGTGTTATGTTTGTGTTATTCAATCTTTGACCATCCCTCTGTCCCTCTGTCCCTCCCCCCCTTAATGCTTCCTGTATGCTAGGTAAGCAGTCTGCTATTTGAGTTATGTTCCTAGCCTGCTATGTTTTTTTTTTAACTGCTATATAGCAATCCATTATAGGATTCTATCATGATTTAATTATCCTGTTTACTCTAAATAGACATTTAAGTTGTTTCCATTGTGGACCTATGGCAAAACAAAGATATTATGAATATATTTGTACATGTTTGATGATCTTATGTGTTTCTTGATTTGAGTATACACAATTGAGTATATAAGACTGGAATTCAGGATTAAAGAAATACAAGATTCAGTTTTGATAGACCTACTATTTCCAAAGTTATTGTGCCAGTTTACATTTCTACCAGCAACTGCATTTTTGGTTATATTTAGGAGTAATTGTCTTTGGTTTTTCTATTTTTTTAGTTAAGTTGGTATTTATATAGTGGTACCTCCCTATGGTTTCATTTCTTTTTTCCTGATGACTAAGGATGTTAGCTACCTTTTAAAATGATTATTGTCAAGTTGAATATCCTCTTTTGTAAAAAGAATCTGCTCTGTTATTTTCATATTTTCTTATTTGTCATTTTTCCTAATTTACAACTTATTTATATATTAACATGAAAAATCTTTGTTGTCAGCTAAATCCTAAGTATTTCTTCTTGCTTGGTATCTTGTTTGTTTTTTTCCTTCTTTTTTTTTCTGTACTGGTCCTGGAACTTGAACTCAGAGTCTGGATGCTGTCACTGAGCTGTTGTGCTCAAGGTCAGCACTCTGCCCCTTGAGCCACAACTCTACTTCTAGCTTTTTGTGGTTAATTGAAGATGAGAGTCTCACAGACTTTCCTTCCTGGTCTGGCTTTGAACCTTGATCCTCAGATCTTAGCCTCCTTGGTAGTCAGGATTACAGATGTGAGCTACTAGTGCCCACCTATTTTGTCACTTTAAAGGATGACATTTGATGACTAGAAGTTAAGTTTAATGCAGTCTAATTTACATTTCTCTTTATGATGTCCTGTTTTATAAATCTTTGCACAGCCATTTTCTTCCGGAAACTTGAATTGTTTTACCTTTCAGATAAATAATCTATATTCATCTGGAATTGACTTTTATCTATGATTTGAGGAAAAATTAAGGTTCAACTGTAATCTCATCCTTCAGAAGGCTGAGTCAGGAGGATTACCAGTTCAAGGCAATTTATATAGTATGGGCTACATCGTGAGGCTTTTCTCAGGAAGGAAAGGGAAAGAGAAAGAATAGAGAGGGAGGGAGAAGGAGGGAGACAGGGAGGTTAGGTGTTTGTGGCTCACACCTGTAACTCTAGCTACTTAGGAGATTGGCCTGGAGGATTTCAGTTCAAAGCCAGTCTGGGCATTAAGATTCTTAACTCCATTTAGCAGCAAAAGACTGTACTGGAGGTTTGTTCAAGTGGTAGAGTGCTAGCTGTAATAAAGTCCAGTGAGAACTTGAGGCCTTGAGGTCAAGCCCTTGTACAAAGGCATGTGCATGCATAACAGAAGAAAGAAAAAGATCCAGTGCTCATATTTTTCTGTATAACAGTTGTCTAGATCAAGTTCCAGTGTCATATATTGAAAAGATAATAATTCCCTATTGTATTGCAGTGTCACCTTAGCCATATTTAGTTGATAATATGTACATGGATCTGTTTTTAGGCTCCATTGCTCCATATGTCTTGTTATAAGTTTGTCATAAATGTTGATATCTAAAGAGGTCTATTTTCAACATTTCCTTGGCTGTTATATATGAATGAGCTTTTTAAATTGTTTTTTAAGCTTCTAGTTTGATCATGGTGTTTTCAATTTTTCTTTTCTTTTTTTTGTCGGTTGCGGGTGCTGTCCTCAGCTCTTCAGCTCAAGGCTAGCGCCCTACTATTTGAGCCACAGCGCACTTCCAGCTTTTTTTCTGCTTATGTGGTGCTAGGAATCAAACCCAGGGCCTTATGCATGTGAGGCAAGCATTCTACCACTAAACCATCTTCCCAGCCTCTTTTACTTTATTATAAGTAGTAATTTCTCTTTCTTAGTCTACATGTTTTGCACATACTGTGTTCCATTTATCTATAGGTATTCAAGAACTTCATTTTATTGATCTTCTTTTGAGAACATGGAAGTTCTTAGTACTTCTTAGAATACGTTAACACTTACTGAAAATGAAATTGTATTTGAAATTGAAGATATACTTGTACCCCCTTTGTCTTCCAACATCCCATTTCTCTTACCTGGTATTACCATCACACTCTAGTTATTTGGAATATCAAAAATTTGGCACGTAGGCTATATAAAATTTAGA
Source organism: Dipodomys ordii (assembly GCF_000151885.1). Lineage (NCBI taxonomy): Eukaryota > Metazoa > Chordata > Mammalia > Rodentia > Heteromyidae > Dipodomys > Dipodomys ordii. The sequence continues at coordinate 1,160,166 of NW_012267423.1, read as the reverse complement.
AGACTAGTTTTCCATTTATGACTACTTCATAAAGTGAAACAATACCATTAAATGGGTAGGTTACCTACTGCCATGTGAATTTTCACCACAGAATTGGTTGACAGTATTACTTGAGCTAATGTTAATATTCTAGAGGAAGGGAAAAGGAACCAATATTGGGATATAGTTTCAGTTAATATTGACCACAACAGAAACAAGTTGTAGGTAAGAAGCTAAATCTCTTGTGCTGTTGATTTATTCATGATTTTTCATTAACTATTAAGTATAATAGCTTAAGTTAAATAGACCTTGAGGCCGTTCTAAGATGATGATGTTTCTATATAGCAAACAACAGCAGAACTGTAGAGAATAAGTTCCATGTTTAAGATTTTTATAATTCAGGAACTATCTTTTAATTCTCCCTTTTATCTTTTATAGAAAATCTTTGATACAAACTTATTTTAAAAAGCAGTATTCAAAAGATCAAGAATCATGAAAAGAGAAAGTAGAGTTTATAAAAAAGGATATGAATCTGATATTTAGCTATTTTATTTAATCTTAGTTTAAAAAGTCCATGTAGTAGCACTAGAGAAGTTAATAATACTAATGGAGATCTGTGTAATTAGTACTTTTTAAAAGGGAAAATACATAAAATATTGTTAAAATATATTTTTATTTTCTTATATTTTACTATTCTAAAGTGTAAATAGTGAAACTTAGAATATTCTAAATAAGTCATTAGTTTGGATTTTCAAGGTAATTACCTGTCAAGGTTTGGCTCACACTCGTAGATAATCACATTACTAGCAGGTTATTGTCTGTGATAGTAGAACTTGTGCATTGCAACCATTCACAGATGTGAGAATGGCATCTCTTAGGTTATATAACATGATGATGGCTCTACCAGAGGCTTGTGAGACCCACACCAATGCCATGCTGTGTGTATTTGTAAGCCTATTTCTATTTTTTCTATTTTGTATCTGTCTTTCTCCCTTTTTGTTGTTAAAATACAAGTTACACTTTCATGTAAATGATGACAAATTGTATAGTCATTTTAATGTTTTTATAGTGATAGAGGTTATTTCACAAATTGTTTTCACAAATAGTTGTGCATTTGTTTATTTCAACCCTTAAAGATGTGTTAATATGAGATATATGTATAAAATATAATCACACACAAAGAAAGTGTACTGTCAAGGAATCAATATACTGCCAGGCACCAGTGGCTCATGCCTGTAATCCTAATTACTCAGGAGGCTGAGATCTGAGGATCGCAGTTCAAAGCCAGCCTGGGCAGGAAAGGCTGTAAGACTTTTACTCCAGTAAACTACCCAGAAAACTGGAAGTGGTGCTGTGGCTCAAATGGTAGAGAGCTCGCCTTGAGCTGAAGAGCTGAGGGACAGCGCCCAGGCCCAGAGTTCAAGCCCCATGACTGACCAAAGAAACAAACAAACAACAACAAAAACCCCAAGAATCAAGATACCCTCTTCTTTTGTTGGTTTGTGAGACTTGAACTTGGGGCCTGTGCACTGTTCTGAGCTCTTTAGTTCAATGTTAGTGCTCTACCACTTTGAGCCACAGCACCACTTCCTGTTTTCTGGTGGTTAATTGGAGATGATTCTCATGGACTTTCCTGCCTGGGCTAGCTTTGAATCTTGATCCTCAGATCTCAGCCTCCTGAATAGCTAGGATTACAGGCATGAGCCCCCAGTGCCTGGCTCAAGACATGCTCTTATTATTTGGTCTTGAGTTCTGGAATTAGTTTTACTTGCAAAATCTTGTTTTCCACTTTCACTCTTTTGGGTCCTATTGGCACATAGCAATGCTACTGATTTTTTTTGAAGGAGATTTGTATCCTACAGCTGTTTTGAGTTCACTTTTTAGTTCTTTTTATTTTTCTTTCTTCTATCCCTTGAGACAGGATTTTGCAATGCAGCCTGTCCTCAAATTCATGAACCTTCTGTGACAGCCTTAGAATGCTGAGATTTACAGGAGAGCATCACCACACCCAGCTCATGCTCCTATGGAGCACAGGATTGAGCATAAAGGCTTGGGAAGAATTTATGGCTGTTTGCATTCTGCCATATGCCTTAGTTTTACTGATACCTCTGTTTCATTAAAATTTCATTCACATGTTTATTGGGTTCCTGTGTTGTAGTTGGGATTCTAAAATGCAAGCAAAACAGTTATATCTATTAAGAAATGATAGTGCTGGCTTGGTGGGGTGGCACATACATTTATATAATGCCAGCAGCTTTGGAGGCAAATATTAGGAGGATAGTGGTGACCTAAGGAAAGTTAGCAGGAGACCCACTCAGAAAAAGTGAAAGCAAAAGGACTGGGTAGTGGCTTAAGCAGTAGTGTACTTGTTTGCTATGGTCTGAGTTCAGACCTCAGCACTGCCAAAAACAGAAACAAACAGTAAATGAGATTTCTTTTTTTTTTTAATAATTTTATTTTATTTTATTTGTGAACATACTGTACAGAGGGGGATAATGCGTACATTTCTTACCAAGCATTGCATCCTCCTCCTTTGTTTACCTTTCACATCCCTTCCCACCCTCCCCCCTCCCCCCTAATCCCAATCCTTCCCCTTCCCCAGTAAATGAGATTTCTATCTTGTCACTATGCACTTAATGCATACTTTGAACCCTTTATTAAGAACTATAAGAATATGAAAACAGAGGCAATTTTCTTCTAAACCATCTTCCCCTAGTCTATAGCTGTATTTTTGTTTTTATTTTATTGTGTTTCTGAATTGTCAAATAACTTAATGTGTTACCTGATATTACAGATCTACTGTTTTAACAATGACAATTATCTGATTTGTTAGGATGCTTCTGTTTAGGGCTAAGAGGAATAAACAACATTTGTTGAATTTATACAAGGTGCATTCACTAGGCCAGACCAAATTGCTTAATATGGGATATAAGAATTCCTTTGTACCAAGCAACACACACACACACACACACACACACACACACACACACACA
>NW_012267423.1:1155711-1157144 GCF_000151885.1 Dipodomys ordii | reverse complement strand
CTGTCCCTCAGCTCTTCAGCTCAAGGCTAGTGCTCTACCACTTGAGCCACAGCGCCACTTCCGGCTTTTTTTGCTTATGTGGTACTGAGGAATCGAACCCAGGGCCTCATGCATGCGAGGCAAGCACTCTACCACTGGGCCACCTTCCCAGCCACATTTTTCTTTTTGGTTAGTCTATTTTCTTTTGCAAAAGTGATTTTGCTTTTAAGATAATAACTTGCATCTTTTATTTTGATAGAGAATACTTAGAATTTTTTCAGATTTATTTCTTATTGACTCTTGAGAGAACTAAAACTTTTTCTTTTATGAGTTTACAAACTTACTCACTGAGTAATATTTAATATTTCTTTTGTTGTTGTTGTTGGTCATTAGGCTTGAACTCAGGGCCTGGGCACTGTTTCTGAGCTTTTTTTGTTCAAGGCTAGGGCTCTACCACTTTGAGCTATAGTACCACTTCTACTTTTTTGTTGGCTAATTGGAGATGATAATCTCACAGACTTTTCTTGCCTAGACTGGCTTTGAATATCCATCATCAGATCTTAGCTTCCTAAGTAGTTTGGATTCCAGGTGTGAACCACTAGAGCCAGGCTCTATTTTTGCTTTTCACAATGATACTGATTTTATTCTTAATTGCATACTGATGAATCTTTTCTGTGATCTTTAAAAAGTGATTGATATTAATATTAAACTTCCTTTTTAGGCATTTGATATCAACTTAAGATACTTTTTGTTGTTATTTCCAGAAATAATGGAAAGACTTGACTGGAAACGGATGGGAAAATCCTGTAATTCTCAGATAGTTACCTTTTTGGAAAGACAGGTCTTTTTGTTTACAGATTTATTAAATATTTGTGCATAGCTGTGTTCTAGATAGTATGACAGATTCAATAATAGAAAACAAGTACTCTGAATTCAGGTAAAATTTATTTATTGTATTTATACAGTGTTCTGAGGCAAAACATTGATATATATATCATATTAGTAAACAAATCACCTTTGTCTGAATTAGAAGGGAAGTAATTTCAGTGCAAGAGACAGAGAGAGAGAAAAAGAGGTGAGAGAATGTAAGGAAACAACGTAAGAGTTTTCTTTAAAAGGTAAGTTAGAAAGAATTCATTAGTAAGTACTGAACATGGCAATGATATTTTAGGGGGAAGAATTGCTTTTGCCAGTAGAAGATAGATAAGGTAGAACTGGGTGTGGGTTTTTTGTTTGGTTGGGTTTTTTTTTTTTTAATTTTTTATTGTAAAGATACTATACAGAGGGTTACAGTTACATGAGTTAGGTAATGAGTACACTTCCTCTTGAACATTGTTAGCCCCTCCATTGTTTTCCCCCTACCATCCCCTCCCTCCCTCCCTTCCCCGAAGTTCTTTTTTTGATTGTGATTAAGTGATTACATAATTTCTAAGTCACAAGTTCATTCTAACTTT
>NW_012267423.1:1026151-1151394 GCF_000151885.1 Dipodomys ordii | reverse complement strand
CTCTCTCTCTCTCTCTCTCTCTCTCTCTCTCTCCCTCCTCTCTCTCTCATCTCTCTCTCCTCTCTCTCTCTCTTTCTCTCTCTGCCAGACCAAATTGCTTAATATGGGATATAAGAATTCCTTTGTACCAAGCAACACACACGCGTACTATAATTGCAAAAGGACTTACTTTATTATTGTATTAATTGTTAAGTGAAAAATAATTTAATTCTTATTTTGATTCAAGTTATATGGATATTTTTGAAATAAAATGTTAGGTATAACCTTACAGTTGAAGAATTTGCCAGATGTGATGAGGAACTGGCTCCCCCTTGTGGCATGTTCCTTTTGGTAAGGATAATGATCAGCAGGCTTCATGTTTTAAAATGAAGAGTGACTACTCTTCCCTCCGTCCCTGCTTCCTGCCCCCTGTGGCAAACAACTCATGAAAATGAGCCAACAGCTGATTATTCTCTTTTCTTATACATTGATGCTGTTATAAGCTAAAGTTCATATATCATATATTTATGATGGATCATTATTCTGAGTGTCTAGGTATGTTCATAGGTACAATAAAATAGCTACAAAATAAGCAGGGTTTAAAGACCAAATAGATTGTATAGTATTAGACAAAATAAGTTAGGTTTACTTGCTGTGAGATTTATGAGAAATTTAAAGGGTCAACATGTGATGAACCTTTTAGGCAAAAGGATTTTCTAAACTTATTGGAGTTACATAATTCTATTTTGAGGATCATTCACATGAGTCATTCTTTATTTAAAAAACCTTAACACTACTGTATTTGCTTCATCCATGTAACAATCTTTGTAAGTAAAATAAAACAGTATTATCCTGGGATTCAGTAGTTCATGCCTATAATCCTAGCTACTCAGAAGGCTCAGGCTTGGAGGATGACAGTTTAAAGCCAGTCTAGACAGAGGAGTTTATGAGATTCCATCTCCAGTTAACCAGCAAAAAGCCAGACTAAAGAGGTGTGGTTCAAGTGGTAGAGTCCTAGTTGAGAAAATGTTGAGTGAACCTGAACAAGGTTGAGATCTCTCTGTTCAGGGTCCTGGTACTGGCAAAATAAAAACAGAAACCCAACAGTATGTCTTAAATGCTTATTTTTGGTGATAAATTTACTGTTAGGATAAATTTTTTCATTTTGTAGCAAGCAGATGTCAGAATGATAAGAGCTCCAGCTTGTTCTATTTATTTTTCATTTAGATAATCTTATGTATTTAATAATTGTGACAATTTAATCTGATAATATTAACTAATACTGATTATGTGAAAGAATTAATTTTAATGTAAGTATAATTTAATTATTTTTGTTAATCAAAATTTCTGAGATTTTTTTCTGAGATTTTTTTTAAAAAACATAATTGATGTTATGTTCTGATGTATTTGCTAGAGTTTCGATTGATGCTTTTAGCATTGTTAAACTATACTAATGAAATGAATGCTGATGACCGATTTGTTTTTTTCTTATTGTGGTGCTACTGTTCTCTTTTAGCTCTATAAGGATAGGATATGGCAGAACCTTTAAGGAGACAGAAAAAGATAAAACTGAGTATAAGATGGTGATACAAACCTGTTACGTAATTTGGGATCTGGAGGAATAGGATTTGGTTCTGTTTATGAATTTGTAATGGTTAATGGTAGTTAATTTGGGACTTCTGTTAACAAAAACTTATTAAAATAAGAACAATTTTTTTTGGGGGGGGGTCAGTCATGGGGCTTGAACTATGGGCCTAGGTGCTGTCCCTGAGCTCTTCATCTCAAGGCTAGCACCCTACCACTTGAGCCATAGCACCATAGCCACCACTTCCACTTTCTGGTGGTTAATTGGAGATGAGAGTCTCATGGACTTTCCTGCCCAGGCTGGCTTTGAACTGAGATCTTCAGATAAATTTATGTAATTATGTTTTCTTTAGTGAATGGAGGGAAAGCATTCCAGTTAAGGAAAACAGAGCTCACAGAACTTCAGCTATTTCTGAAAGTCACATAGCTGGAAGATAGGAAAGGTAAATTTGGGACCTAGGATTCCTCATTTTAGTTTCTAGCTGGTTTTAATCACAGTTTGCCAACCAGCTTCCAATTAATACCTTGAAATTTAGAAAGATATTTCTAGTGACCCTTTGGACATACAAACCACTGATACTGTTTTCTGTAGTATTTTTGAAAATTATAATAAAACTATGAAATAGTACTTCAGAAAAGTGTAGATGTATGTACTTGTAAATATAATTTCAGTTGACATTATAGATCTAATAATGAAGTCTAGGATTATAAGAACATAGTTGTTTAGAATTGTTTATTTGAATGTAGGAATACTTAGAAGTAAAGTAAAATAGCTTCATTATGTGCATTTTCAATGCCTTGTTAATAAAGGCTTTTTGGGCTTGATATATATTCCAATGTTTTGAGCCAATGTGTCATATTGTTATACAATGAAGGAAGCATTATATTATGTGTAACATAATTAAATTTGTATTCTTTAGGTAAAAAGAACGTATTCTCATGGTACTTACAGAGCTGGCCCAATGCGACAAATAAGTTTGGTGGGAGCAGTTGATGAAGAAGTAGGAGATTACTTCCCTGAGTTCCTTGACATGTTGGAAGATTCGCCATTTTTAAAAGTAAGAAAACAATCTCAACAATGTAAATTTGGATGCTACTTTCAGGCTACAGGTGATAATAAAAATGAAAGGTTATTTCAGAATTTTTAAAAATTGAAATTTATTTAAATTGGAAAGAAGAAAATGAAGAGATGGGGAACAGTAATCTGTGTAGTGTGTACTTGAGACTTCTCAAGTCTTAATTATAATGGTATCTCTAAGTGGTAAGTCAGAAAAATAACATTTACCTACTGCTACTACTTGAGAAAATAAAATTCTGTTTTATCAGGTCTTTATAGACAAAGTACCAAAGGATTTTAGAATTATAGGAAGGATGCCTACTAAATTAAGATGTTTATGACAAAGGAATAGTAGCTTGGCGTTATGAAAAATTGGCCTGAGGAATTAAAATTTGTATTTTTGCTTTGGATATGCAAGTGATTTCTGTCCAGATTCTCTCTTAAAAAATAGCCTCTTCAGCCAGGTGCTGGAGGCTCATGCCTGTAATCCTAGCTACTCAGAAGGCTGAGAACTGAGGATCACAGTTCAAAGTCAGCCAGGGCAGAAACGTCTGTGAGACTCATTTCCAATTAACCACCAGAAAACCAGAAGTGATGCTGTGGCTTAAGTGATAGAGCACTAGCCTTGAGCTGAAGAACTCAGGGACAGCTCCCAGGCCCAGAGTTCAAGCCCCATGGCTGACCCTTCCCTCCCCCTCCCAAAAAAAGCCTCTGCATTCTGGGAAATGTTTCTTTTTTTGTGTGTCAGTCCTGAAACTTGAACTCAGGGCCTGAGCTCTTTCCCTTAGCTTTTTTTCTCAAGGCTGGCATACTACCACGGGAACCACAGCTCTACTTCTGGCTCTTTGCTAGTTAGAGATAAGAATCTCATGAACTTTCCTGCCTTGGGTGGTTTTGAATTTCACTTTTCAGATCTTAGCCTCCTGAGTAATTGGCTGTGAGAATCACTGACATCTGGCAAATTTTTCGTACTGTGAAAGAGAGTAAATAGTTAATGGTAGTTACTAGATTAGTTATGCTAATTGTTTAATCAGTAATTCAAACTATGTCATAGTGAAATGTGGGATCCAAGTATACACTCAGAATGTAAGATCAGTTTATTTCTAGTCCCACATAATGTTATACACTTCTTCTGGTTGGTGGGCCTGAACTCTGGGCCTGGGCACTGTCCCTCAGCTCTTTAGCTCAAGGCTAGCACTCTACCACTTGAGTGACAGCTCCACTTCTGGCTTTTTCTGCTTATGTGGTGCTGAGGAATCAAACCCAGGACCTCATGCATGCAAGGCAAGCACTCTACCACTAAGCCACCTTCCCAGCCCCTGTTATACGCTTCTGTTCTTGCTTTTATAAGCTTGATTTACACTCCATAGATTTCTATATCTTACGTATTTTTTCTTTCAATCTATTCTACTTCTTTTACTCTTTCATTATTTTAAAACTTCTTTGTTACTTTTCCTATTTCTTCTAGTCGTATCATGGAAATTAATTGCATTTATTATTTAATAGTGCTTTTGAGAACATTATTTAATGATATTCAAATAGTTCCTTCAAATTCAATTTCTAAAGTAGATACATTGAAAGGAATCTTTATGAAAAGATAACAATCTTCCTTTCAATAGGGGATCTAGAGTAATTTTCTTTTTCTTTTGTTCTGGTCCCATGGCCTGGGCTCTGTCCCTGAGCTTTTTTTTTTTTGGGTCCGGTCGTGGAGCCTGAACTCTGGGCCTGGGCGCTATCCCTCAGCTCTTAAGCTCAAGGCTAGCCCTCTACCACTTGAGTCACAGCGCCACTTCCGGCTTTTTTCTCTTTGCTTATGTGGTGCTGAGGAATTGAACCCAGGGCCTCAGGCATGCAAGGCAGACGCTCTACCACTGAGCCACCTTCCCAGCCCTGTCCCTGAGCTTTTGTGCTTAAGGCTAGCATTCTGCTACTTGAACCATAACTCTACTTCTAGTTATTTTGGTCTTAATTGGAGGTAAGACTCTGATGGACATGCCCAATCTGGCTTGGAACTTCAATCCTCAGATCTCAACTTCTTGAGTAGCTACAATTATAGGCTTGTGCCACCAATGCCCAGCTAAAATCATTTTTTAAAAATAGTACCACAGTTTAAACTTAGGGATCTTACATATGCTCAGGTTTACTGAGTTTGTTCTTGCCTACTTCTTCACTTGAGCTATGCCTCCAGCCTAGCATTTATTTTAATGGTTAATTGGAGATTGAGTCTCATAGGCTTTTCCATCCAGGGACTTTGAATTCAATACTCCAGATCTTACCCTCCTGAGAAGCTAAAATTAGAGGGAGAGGTCAAGCTTTTTTGTTTTGTTTTGACGGTTGTGGAGCTTGAACTCAGAGCCTGGATGCTATCCCTGAACCTCTTGTACTCAAGGCTAGTGTTTCTACCACTTGAGCAATAGCATCACTTCCGGTTTTTGGGTGGTTAATTGGAGATAAGAATCTCATGGGGATTTTTCTGTTTTGCTGGCTTCAAAATGCGATTCTCAGATCTCAGCATCCTGGTAGCTAGGATTATACATGTGAGCCAATGGGGCCTGGCTTTTTGCTTCCGCTCCAATTCTGCACAGAAATGGAGGGATAAAAGATGGACAAATGTAGCAGTGATACTCACTAGCCAGTATGTTAAAAACTATACAACTTGTGGGTGGGAACGGGAGGGAAAATCTGGGAGAAAACGATAGAAGGGGTAACAATGTTCAAAAATAAATGCATTTTTTACCTGACTTATGTAACTGTAACAATAATTGTTTATGTAAATTTATGTAACAATAAATTTTTTTAAATGATGAAAAAATAATTTCCATTCTATGGACAATGTTGGCCAAGTGTATGGCTTCCGCCCTTCTTTTACAATATTTGGTCTCTGGGTTAGGCCACAAGCTCCCCAAGGAACTACTATGTAGAAATATTAATTTTGATTGTTAGTATTCAATTTTTCACTAATTAAAAAGTTAAATAATTTAAAAAGTTTATTGTTTGCTTCTAAACACTGTAATAGAATGCTCTTGCTTATCTTGTTAACTTGTTAAAATCATATGATCCATAGATTTGGTAGAACAAAGAATAACATGATGAATAGCATGCATCATACCTGTGGAAGAGTGGGGTAGTGAAATGTCACTACCCTATCCTGGAAATTGTTTGTATGTTTGAAGTAGATTATTTTGTATGAATGTGTGGGAATATATTCTATATAGCATGCATTTCAAATGTTTAAGCTGTTTATGAATATGTATTTGTGAGGGAAGCAATAGCCTTTATTGTATATTCATATATTTTTAAAAATAATTCATTTCTATATAATTATCTGTCTCTAGTGTACATTGCCATGGGGGACACTTTCTAGTCTACAGTTAGAGAATCGCAAAGATAGTGATGATGGTCCCATCATGTGGGTACGTCCAGGAGAACAAATGATCCCTGTGGCTGATATGCCAAAGTCACCCTTCAAAAGGAAAAGGTTTGTTAAATTCTTTTTCTTTTTCCTTAGGATGGCGATATGTTGGGGTATATGTGCAATAGTTGGGAAGTTGGACGTTTAGAACATGACTGGAATGTACATTAAAAAATACATATTGATAGTAACTTTTTTTAAAACAGCCAAATTTAGCAAATGAGTTATAATTAAAAATTGAAAAATGTTATTCATAGAGAGAGATTTTGAAGAAATTTAACATGTATTGTCAGGGCCTGTATTAAGAGAACTAAATCCTCTTATGGGAGGTATAAAATAATATCAAAACAAATAGAAAACCATATTATGTTCTAAGATTGGATAAGAATGAGAGCCTTTAAATATTTTTTTTCATTTCAATTAGACTCACATACTGCCTAACATGAGATAAATGTGTTTAAAATTTGTAGGAAGAAACTGGAAGAACAAAGTAAGGGGGAATTTGTTACTAGATTTGAAAATTGTTATCAAAGTCAAATTAATCATTGGGGTGGGATAAATTCTGAAATATATTGTAGCATATTGAGAACTTAATACCTGAGACAGTGGAGAAAGGAAGGTTTACTTAATAATAATGTTGGCATTATTGGCAGTCTTATCTGAAAGAAAAAATAAGGAAGAATCCCTATTGTGCTAGAAATAAATTAGAGGTTAAATATAAAAGATAAACAAAAAAAATCAGCATTAAGTTTTTAAACCTGGAACTCATCTTCCTAAGCAAGATAATGGAATATAATTGCAATGCTGTTTGGGAGATGATAGTTATTAACAATAAGTTCAAATCTATCTTACACTAACCTAAAATAATGATAACATATGATACTCAAGTTTAGTATGCAAAAAAATTCATTCCAAAACTTATACAAATATAAAATAGCAATATAAAAATTGTGCCTAGGCAGGCCAGTTTATCTAAAAAAAAGTCTAGATGTTGCATGCCATTATATTGACAGAAATTATCAATAAAATAATATTATGGGCTAGTAGACATGTGAATAAAATCTTTAATATATTGTTACAGAGGGTAGGCTTCTATATTCATTTTGTCAAAGTATTCTGGCAATAGCTTTTTCAATTTAATATTGAATTTAGTATCCTTGCTTTTAGGAATCTATCCCAAGAAATAAAAGCACTAAAAGTTAATATGTAAGGATATTAATTGTCTCAGTGTAGTAAGAAAAAAATCAATCTAGTCTGAATGTTCATCCACAAGGGAATGGGTGAATACACATTTTGTACATTCTTACTAAAGTATGTTGAAATAGTCTTTAGATCTGAAAGGAAAATAATGACACCTTGAAAAAGCAAAATGGAAAATAATAAATAATGTAGTATGTTTTTTTTGTTTTTGGTAGTAGTGGGGAAGATTAAGATAGAGCCTTGTCTCATAACCCAGGTTGGCTTTGAACTCATAATTCTCCTGTCTCAGCTTCTGCAGTGTGAGGATGTTTTTGATGTTTGCCACTAAGCCTGGCTTATGATTCTATTTTTATGATAACATCCACATATAAATATATATTTATGTGAGCACAGAGAAAAGTTGCAAAAATAAACAGTAAGTTAACATTGTGGACATGGAGGTAAGACTAGTGTAGACAATAGCTTTTATTTTAGGCTTCTAAAATTGTCAGATGAGTTACAGTAATTATTAAAGAAATAAAAAGAAAAATACACAGAAAAGAAAATAAAAAGAGCAAACATGGACTATGTCAGACCTCTTACTAATGTATCTCTAGCATCTTCAGTGTCAGCTGCTTAATAAATTATTGATGAATGAAATTTTGCAGCAAATGAAATTTATAGCAAATGATAAAATTAATGTGTTTCTCAGAGATTATTACCTTTTTTTCAAGCATTGTGCTAAGTGCTGCATATGTATTAATTCATTTGAATTTGGCATTAATGAGACCAATCTTGTAGGCTCGAAAGCCTGTTAGTTTCTATAAAGAGGCAACAATATTAGCCAACTTTCACTTTTACTCAGAACATTATTGAGCAAAAAAGTTATAGCAGCATGTGTGTGTGTGTGTGTGTGTGTGTGTGTGTGTGTGTGTGTATGTATATGTGCACGTGCACTAATGCAGTGTTTCAGAGTGGTAAGTAGCAGTTAAGAGTGGGAAATGAGAAACTAGTGATACCTAGGAGGAAAAACGAGTATTTAGGGGGATTTTTTTTTTTTAATTGGAGGGGATTACAGTTCTGGGTTCTGGGGACTGTTGCTGAGCTTTTGTGCTCAAGGCTATCACTCTACCACTTGAACCACAGCTCCACTTCTGGCTCTTTTGATAGTTAATTGGAGATAAAGAGTCTCACAGACTTTCTAGCCTGTGCTGGCTTTGAGCCACCATCCTTAGATCTCAACCTTCTGAGAAGCTAGGAGTACAGGTGTGAGCCACCAGCACCTACCTACAATTAAAATTATTAAACTCACAAAATGATGACATAGTCTTTGCCTTCAAATGTTAATTATTGATTCTGAAGCCATGATGGAAGCACACAAAAACTATATTCTGTAAAATGAAAGAGATTTTACAGTATATGTGGATACTGCAGAATCTGTTTACAACCTCTCTTTTCTTTCTATAAATAAAATACTATGGTGGAAGATAGATGATGGCCAGAGTTGATTTCACTGTTTTATCCACTAGATAGTAAAACTGCAACGAGTGAGGCTAAGTAGTTAGCAAATAGCTTATAGATTAAAGGAGGGAAACAATGGAGGAAGGGTCATTGGAAGAAGATGTCATAATACAGTGTAAACAAAGTTTATTTTTATCATCAATAAATTGCCCATGTTGGTAGAAGTGTCTACTGCCTGTTTGTGTGTGTATGTGTGTGTGTTTCCTTGTTTAACTTAATTTTTATCCTTCTCTCACTTTCAGAAGTAAAGGGAAACTTTTTTCTGTTAGGGGCTATTTCGATATTTTTATCATTAACAGGCTACACAAAATTTTCAATATAGGCAAACAACTGAGGGCAGCTGAGAAGAAGCATATGAGGAGCCTATGTGTCTGCCCTTCATATACCAAATGTTTCATGGGCCTTATTCAGCCACTCATTCCCTAGAGTATAACCTCACATTTGTCAATTATATCTCATTTATTAGGCTCATTGCCTACAGTGGTACATGGTGTTTCAAATATGTTCTACCAATGCTGAACTAATGCATTGAAAAAAATTATTCAAGAAGTATGTCTTTCATTAGCCAAGGGATTTCAGTGGGAGTATATTCCCACTGAATACAGTAAACTCAGTTCCTTGTGAAGAATATGTTTCAAGACCTCAACGTGGAAGCCTGAAACCTTACTGTAGAACCCTGTATGTATTATGTTTTATTCCTATACATGTATATCTATGATGAAGTTTACTTTATAAATTAGGCATAGTAAGAGATTAACAGCAATAAATAATAACAATACACTGTAGTGAAAGGTATGTAAATGTATTCTACCGCTCTCAAAATAGTATGCTTTCACCAAAATCTATACTAAACTAACATGGTGATATGGAGGTGAGGTAGGTAGAAATAATAGCTTTTGATTTTAATATCTAAAATGGCTTGATGAGTTATAGTATGCCAACTTTTCTTTGTCACACCTGAATTGCCAATAACGCTATTGTCATTTAGGGTTATTGTTAAGTAAAATAAAGGTTATCTGAATCTATGTGCTAGGATCTTGAGACAGTTTGATAATGATGGCAGCAACTTTACTGAGTGTCTGATATACAGGTACTAGTCCCTGGACAAGGGGATGATTTGAATCCTAGGCAAGACAAAGTTGAATGGTACAAGATTTCATACTGAGTTGTTTATTTCTTGGATTTCCTACTTAATATTCTAAAACCACAATTGACTGCAAATAACTGAATCAGAGGGAAGTGAAATCACTATAAAGAAGACCTACTGTAGGGCAATAGATCATTTGATGGAATACATCATTTGAAAATTTTTTTTAATTAAAAAAAAATTTTTATTGCAACGATACTGCACCAAGGGGTTACAGTTAACGTGAGTAAGGTAATGAGTACATTTCTTATTGAGCATTGTTACACCCCTCCGTTTTTCCCCATAATTTTGTTTCTTATTCAAGTATATTTATCTGTATAGCTGCCATTCTTGTGTATAGTAGGAAAAAGGGCTTTGTATGCATATGTTTTGTTTTTCTTATTTATTACTATTTTTTTGTGTGTGTATGCTAGTACTAGGGCTTGAATTCAGGGCTGAGAATTGTGTCTGAACTTAAGTATAGCACTCTACCATTTGACCTACAGCTCCACTTCCATGGTTTTGTTGATTCTTAAAATTTGATTTGAAATAGGTTGTTTAAAGTTCCTTTTTCTCTGAATTAATATGATTATTGAATGTTTGATGGCAAGTAAGGATCAATATAAATATAAATCTCTTGAAAACAGAACTACCAATGAAATAAAAAACCTTCAGTATCTACCTCGAACCAGTGAGCCTCGGGAGATGCTCTTTGAAGACAGGACACGAGCACATGCAGATCATATAGGACAAGGTTTTGAACGACAGACGACAGCTGCTGTTGGTGTGCTGAAGGCTGTGCACTGTGGAGACTGGTATATATAACTACTGCTATTCAATGAAAGGCTTTCTTGGCTTATAAAGTTTTTCTTAGTGATTAGTTAAACCAAGATTTTAAGTTGTTAAAATCAACTTTTAATTATTTGGATTGTGTGAAATAATGTTTTTAATCATCATTGACAAGCAGGACGAAAATTGCAGTAAAGACAACTAAGTTTACTTGATTCTTGCCATATGCTCCTTTACAAATGTTGTCTTACTAAAGTTTCTTAACTACTTTTTTCTTACTAATTTTGGTAATATTTATTACAAAGGAACTGAACCCAAGGCTGTGAAATAATTAGGGTTTTAGATCTGACTAGACTTTTGTTTTTTACTGTTCTACTTTGCTGGTCCCTTTGTAGTTTTAGTATCTGGTTGCTGATCTGTATCTATCTGCCTATCTATCTGGGTATCTATCTATGTATCAATATCTATCTATGGGGTTATATATGTGTACCCATAGATAGATAGATAGATAGATAACACACACATATATATATGTATATATATATTTCTCTTAAATAAGTTTTTAAAAGAGTTTCAATTCCAGAAGTCAGGTTATGAGTACAGTGTCACCCCTTCTGAACTATTTGGTTCTCCTTGGTTATCTTTCTTTTTCTCTGAATTATATAATTATTGAATGTTTGATGGCAAGTAAGGATCAATATAAATATAAATCTCTTGAAAACAGAATTACCAATGAAATAAAAACCTTTAGTATCTACCTTGAATCAGTGAGCCTCGGAAGATGCTCTTTGAAGACATGCTATAGGATCTCCTGCTTTCTTATGATTTGATTTTTTTTTTGAGTTTGTGTTTTTTTATGTTTATTTATTCTTTTTTACTTTCAGCCTATTTGTAAGCTTATATTATTGTTCTGTGAAGATACCATAAAGCTAGGTCTTTCTTTTTTTTTTTTTAATGATTAGTCTTTTAGTTGGAGTAATTAGACCATTTAATTTAATATAACAATTAATTTGGATCTATTGTCTTTTTACTCATTTTCATCTCCTGCTCTTCAGTCCTTTTTTTCCTACTTGACATTTTTAGAATTCTATTGTATCTATGTTGTTTCCTTAATTGCTATAGCTTTGTTTTTGTTTTATTGCACTAAGCACTATCTACCTTCAAATATATTTTTTAATGTTATGTGTAAGTATTCTTAATAGTATATTTTCATTTCTTTCCCCTTTTCCCTATTTCTGGTAAACTAAATGTTGTTATATATGTTACTTTAAATGTTCTACAAACCAGAGAGCGAGGGAAGGAGTGACATTGTCCAAAAATAAATATACACTTTACCTGTCTTAGGTAACTGTAACCCCCCTGTATATCATCTTTATAATAATAATAAAAAATTAAAAAATATTCTGTAAACCCTATAGTTAAATACTTTAAGGAATTATTTTCTAAAGGAATTTTTAAAAATGAGAAAAATATCTCTTATATTTACCATGATGAGTGCTTTAAAATCCTTTGCATAGATCTAAGTTTTCAACTAAATACCATTTTCCTTAGCCTAAAGACTTCCTTTAACATTCTTTGTTATACTGGTCTTGTGAAATATTTTTTTCAGTGCACTTGAACTATTTTATTTTTTCCTCTCATATCGGGTATTACTATGTAGCTCAGGCTGCCATTGCACACACTGTGTAATCCAAGCTGGCCTTAAATTTGTGTTCCTTCCGCATCAGCTTCCTGAGTACTGAGGATACAATTGTATACTACCATGCATGGCTAAAAATGTTTTTACTTTGCATTCTGGAGAATAATTTTGCTAGATATAGAACTCTGAAGTGTTTTTTTTTCTTTCAGTACTTTAAAGATAATCCATTCTCTTTCAGTTTGCATTGTCTTTGTTGAGAAAACTGCACTTCAGTCAGATTATTCTTTCTCTGTGTAACATAATTTCTAGACCTTATCATTAGTCATTAGAAATTTAATTACGATTTGCTTCATGTGCCCTTCACATATTTCCATTGCTTGGAATTTCACTTCAAAATTGATTTTTGAGCATCATCTGTAAAAATATATTTGTATATTCCTAATTAGAAGAATTTGGGATTTCTTTTATTTTTTTTTTACAATTATATTTAAAAACAGTGAAAATGCCAGTGAACAGCTAATACTTTTCTAATGAACATCTTACATTTTTAAAGCATTATTATTATTATTATTATTGTTAGTTGTGGGGCTTGAACTTAGGGCCTGGGCACTTTCCCTGAGCTCTTTTTTGCTCAAGACTAGCTTTGCCACATTGAGCCACAGTGCCACTTCTGATTTTCTGGTAGTTAATTAGAGGTAAGAGTCTCATGAACTTTCCTGCCTCGGCTGGCTTTGAACTGTGATCCTAAGATCTCATTCTTTTGAGTAGCTGGATTTTAGGTATAGGCGTAAGCCACCGGTGCCCAGCTTATTAAGCATATTAAAACCAATTAATACATTTTAATAAGTAATAAAATGTTAAAAAATCTATTTTTATGCATAAAAATAAAAAATACTTTTGGTGTCAGGAAAGTATTCT
Organism: Dipodomys ordii; assembly: GCF_000151885.1. NCBI lineage: Eukaryota > Metazoa > Chordata > Mammalia > Rodentia > Heteromyidae > Dipodomys > Dipodomys ordii. The sequence continues at coordinate 1,138,190 of NW_012267423.1, read as the reverse complement.
CTTTTCACATATAAACTTCTTGCTTTGAATTTATTTAGAATTAAATATTAATGGCACATCTTTTTATTATCTCATTTTTTAGGCCTGATCAACCCCGAATAACCAAAGATGTAATATGTTTTCATGCTGAAGATTTCTTAGAAGTAGTTCAACGAATGCAGTTAGATTTACATGAACCTCCACTGTCTCAGGTATATTTTAAATAATTATTAGTCATTATTATATTTATTGTAATTAAAAATATTAGTTTAGGTTTTAATATGGAAAAAGACTTATATTACTTTTTTTTTTTTTTTTAGTGTGTCCAGTGGGTTGATGATGCAAAACTTAATCAACTGAGGAGGGAAGGCATTCGCTATGCCAGGATTCAGCTGTATGATAATGATATTTATTTTATTCCAAGGAATGTTGTTCATCAGTTCAAGACTGTTTCAGCTGTATGCAGTTTAGCTTGGCATGTTCGACTCAAATTATATCATTCTGAGGAGGATATGTCTCAGAATGCAGTTACTCATGAAACAGGCATATCACCAGATCCCACATCATCAGTTCTTGGAACTCACACTGACAACATAATTTGTGCTGTAAGCAAAACCTCATTGGATTCTGTTCTTTCAGACAAAGTTCATTCTAAATATGATTTACAACATCTTAAACATGAACCAGTTGCATCTGTGAGAATCAAGGAAGAAGCGGTGAATGTAACTATTTCTGAAAAGACTAGAGCGTTGATTAATATGGATGGCAAGAATGTTAAGGCGAAATTGGATCATGTTCAATTTACAGAATTTAAGATCAACGTGGATTCTAAATTTGAAAATAGTAAAGAATTAAAGGAAGAATTGTGCCCTAGAAGTCTTACAAGTCTAGCTGACACAAGGCAACACAGCTCTATACACTCAAATCAAGATAGAAAAGATGACATTTTGTACTAAATTTTGTATATAATAGCATTAATTTTTTAAATACTGTAATAAAGATTCATGAAATCTGAAAGCAAGCTCAGGACTTGCTCTCAAGTCTGTTACAAAATATAGTTTATGTAGCTTTGTAACATTCCTCAGTGCCTGTCCCTAACTGTGAAGTATCAAGCACTTAAGGCCAGATGCACTGTAACATTGCAGGCTTAAACATAAAGGAGTCTTTAAAAAAATCATTTGAGTTGGAATTATAGGTTTTAGAATAGAAATGACATTTACACACACACACACACACACACACACACATTTTGTAATATGAGCCAGAATTCTTTTTTGACAATTTAAAGGTTTGCCATAGAGCTTATTTATACCAGTTTTTGTTTTTTCATTTAAAATATGTCAGCACTGTAGTGTAAATAGCTTTTTAAAAATCTTTTTAGTGTAATTTATACTGAAATGTGAGCCCCTTAATAAAGGTTCATAATAATATGTGTTTTGCTGGGTCTGCAAAGACAAACAAAATTCAGCTAAATCATGTTTGATATGCTTTTCTTTGCTGGTGTATATATACATAGATATATATGTATGTGTATGTATATATACATATATATGTATGTATATATATGTATGTGTATGTATATATACATATATACATATATATGTATGTGTGTATATATATATGTATATAAAGAGAGAGCATGGTAATGGAGTGTAAATGTATGTATTCAAATCTAGTAAATATTTAAATTTCCCACACTGTGCAAGTATTTTAAAAAAACAAGATTCATTTATGAAAGAATATATGTGTTTATGTATGAGAATGTATATATGTATATTATATTTTGCACAATTTCTTAAGTTACTGAATAAGATGAAACTTATGTGAAACTTCTTAGCCCTGTTTCCTGGAACACATTTAAAAATATTTATATTCAACATTAGGAAAGCAGCTTAGGTAATAGAAATAGTTTTAGAAAGTTGAGGAGAAACAGGTATGCTAATGATACCTAATTGTTCTAACCAATGAAGTGATGTGGCCAGATTATTTAGCCCTAATATACCTTTTCTTTATTGTGTATGGAATAAAAAAGTTAAGACAATTTTCTAAAAAGCACTGTGCTTAGTAGTAGTGAGTAAAAAAGTCTTTACAGAAAGTTTAATGTGATCAAGTAAAAATCTTCTTTTAACATTTTTCTTTCAGGAGAAAATATGACAATAACAAAATTGTAAAATAAGGGCAATGACTCAACTGCCATATTTAGAGATAACAAAAACTGTTACTGTCTCTTTCTCAGGATCCCCTCCCGGCCCTAGCAAGGCAAACCACTTGGTAAACTTCCTTTTCTAAAGTTCTAGAAAGTAAATTGTGGTAGGAAACAGGATAATCAGTGCCTAACTAAACATGTGTAAAATCTGTTCAGTATGTGCTTCATCATGATTTCAGATTGTTTCTACTTCTGTAATGAAAAGCCGAACAGTCTTTGGTATATTCATGGATGTAAGGAATCCTACTCATTGTAAATCTAATTTGTTTGTCCTTGTATTATTTAGTTGCCTCTCAGTTGGTGTTTTTTGTACTGCTTTTGTGGAGGCTGTTAATTTAATTTCAGTGGTTTCTGGCCTATCCTCATTAGTGCTCTCAATCAAAATATTTTTAGTTAGAAGTCATTTTATAAAAAATTTCAGCAGAAAAATAAAACTCAACTGCAACAATGGTATCAGTTCTGGCTCAGAGATAGGCAAATAACATAGGAAATCTGATAGCCTATAGGAAATCAGTGTGCAACGGGGGAAGTTTCATGCAGGTAGGAAAGGTATAAATCATGATAATGTAAATAGGATATGTTTTATATATCATCATCCTTTTTCTGACCTATTTAATCTTCTGTTTTAAACTAAAATTTCAGGATTTGCACCTACCTTCTTAGGAGACACAAGTTCCTAACAAGCTAGTATTCAACAGCAGAAAAAGATGTCATTACTTTTTTTTTTTTTTTATGAAAGTGATATATGAGCAAGGTGTGTTTCCAGTTTTCCAGTAGCATTTTCATAGATACATTGAGGTCAACTGTAAGAAAATATCTTTAAGGTATCCTTGCAAATTTGTGAGCCTTAACTTTTTAACTTAAAGCAAGGCATGTCTAAAACAATAATAGTTGTTGCTTTCGGGTATAGTTTGTTAAGTTCCTCACAACTTGAACTTTTTTTCTTCGGTTGTGGGGCCTGAACTCTGGGCTTGGGCACTGTCCCTCAGCTCTTCAGCTCAAGGCTAGTGCTCTACCGAGCCACAGCACCACTTCCGGAATTTTCTGCTTATGTGGTGCTGAGGAATCGAACCCAGGGCCTCATGCATGCGAGGCATGCACTCTACCACTGAGCCACCTTCCCAGCCCCATAATTTGATCACTTAACTGCTTTGTAAAATGCATACTTCTTTGTGGAATTGAAGTATACGTACACAGGTAGGCTCAAAATTTCAAGAGAAAGCCTTGTTAACCCTTTGAATAATACCATGTTTCTTGTTTTACGGGTTTTACTTTCAAAGTCCTCTTCAGATGCTAAGAACTTGACTACCTTTGTTACACACAAAAAACTTGTATTTTCATATTGCATTATATTAGTGTTTTCCAGTTAGTACATTCCAGTTCTGAATACGTTTCGCTTTTATTTCCAATAACTTGGACCAGAACAATAAAGCACGTATGATATCATTTCAATGTGGTTATATGCTCTATAAAGTAATTAGGTAAATTATTAAATGGATATACAGACATTGGCATAAAAACCTCAGTGCTGTCTGCTATAGTGCTTTTTTTGTTTTTCCCAATTTTGTTTATATCTTTTTAATATATTCCATACTCAGGTTAGCTTCTTACTAGAAAAAGAATTAAACATTTTTGATATTTAGTTGCAAATTTACTAAAGCCATATATTCACTATCTTTCTTGCCTCAAGACTGTTGACCTTAAATAAAGATTAGGTTGATCTAGCGCAACACTTTGTGTATATGTGTGTGTTTGTGTGTGTGTGTGCGCGCGCAAATTTATTGGAAATGTTTGTTTCTGTAAATGGAGTATGTCCTTGAGGGTAAGAAAGATTTCTCAGTTTAAGTCCTTAAAGTGTTTAGTGTTCCTGAGAGTAAAACAATTTCTCCAGAATACTTATGACAGGTAAGATTTTGTAAATAATGAACTAGCATTGTTTTGGTAATCTGTCTCCAGTTTTTTTCCTTGGATAGTTTTGTTGTTATGTAAAGTAATTATCTCACAATTCATTTTGCATTTAGCAAAGGTACAAGTTTCGTTTTTGTAGTTTGAAAGGTATTTTCCTTGTCTTCCACCTTTTAATAAATACTAAGATTGTTAACCACAATCCTTTTTTACCTTTGTTTCTTAATTATTTTCTTGAATTTGACATCTTAATTTCAGAATCTTTAAAAGGTCTTTTCTTTTTTTAAAAAGCCAGCAAAATAGTGAAAGTGATTACAATTTGAGAAGGTCTTTCCTCTTAACCACTAATACTAAATAATGGACTTACACTAACAGAAGAGGAAAATATTGTGGGTTACCTTATTAAGGTCTTTAGATAGGTATGGGTAATGGGAATGACATGGCAATTACCTTGCTGTTAACCCTAGATATAACTGTATGCTTTAGGCTGTTGAAAAGTGACATGAATTTAAGACCTTCAGAGAATAGATAATTTCTCCCAATTGATTATCATATAAAAGGAAAATATTACTTGTTTTAGAATTAATTGTCTACTTCATGAGCTATGTTTGGTATATTTGGTAGTCATAAGACACTTCAGGTAGTTAAGATGAAAATTCAGAGAGCTGTAAGTTTTGTTTTGGTCTTCTAGTTTTGTTTTGTCTTTTCTTGTAAGAGAGTAAGTTACAAGACAAATATACTATCTCTTCTTGGGGAGCAGGCAAGGAATGGAGAAGAAAACACTTATTTCAATTTATCTTCCCTTCCAGTCCGGACTTTAGACTCAGAATTTATGAGTGAGCTGGGGGAAAAAATGTTAACCTGAAATTAAAAGTGAAATGTACTTTTTTGGTTGGTCCTGGAGCTTGAACTCAGGGCCTAGGTGCTGTACCTGAACTCCATTTTGCTCAGGGCTAGCCTTTGCCACTTGAGCCATAGTTCCAGTGTCAGCTTTTTCTGAGTTATTGGGGATAAGAGTCCATAGTCTTTCCTGCCTGAGCTGGCTTTGAACTGCCACCCTCAGATCTCAGGCTTCATATACCACCAGTGTTGGTGTGAACAGTACTTCTTGTATGTTTTTTTTTTCTTTGTGGGGTAGGGGGTACTGTGATCTGCCTACCAACAATTGCATTGGCAGAATGAGACTGCTGTATTGTTTTATAATTTTGAAACTTAAAATTTATGCATTTATGATTTTAAAATACTATGCTTCCCCATAAAGCTCACTGATGTTGCACTACTTAAAGAATATTAAGAAACAAACTCAGCTGGGCAGTAGTGGTTCGTGTCCATAATCCTAGTTACTCAAGGCTAAGATCTGAAGATCATAATTCAAAGCCAGCCTGGGCAGAAAGGTCCATAAGGCTTTTTCTTCTGGTTGGTGGTGGGGCCTGAACCTGGGCCTGGGTGCTGTCCCTCAGCTCTTCAGCTCAAGGCTTAGCACTCTACCTCTTGAGCCACAGCACCACTTCCGGCTTTTTCTGCTTATATGGTGCTGAGGAATGGAACCCAGGGCCTCATGCATGCAAGGCAAGCACTCCACCATTGAGCCACCTTCCCATGAGACTCATCTCCAGTTAACCTCAAAAAGCTGTTAGTGGAACTGTGGCTCAAGTGGGTAGACCACTAGCCTGAGCACAAAAGCACAGGGACAGCATCCAGGCCAAGAGTTCAAGCATCAGGGCCAGCCAAAAGAAAAACAACAACAAAACTTAGAAACAATATGATCACAAGAAGTTTGTGTAAAAGTAAAATTTATTTGGCCAGTTTGATTCCTGCTCTGCACAAAATTTGTTTCTTCAATTTTAACTGAGCCTTACTGTTATGTAAAATCACTTGTTTTTCATCTTTAAGATAATTGGCCCTGCTGCCTGGGCCAATATTCCTAGTTACTCAGGAGGTTGAGATCTGCGGATTTGCCTTTTTTGTTGTTGTTGGTCATGTGGCTTGAATTCAGGGCTTAGGTGCTGTCCCTGAGCTTTTTTGTTCAAGGCTAGTGCTCTACCACTTTGTGCCACAGCACCCCTTCTGTTTTTCTGGTGGTTAACTGTAGATAAGAGTCTCAAGGACATTCCTGTCTGTGCTGGCTTTTGATCCTCAGGTCTCAGCCATCTGAGTAGCTAGGATTACAGGTGAATTATAGGCACCTGGCTCTAGTAGCTGAAGTATATTAAAACAATATAAAGTAGATGATTAAAATGACAATATACTCTTAAGTGCTATTACAGTACCTCATAGCTTAAGGCAGAATTTTTTTCTAAGTCTTATGTAAGAGTTTGGTTATAAAAGTCATTCTGTTTATACATTTTATGTGGTTCTCCCTACTAATATTAGAAACATTAAATAAAATCAGTATACTTGTATATCCTTGAGCAATGCACATAGTCTATTTCTCAACAGTAAATGGGAGGGTAGTACTTACTGTGTTAGTTGGTGGTGAAAATTAAATGACAGAACATGCTGAATGTTCCTTAGCACACTGCATGGCTTATAGACATTAAATGTTAGCTTCTGCTTCTTGAATTACAAAGTAAAATAGAAGAGCTATGTGGACTGGGTGACACTAATCAATTCACACTTTGATCATTCTTTGTCTCTTTCACGGATTCCTCTCTAATTCTGAACAGAAGATAGGCATATGGGAAGAAAAAGGTTCATGAGGGCCAGACACAGACCTGTAATCCCAGCTCTTCAGGAGGTAGATATTAGGAGGAACATAATTTAGGACCAGCTTGAACAAAAGCAAATGAACTCCATTTCAAAAAGGTGGGAATGATGGAGTATGCCTGTAATCTTACCTACACAGGATGCCTAAATAGAAGGCCTTCAAGGTAGACCAGCCCAGGCAAAAGTGTGAGACCCTATTAAAAAAATGAGTTAAAGCAATAAAAAGGCTGGAGACATGGTATAAGTGATAGACTGCCTGCTTGACAGGTATAAAGCCTTGAATTTAAATGCTAGTACCACCAATAAAAACATTTCATGACATGGTCAAGACAAGGTATTGTGGATGCAGGTGGACACTTACAAAATACTATTTCACTGTTTTGCTCAGGGTTAATAAAATCACATCCCATTCTGCCTATTCTTTTTTTTTTTTTTGGTCCGGTCATGGGCCTGAACTCTGGGCCTGGGCGCTGTCCCTTAGCTCTTCAGCTCAAGGCTAGTGCTCTACCACTTGAGCCACAGCGCCACTTCCGACTTTTTTCTTTTTTTGCTTATGTGGTACTGAGGAATCGAACCCAGGGCCTCATGCATGCAAGGCAAGCGCTCTACCACTGAGCCAACTTCCCAGCCCCCATTCTGCCTATTCTTGATAAAAATGAATTACAAATTTGTGGGTGCAGTCAAAGTGAACTCTCATGGTATAATGCAGAAAGACTGACTTAAAGTATAAAGTGTTCCCTAAAACTTAACCTTTTGTTCTTGCATTTGATATGTCAGTACTCTTTTTGTCAGCACTTTTTATTTTCACCCTCCACTTTTACAAGGAGACCTATTTTGTAGATAGTATTTGCAATTAAACTCTTGTTTATCCTAGACTTTGGGGTAATTTCACTGGGTGTACCTGGACTTTAGTTTCTTTTTCTTTTCTTTTTTTGTCTGTGGTGGGGCTTGAACTCTGGGCTTGTGCGCTGCCCCTGCACTCTTCAGCTCAAGGTGAGCACTCTACCGCTTGAGCCACAGTGCCACTTCCAGTTTTTGAATGGTTTATTGGAGATAAGTCTCATGGACTTTCCTGTTGGGGCTGGTCTTGAGCTGTGATCCTCAGATCTCAGCCTTCTGAGTTGCTAGGATTACAGGTGTGAGCCACCTTGCCTGGCTCTTCATTATTTTTTGTTTTTGCCAGTCCTGGTGCTTGAACACAGGTTCTGGGCCTGTCCCTGAGCTTCCCTTTTTGCTCAAGGCTAGCACTCTACCATTTGAGCCACAGTGCCACTTCCAGCTTTTTCTGTTTATGTGGTACTGAGGAATTGAACCCAGGCTTCATGCATGCTAGGCAAGCACTCTACCACTAAGCCACATTCCAGCCCAGTTTCTTCATAAGTACAATATTTTCTCTCTATATTTAAATCATTGCATATTTCCTGTAATAAGGACACCAAAAATATTTTGCACTTGCTCTGCAAACATGACCTGCATTAAAAGAAACTCTTTTTGCAGTTTGTGGTTGTTTCTTGATAAAAAGCTAAAATGTCTCATATTTTTCAACAAAAAGGTGCTTTTATGACTCAGGTGCTTAGTGTATGAATGTGTCGTGTGGTTTCCTTTCACTATTACTTCTGTTTACCAGTCAACATTAGTTTACTTAATTTGCTAGCTTTCTGTCCTAGATTGAGAATGAACCCTGCCTAAAGGCCACATGTTGTCTGTCCGCAGGCCACATGTTACCCACCAACAGCTTTTGTATACTCCATGAAGTATACAAATAATGTCCAGTACCCAGAAAATGTTTGCTTATTCCTATGGTAGTACCATGTGCAGTCCTTTCTTTTCACTGGAGAGCTTATAGTAAGGTAATAAATGCATGAATGGTGTGTGTGTGTGTGTGTGCAGGTCCTGGGTCTTCAACTCAGGGCCTGGGTGCTGTCCCTGAGCTTTTTTGCTCAAGGCTAGTACTGTACCAGTTGAGCCACAGCAACTTTTACAGCTTTTTTTGCTCGTTAACTGGAGATGAGATTTTCATAGACTTTGCTGCGGGCTTTGAACTCTGATCCTCAGATCTCAGCCTCCCGAGTAGTTAGGATTATAGGCATGAGCCACTAGTGCCCAGCTGCATGAATACTTTTACCTGAACTAAAAAAAAAAATAACTTGAGTTAGTAAGACTTGACCAGTTTGGCTCTCTCAATTGAATTAGGTATATTTGGCCAATCCTGGAATATTTAGTTCCATGTATTAACTACCCTTCTCAATCTTATACTTATTCAATACTGCATCACAAATTCTAAGGTATTTATAATTGATTTTTATTTAGATTTGGCTTATTTTGTGTAGTTTCAAAAGCTTAATTAGAATTTAGGATGTCTTATTTTTTGGTGATATGCCTTAAACTTAATGTTACCTGTCTTTAGAAGGAAGAACTACTGCAAAATGATGTATTAATCTGTATTAGTAGAAAAAAAATTATGATCTGTGTTCTGTGTCTTGGAGAGAGAAGATCTTGCTTGTAGCTCAGACTGGCTTTGAACTCCTTAGCCTCTTGTTTTCACCTCCTGAGTGCTGTGATTTTAAGTGTGTACCACCACACCCAGCATATGTTAAGTGTATAAGATCTTTTTTTAAGAGAACAAAATTCTACTATAGATTTCTCACAGAGCTCTAAGTGTGGGCTAATAGGGAAAGAAGAGTCATACTACTTTTAAGTACTTCCATCTCAGCCTCATTTGAAGTACTTAAATACCTTGTCAAGGTGATTAGATAATTTCTCAAGCCAAGATATTTTCAAGAGTGAATGGAGCACTAACTCCATGAGACCTCAGGACATTAAAATGGGAACTTACTGGAGGATCCCTCTAACTTTAGAAACAGACGAGCTTAGGCTCTGACATGGAGGCGGAGGCAAAAGTGAATTTAATATAGGTGAAAATTTGCCGAATCTTCAGGTTCATTGTGAATGTGAACAAGAAGTTGTATGCCTAATTACTTTAGTAACTTAAATTTTCTTCCTAATTTAGAAGCATAGGCGTTTACTTTGATTATACAAGAGCCATGATATATAAAACTTCTATCCAAGTATATAGATTTAAGGCTTTGTATTTTTAAGTAATAACAGATAACTCAAGAGTCAAAGAAAAATGAAGTCAAAAACAAACTTTATTTACATAGGGGTAATAAGTACATCAATTATTCATATATTGAATAATTCAGCTTTGGGTTGACTAGGAGTCCATGACACATGAATCCTGTTTTATGAAAGTAGGAAACTACTTTTGGTATTTTCCCTCAGTTCTCTTGTTCTCTCCAGGCTTGCAAAGATTCAGAACACTGTAATTACAGCTTTTGAACAGCAACCGAAATGAGATGATGTACTTCAGAAGTCAGTCTCTCACAAAAAAGACATTATATCCAAGTTCTGTTAAAGCCCCAGCCAGTAAGGCCCACAAAGGAATGAAGACATAGGACACATTCATAGTAGTAAATTGTTCCAGTTTAGCACAGAGTGCCAGGCAGAAAGCTAACTTAAGTAACATTGCAATGAGGTACCACGCTTTTTTTTTAATATTGTGTGATCCATGTCGGGGGTCAAAACCAGACTTACATCGCCCAGCCATTTTCACAATCAGCATGACAAGAAGGATAGTATCAAATATCCAGACTGGAATAAATATGAGGAACCAGTTCCAAGGTGCCTTCTCATCCAGTTTCAACACCAACATGATCAAGAAGAGTAATGTGAAAAGCCAGGTGAGTAGTACTCTCTGAGCCAAGGACATTCTCATTTAAACAGTTTAAAGAGGCTGCTTCAGGGTCGAAAAACTGAAAAAATACCCTAAAAGAAGGAAAAGATTGTTTTGATACTTTCATTCCTAGTGAACAAAGTTATCTGTTTCCTACTCACAGACTTCCTAAATTTTAAAACATACTACCATTCTTCCTAAAGGTTTTAGCAGTCATTTACAGCATGTCCATCATTGCTTACAACCCATGACTAACGTACAAAGTAAATAAAATTTCTACTATATTCACTGAGCATGAGTTCTATTGAAAATGTCCCCAGAACAGGATGCCACTTAATTCTAGGAAACTGGAATAAACTGCACTTTAGGGATTTTCTTAACCTCCTGATAAACTTGAAAAGCCAGAGTTTTTCATTCATTGTTAGCGTGCTAAAATAAAGCATTTGAAATCAGAGTAGTGAAATGGAGGTGGTATTATGCCAAGAAGGGGAACTTTTTAAGGGAGGAATGGTAAAGTAAAAATTGTCAGATCAAGGGTTGCAAAGAGGTAATTTGGAAAAAGGTAATGACAATTCTGAGTTTTATATAACCTTTGAATCTTATATTTTTAAATCCTTGGGTTATTTTCTTGCTGAGGTAGACAATTTAAAAACTTTAGATATCCCAGCTTGGCACCAGTGGCTCATGCCTGTATCCTAGTTACTCAGGAAGATGGCTGAGATCTGAAGGAGCATGGCTGGAGATTAGTCCACGGAAAAAAAAATCCAAGAGACTCCACCTCCAAAATAACCAATAAAAAAGCACAGGCTGGAGATCTGAGGATTGCAGTTACAAGTTGGAAAGTCCATGAGATGCTTATCTCCAACTGACCACCAAAAAAGCCAGAAATGGAGCTGTGGCTGAAGAGGTAAGAGAACTGGCCTTGAGCATAAAAGCTTAGGGACATCACCCAGGCCCTGAATTCAAGCCCTAAAACTAACATAAAAAACCAAACCAAACAACAACAAAAACAGGTTGGTAACATGGGTCAAGTGATGAGTGACAGTAGCGCAAACAAGCCAAGCCAAACAACAAAAAACCCCAAGCGAACAAAACAAGCAAAAATAAGCCCCCCCCCAAAACACAAAACTTCAAGTATCTTACAATTATTTGATGTTAAATTATTGTATAATTGCTAGGAGTACTTTTTTTTTAAACCACAACTGTCACAGCAACTTTTTTTTTTTATCCTGCACAAAAACTGGTTTACTATTGCTCCAGGATGTTTCCTACTACATGGAAGGCTTGTTTTCTTTGCTGGACTACTTTATATTTCCCTTTCATTTCTTCAGTGCTAAAATTCCTTTAATTCTAAAAAACCTGAATATTTGGCTGGGAATTCATTTACTAATAAGCTTAGCTTAAATACAAGCATTTATCATACTCAGTCTTCACATATAGGTTTACAGTATGTTTCTCCACTTACTATTTTGTTTTTAATATCAGCTTTATTACCATATGGAATAAGGGTAAATAGAATTGAAAATGAGAAGTCAGACTGCATTCAGTTGATTAAGGAGTTAAGAGAACATAAGGCTATGAAAATGGCTCATGAGATTAGAAAGGGGACAAGGAGAAATTCCTAAGAAGGGGGGATCTAAATATTTAAAAAGCTGGAGGAACTAAACCATTAAGATATGAAAGGCTGCAGGTGAGAAAGCAGACTTGATGGGGGGAAAAGAACAGAAGGGGGGACATATGCAATACAAAAACACAGGTGATAAAGCAGCTGTAAAGACGAAGGGGGGGGAAAAGGAAAAGTTGAAGAAACTGGCTAGATGAAATAAATGCTTTAGTGTGCTTATATGTGAGAACTACTGTGATATGTTTTGTAACATCTGTGCTTAGCAGGGTGATGATCATGGTATTCTTGTATACACATTGCTATATTTCAAGTGGTATGAGTGTTCTAATTCATCTTTCCCCACTCATACCCATGTACCTGCTCTTTAACTTGTGAACTTAGTTGGCAAACTCTTAATACTGCAGTGTTTTGGCTCCCAGGAAGGCATTTTCCAATAAATGTCACCTTTCCTTGCCAGAGGCTGCCAGATAGTTGGTGGATTCTTTGGAAGGAGAGGTGGAGACCCGTGGGCTGAATAACTAGGTATGGGTTTAATTCTGTAAATTTAGTTTGTTCAGGCATAGGTTTATGAAGATACACTTGTTTAAACCTAACTTTGTCACCTGCCATTGGAGACAGCTTCATTTTCTTTTTCTCGCAAGAATAACAACTGCTATTGGAGGAGTAACTGCATTCACCACAGGTGCATAAAGGACTGGAGCTAATAGATGAAATAAAGGACATAATCTTACTTCTTCTACTTACAAGCTTTATGTGAGATACAACAAAGTTCACTTGCAGGCAAGCAATGGAAGAGGCACCAAGCTCGTATTTAAATGATGCTTGAGAGATTGTGTGTTATGAGCGATAACTAAGCAAATCTATTTACTTGGGACCGCTTCCTTTCCCACACTAAAATGTGCTCATCAAATTCGCCCCTCTTAGACTGCTATTTCAGTTATCTAGAAGATAGTTCTAGTCCTACGATTCTATATCTATTGTTAAAAACCTTCCCTTGTCCCCACGTGTCAATCTGACCCCATCACCTGTGTGCCTTCTTGTGTCAGATGTTGCTTCGGAAAACTCAGTGCTGCAAAAGCCTTGGCCATCCTTCCAAGGAACAGCTCACAAAGTAGCTGGCTTGGGGGCCTACATGTATCTGCAACTGCAGGACGTTCCCAACAACTCAGGTCTGCAAAGGCCCAAGGTCGGCTCGAGGCGCCCAACGTGGCCTTCTTCTTCCCCACCCTCCAATCTGGCCAGTAGGCCCAGGCTCTTCCGCAGTTACACGCGGTTGGTGCCAAGCCGCGGCGTGTGCGTTCGGGGCTCGCAGGGTAATGGAGTGAGGGTCGGCCTCACAGCTCACCCAGACAACGCAAGGCCGAGCTCTCCACTCACCTAGCAGCACGGCTTGCCGGAAAACAACGAGGGCCGTGGAGGTCAGGAAATTCGCCAGTTTGGATCTTTATCCTCTTCCACGCTTTTCCCCCCATTAAATCCAGACTCCGTCACATGATAAATTAAGAAAAAAGACTCAGTTCCGCCTCCTCAACCAGCAACAGTAGCGGTCCTCTCAGTTCTAGCTCTGGGCCGCGCCCACATCCGGGGCTGGTTCCCACCGCTCCTAGGCCTATTCTAATTGGCAGCTTGAACGCCAGTCTGGGTTCAGAGGCCCTCCTTGAACGCGGTCATTGGACTATTTAGCTGCTAGTGTAAACTAACCGACCTTTCCTGACTTAGGAGTTGGACAAAAAAGCGGCATGGGAAGAGCAACAGTGGACCCGCCTCTTATTCCTACGGGTTAGAAGAAAAGTCAATCGTAGCGTAGCCTGGAGTTTCTGTAGTCCCATTGGACGCACAAGTGCCAATCAGATCATTCAGCGCTAGGCTCCGCCTCCACGGGAGGCCCGGCTCCTCCTCGGGCCCGCCCCGCCTACAGACTCCAGTGCAAAATCCTGCGGAGAGGGGGCGGGGCGACGCTGTGGGGCCGCGCGACGTTCGGAGCCGCGCGCCCGCCCGCCCGCCTGCCCGCCTGCCCGCCGGCATCCTAGCTGTGAGCTCTGAGGCTGCGGCCGTGGCTAGGCTCTCGCCTCGCTGTCTCCCGCGCGCTATCCAAGCCGCCTCCTAGCGGCGCGGCGCCCGCTCCAACGGTAAGCGCCGCCGGGTCTCCACGCTTGGGCGGGCTGTGTGGCGGTCCTCAGCGTCTGACAGAGTCCGGAGGATGGATCTGGTCTGGGGGCGCCCGGGCCAGCGCGTCGCCCTCCGGCGCGGGGGGCTTCCCCGGCTGCCCTCGGCACCTGCGGGCCCGGGCTCACCTGCGGCCCCCATCCATCCTGTGGTTTCGGGGGGATGGTGGGGGGGGCCGGGAGCGAGGTTCGGCTTCGCCGCGGAGCCCGCGCGGTCCTCCGGGCGGGACGTGACGAGCCGAAGCCCCACGCCGCCGCCGCCCGCACGGTGCCTCGCGCCCGCCCCTCGGCTCCCTCTCCAGTTCCACCCCCGCCCTCCGCGTCCTCCCCGCGGTGCGAGGCCGGCGCTGGGGGTCGGCTGTCCCGGGAGGGCGTGCTGGGGGCAGAGGGCGGGGGAGGTCCGCTCGGGGGCGGGGTCGGCGGGCGCGGGGCTGGGCGCTGCGGGCCGGAGCGTCGGGTCGGGTCGGGTCGGGTCGGGGCTCTCCCCTCCCTCCGCCGCTGAGCCCAGCCGGGCAGCGGACGATCCCCTTCGCCCAGGCCGCCGGCACGCCGCGGAGGTGTGGGTGCCGGGATTCTGTGCGTCGGCCTGCACAGCTTTGCCTTTTTCTTTTTACGTCTGGAAACAATACCGGCGCGCTTCACCTTCGCTGATTTTGACTGCCGTGTGTTGACAGCCGGCGTCCCGGCATTGTTCCTCCGAGTCGCGGCTCTCCAACTCCGCACCTCCCGGTAGAACTTCAGCGAAACCGTGCTGCTCGTACCCGTTTTATTTTTAGCTTGGCAAGAACCAGGCGACGGCTCTATGTGAACCTGTGCTACCCGGGGAGGTGGGAGGTGGGACGGCCGGGCTCGTCTCAGTGTGCACGTCGCATGCCAGCTGATCCTGAAGTGCTTGGGAAAGTGTGTTAGGGGTGTCATTTTCGTGGTTAAGGTTGCTTAGTTCGAGGTTATTTTTATGATTTCTGCAGGTTTTGTTTAAATAGTTTCTTTGACCACATATTCCTGAGCGTTTCTTTCCCTCTCTCCCTCCTCCTCCTTGTGAGCCTACTTTGAGTATTTGATCTTGTTAAGTATTTTTGTAAAATCTGTGTCTTTTGTTGTTTAAGAAATGGCACCTTTTAAACAACCTTTGTAATATTGGAACGGGAATCTTAAGAATGGGGACTATGCACTTTTAGCCTAAAGAGCCTTAAAATAGCATAACTTGCCTTGGATTTGGAGTAAAGGCTGCGAAGAACAAGGGAATGGGTATGCCTTGTCACTTGTAGTGGCTCCAGCCTCCAGATTCCAGAGGAAAGGAATCTGAAGGTCAGGGAAGAATGAGCTATCTGGGACCAGAAGCAAGGTGGTTCCAGGACCCCCTCCCCCCTCTGGAACTAGCCTACCTCCCACACAGGGTTAGTTGTCTGCATGCATCAGATAATATTAATTTAGGTATTAAGTGGGGAGTGGATGGTTTCTAATTTTCACTACTTTCTGGCTGAGCATGAAAAAGTGCCAAGCAAATCAAAGTGTAGTAGACATTGGGGGTACTCTTGCATAGTCAAGAGCCTCCCAAAGCAAACTTTTTTTTTGGGGGGGGGTGTTGGTCTTGAGACTTGAACTCAGGTCCTGAGCGCTATCCCTGAGTTTCTTTTGCTCATTGCTAGCCCTCTTACCACTTCGAGCCATTTCCGGTATTCTGTTGGTTAATTGGAGATAAGAGCCTCATGGCCAGGCTGGCTTTGAACTGTAATCTTCAGATCTCAGCCTCCTTAGTAGCGAGGATTTCCGGTGTGAGCCACCCCACAGGTGCCTGGCCCAAAGCAGACTTTTTAAAATCCAAACTGGCACTGGCTAGTTGGTCTTAATAAATAGTTTTTAAATCATAAAACATTTTAGCTAGTCCATTTAATGCACAATTTGAAGGAGTTTGTACAGCTTTATTTGATTCAAAGAGTTTATGGTGGTGTGTTGAAAAATGACAATGAAAAATTAGTTGGACTATTATTTAATTGTTATAATCCTATGAAGTGAGTATAGTAGTTACTTCCATATTTTCTAGGTTACTTTGTCAATGTATACTTAACTCATTGGTCAAGATTCACTTCTAAATGTCATCCAAAGACTTCATTTAAAATCCTTATTTTACCACTATTGTATAATTGGTTTCTAAGAGACTTGGTAAAAGAAAACTTAATCAGTAGGAAACTATGTAGAAATAACCAGTAGAAAATTCTGATTCTCAACTTAGTAACACTTTGAGATGTTGAACATTACCGACAGCTATCTTCCCACCCTGAGGTACGTCCATTTGGTGGGAGAGATCGATATTTAACAAATGTTGATAATATAGTTAGTGGGTAGTGGCAGAGAGCAGGGAAACAGGAATGGCATGAGAAGCACCATGGCAAAACTGCACACTTCTGACACACAGACACAGGTGAATGGGTTAAGACCCTTTACATTTCCATATGGGGCAAATGAAGATTTCAACAATGTGTAAGGAATCATATGAACAAAGCTATCTTCCAGGTACCAGCAATGTGGAAAGTATTTGAGCAAGTTTAAGAGGGAGTGGTTTGGAGGTCCGGGGAGGAGCTGTCATTATGGAGGCTTAAAGACAGTTTTCAGGGCTGGGAAGCTGGCTCAGTGGTAGAGTGCTTGCCTTGCATGCATGAGGCCCTGGGTTCGATTCCTCAGCACCACATAAGCAGAAAAGGCCGGAAATGATTCTGTGGCTCAAGTGGTAGGGGTACAGCGCCCAGGCCCAGAGTTCAACCCCATGACCAACCAAAAAAAAAAAGTTTTCATAACTAGAGGACAAAGATATTCCCACACAGAATAGGAGAAAGAAGGCAGTTTTAGAAAGAACATAAATTATTTAAAGATTGGGAACTAATTGTAGCTTTATGTATGTCAAAAGCATTTGTGAAGATCAAGTTGAATGATTTATAATTGTAGCAGGGCAAAATAAGTTCTAACCAGTTTTGATGGTTGGAAATTACATAATTAAATACTAAACTTACAGAAACAGTTTGCCCGTTGTTGTAGTATTTACCTTTTAATCCTTATTTTTTCCAAGTGCCAATGTAGTCTCTTTCTGAATATATCTAGATAAGCAGCTGTTTCATTATTTCATTTATATGTTCCGTTTAGGGTATAAAAATAATAACTAGCTACAACTACAGACATTTGCACTTTAATTTGTCGATCGTATTTTGAGATTGTTCATAAAAGAATCTCAAAGTGACTGTTGCCATCCCTTAACCTGTTTACCTGTTAGTACCCACATAAAAGTCAGTATTGCAAAATCTGACATTATGTTAACAACAAAAAATATACTGGTACTGCTGGGTTTTGAACTCAGGAAAGCAGGTACTTTGCCACTTAAGCCACATCTCTAGCTCTTTTTTCCTTAGACACTTTTCAAATAGGTTTCATATTTATGCCCAGGCCAGACAGAACTGAGATCTTCCTATTTACATTTCCCATATACCTAAAATGACATGCCTGTGCCACTGCATTCACTTCTTGCTTGGTTAAGATGAGGCCACAGAAGCTTCTTCCCTGAGATAGCCTTAAACAATTTTCTGATCTCAAGCCTGGATTTGACTGTTTATTCTTACCCCAGACTGAGATATGATAGTAAAATAGAATGTTTTAAAATTGAGACTGTATTTAAAAATCTGAGAAAAAGTTCCATGTATCTATGTGTCCACCTATCAGGTTAGGGTAGAACCATATACATATTGGAGGTCAGGGAAGAATGAGCTATGTCTGGGGCTATCAGCAAGGTGAAGTGTGGACCATTTACTTGATGACCAGAATCACATGATGAAGTTAAAAATATTAAATGGCATTTTGGACAGCTACATTTTTAGTCCAGCTTTTTAGACTAATACAAATTGCTAACATGACACAAAATATAGAAGTGAATTTTCAGATGAACACTACTGAGTGCTTCCTATAATAGATAGTTTTTGAGCACCAAAAGAGAAAGAAAACATGCTAGACTTCATTCTGAGTAGTGAACAGGAACTTGGGCAGGAAATGACTATGGCTGAAGAACTACCCAGTGATAATCATAACATGATTAAATTTGACATTTAATGAGAGGAAGTAAAATGTGCAGAGTATATAGCTTTTCAGCTGTAGAAACAGTAGAAAAAAGGGGTTCTTAAGAGTTTATAGAAACTTTGAATATAGGTAGTGAGCATGATATTTTTTGCTTGAATACAATTTAAAATATTCAGTACAGGATCTATCACAGACAGCAAAAAAAAGTATGAAAGTTATATGGCACAGGATTCTATAGTAACCTATATAGCTTGGTAGTGATCTTTAGAGTGTAGGTTCACAAGTCATCTCTTTTTTTTTTGTTTTTTTGTTTTTTGCCGGTCATGGGGTCTGAACTCTGGGTCTGAGCACTGTCCCTCAGCTCTTCAGCTCAAGGCTAGTGCTCTACCACTGGAGCCACAGCGCCACTTCCGGCTTTTTCTATTTATGTGGTGCTGAGGAATCGAACCCAGGGCCTCATCCTTGCAAGGCAAGCACTCTACCGCTGAGCTACCTTCCCAGCCCCACAAGTCATCTCTTGAGCTAGGTTCAAGTCCCAGGTCTACCAATTAGGTAAAATTGGACTATTATTTTTTTCCCCCTGGTACTCTGGGCTTGAACTTGGCCTTGTACTTTAACTCAGCTTTTTCATCATGGCTAGTGCTCTACCACTTGTGCCAGGCCTCCAGTTCCTTATTGCATAATCTTTTTGAGGTTCAGTTTTGTTCATAAAATAATCTGCTTTGCTAAATTTTAAGAATGAAATGAGACAATATGATGTTAAACCCTTGACACAGTGCTTGACTTGTAAGACTTCCTTAAAAAGTGATGCTTGTAAATATTTGATTATGTTAAACTATTTGTTTAAAACAGAATTCTAAAAGAGAAGTTAGGAAAACCAGAAAATGGCAAACAAGCAATAAAACTTTTTTGGGTGGAGGGGAGGACCGGTCGTGGGGCCTGAACTCTGGGCCTGGGCGCTGTCCCTCAGCTCTTCAGCTCTACCACTTGAGCCACAGCGCCACTTCCGGCTTTTTTCTTTTTTCTTTATGTGGTGCTGAGGAATCAAACCCAGGGCCTCAGGCATGCAAGGCAAGTGCTCTACCACTGAGCCACCTTCCCAGCCCCTCAATAAAACTTTTAAGATGAGGCACTAGGATATTAAACATGTAACAGAGAGTTGAACAAAGAATACGTGTAGTCACATACAGAGCAAGAGAGGGTTTTTTCTTTTTCCCGAAGAAAGTAGAACATACTTATTAAACTAGGTAGAATAAATAGAATTTTACTATTCTAAATACAAGAAAAAAAAAGCCCTGAAGCTTGGTCTCAGCCCTGTGAATTAAATGTGTAGGGAAAGAGCTGTTTTCTTCAATCTCTTGACAAACTTTATGTGTATGCCTAAATTTTTTTTTATAGAGACAAGCAATTATATACTTGTAGAGGAAGCCTTTAATTGCAATTCTGAGAGAAAGGAGACTAATTTAATGCACATATTTGCTGTTTAGTCTATATATCCTATTGGTTACTGTGTATTTTTTGAGTGCCGAATTTATGGGTTTGTTGAAAATGAACGTATCTTCTTGTTTCCCCAGCCTTTTTCTTCTTGTATTTCCTGTTCTATTGAGTTACTTTTCTAATGTTCAAGCCAGGAATCATGGAATGTACTCTTTCTGTCTTTCATGTCAAATTAATAATTACATCTGGTTAGTCTCTCTAATTATTTTACATGCTCAGTCCCCATACTCACAATTTAAAGAACAAAACAAAACTCTATTGCTGGCTTAGTTCAGACCATCATCATTCTCCCCAAATTGTCTTTGTTGATTTATTTTTATTTAGCCTCACAAAGACTTGCTTTCAGAATGATGTTTCTGAACCATTAAGGTAATCATATCATATCCTTAGTCTCTTCATATGACAGATGAATAGTAGGTCCTTTCATGTGTCTTAAACTTCAGATAGTATGAAGTGATTCACATATCTGTGTCCAGAGTTTTCTTTTTAAGAGTAATTTTTAACTATAACTTTTTTTTTTTTTTTTGGGTCCGGTCGTGGGTCCTGAACTCTGAGCCTGGGTGCTGTCCCTCTGCTCTTTAGCTCAAGGCTAGTTTTCTACCACTTGAGCCACAGGGACACTTCTGGCTTTTTTTTTCTGCTTATGTGGTGCTGAGGAATCGAACCCAGGGCCTCATGCCATGCAAGGCAAGCGCTCTACCACTGAGCCAACTTCCCAGCCCTGTAACTTATTTTTTAGCAGAAGAAGTTATACAGTTTAATTCTTTTTGCATGAACATTGATAGTTTTAGCTTTGAAGGGACTTGTTAACTTAATTGAAATTACTACTTCATTGCTATAAATTATTCTCAGTATTATATTACTATCTTTTTAATGTCTTTAGGACCTATGATGATAGTCTTATTACTCTGCTAATCTATTTCTTTTCTCTTTTTCCTGTTTATTCTGGCTAGCAGTTTATTTGCTTTAATGATCTTTTTAAAAAACAAGCTTTTGATTTTCTTGTTGATTTTCTGTTCTCAATTTTACTAACTTTGATTTAAAAAAAAAATGTTTACAGGGCTGGGAATATGGCACAGTGGTAGAGCGCTTGCCTAGCATGCAAGAGGCCTTGGGTTCAATTCCTTAGTGCCACATAAGCAGAAAAAGCCAGAAGTGGCACTGTGGCTCAAGTGGTAGAGCACTAGCCTTGAGCTGAAGAGCTGAGGAACGGCACCCAGGCCCAGAGTTCAGGCCCCACAACCAACCAAAAAAAAAAAAAAAACATACTAAGTGAAGTAAGCCAGACCCAAAGAAACATAGGTCCGATGGTTTCCCTTATTTGCAATAATTAGTACACGTCTAGGATAATCTTAGCAGATGAGCAGAATAGCTCAATAGCTATGTACATATGACCATATAAGATGACGCTAAGCAAAATGAAATCCAAGACATAGACACAAGAGGTTTGTCTTTGTTGTTTTTAATGTGCTATGTGATTTTTTCGTTTCTTTTGTATGTTCTTCCCCCTGTGGTCACTGTATTTGATTTTGGTACCCTGGTATTGTATATACGTTTATTTGAATTAGAGAAGGGAATGGTGAGATAAAGAACCAGTGCAACAGCGATATACACAAGACAATATGTTGGAAATGATCTGTACAGTTTGGGGTTGGGGAGAGAGAGGGAGGGAGGAAAGTAGAGAAAAATGAGGGAAGGGATAACAAGTTTGACAAGAAATACTATTACTTTATGCGATTGTAACCCTTCTGTACATTACTTTGACAATAAAAAATTTAAAAAAATCCTTGCTAATTTCCTTTGTTGTTTTTGTTTGTGTTTTGTTATTTAGATACATATACATGAGGGTTTAAGGGGATTTTGCAGAGTTTCAGTTATTGATTTCTACTTCATTTTCGCTGTGGCCAAAGAATTTACATTGTATGATTTGAATAATTTTAAATGATTCAATGCATATTTGAAAAGAATGTTGAATAGAATATAAGTTGGTTGATGGCATTGTTTAAATATTTCAAATCCCTGCAGATTTTCTGCTTACTTGTATTACCAGTTTTTGAGAGGGAGACATGTTGAAATCTGTATAATTGTGGACTGACTGATTTTTTTTTCTTACTGTTCTTTCAGTTTTTGCTTCATGTATTTTGAAATTCTGTTACTAGATACATGCATATTTGGGATTTTATGGTCTCTTAGTGAATGGATCAATTTTTTATTGTGACATGCCTTCTTTATCCCTGGTTATATGCTTTGTATGGACATTAAGCATTCTTTAGATTAATATTAATTGATGTGTATATTGTTTTAATTTTTAGATATTTTTGTGTATGTATTTAAAAAGACTAATTGGTTTGGCTCTTCTTAGTCTAGTTTTCTAATCTTTGTCTTTTAATTTAGTCCATTTACATTTAATATGATTATTAATATTGTTTAGTTTAAATCTACTATTTCTTCATTCCATTCTGTTCTTCCATCTATTCTTTTGTCTATTTGAGTATATTTTGTATTCTATTTTATAATATTTTGTAGCTAATGACTAGTATTTAGTCTTATCAGAGTCTATTTTTGAGTAAAAGAAAGCTCATATAGCATAATTTGTATAAAATATGTTGTAATAACCCTATTCTTTTGTTATTTCTCTTAAAATTTGTTCTATGGTCATGAATTTTAATTCTATATATGTTATTAACCTGTAGTATATATTGTCACACATTCTACACGTTATAAAGCCCACAGTATATAATTAGGGTTTTTTGTTGTTGTTGTTGTTGTTTTTGGTTGGTCCTGGGGCTTTAATTCAGGTCTGGGAGCTGTTCCTCAACTCTTCAGCTCAAGGCGACCGCTCTACCACTTGAGCCACAGTTTTTCTGGTTTTCTGGTGGTTTATTGGAGATAAGAGTCTCATGGTCTTCCCTGCCTCGGCTGGCTTTGAACCATTATCCTCAGATCTCAGCCTCCTGAGTAGCTAGGATTACAGCATGAACTAACGGTGACTGGCTTATGATTAGTTTTTGATAGAAGATGGTTCCATATTCTGTTCCATTTTGTTTTTAATTTCTCTCTCCCAATCCCTTTAATGACTTCCCATGCTTGTACAGAGGATTATAACTTAGTAAGTCCTTACTTACTGACCAAATTTTAGACCAAAAGTGTTTCTGTGCTAGTGCTTTGAGCATGCAAGCTATTTAACTCCACAGAACCTCAGATTAGTGATGTTTTCTCCAGAGGGGTCATCAGGTATTCTTAAGTTATTCTTCTTTCGTTGAGGACTTCTCGGAACAATCCCAGCTTCTCCAAAAGAGATGATTGTGCATGTCCTTGAGCGTATCCTGGTCAGAATTCCAAGGCCCCAAGCCAGATCTCTTATCAGAACTGCTATTGGGATGATACCACTTTCCCTTACACAGTTCCATACAGTTGGAACTACTAGAAGATGGGTCATTTAAAAACTCTTCCATGAACTGTGGAGAGCACATACCAGTTCTATGACATATAGAAAAAGTTTGGCTTCTGTGTTATGTCTCAGTGCTCTATAGAGTCTTCATCTGTGATGGTAGAAAATTGCTCTCCTCCAGCTTCCCTCTGGTAGCAAGAAAGGGGAGTCTCCTCTAAGGAGGGTAGGGACAAGATATTCTAAAATAACTTTGTATTGTCTTTTCCTCAGCCCTAGAACTCAGACAGTTATCTAGGGTAGGAGTAGGGAATGTCTCCTTCCCTAAGGCCCACAAAACCATTAAGTAAATGATAGGATAGACACATAATGCTTTTTATATACTTCTTTGAGGCTGTCTTCCTTTTTTTGTAATTTTGAATGACCTGAGAAAGGTCCAAATCTCCCTTGTGGAGAAAATGGTTCCCCTTCCACTAAAGAAATGTTGGATTTTTTTTTTTTTACTATGAAATGATATTTAGAGATGTGGATACTAGGTGTGCTTCTTGCTACTGAGGTATCATTAGTTTCAGCTCCTCATGTTTGTAGGCCCTCTCAATAGACATAACTGAATGAAAAAAAATATATAATGTGTATGTAGGTATGTGTAATACACTTTTAGCTGCAGAAATGAATATTGAGTTAACTGGTATTTGTAGCTATTAAAAACAAAGTAACTGTTAAGCTATGTGACCAAGTGATCATATCATTAAAAGAAGTTGCAAAACTAAGGCATGGTAGTATACACCTATAAACCTGGCTACTCAAGAGGCTGAGGCAGGAAAATTGCATGCTTAAGGCCAGCCTGAGAAGCTGAGTGATAACTCTATTTCTTACAAGAAAAATAAGAAGATTCTGTGTTCTTGCACAGTGTTATAATGCTTACCTACCATGTGGGAAGTCCTAGGCTCAATCCCAAGTATTACAGAAAAGAAAAAAAGAAATAATTCCACTTAGTTTTGCACGTTTCAGACAAATAGATTATTTTGTTGACCTGCTTGATTCCAAGAATTACTTAGATATTATTTGATGAGGAACATAACTTGCTTCAAGTACCCTCAGGAATTATGAAATGGAAGGGAAAAAGAAAAAAGAGCAATTTTTCAGAGTTGGAACTTTAGCTCAAGTGGTAGAGTACCTGCCTAAAAATGTATCCTGGACAGTAAAGGCTCAGGCATTCCTTCCCAAGTGTTTCCCTTTATTTGCAAGAAGCAAATACTCAATATTTTGTTCACATCCATTGGTAGAGATACATGGATGACATTCAGTCAACTGCAGAGTCATAGAGAAGTGTTACAGAATGTGAATGAAAGCTACTTAACCAGCTTTCAACTAGCCTTCTTTAGAATAAGACTTAGTACTTTTGCCACCACATTCAGGACTGGTAGTAAGCCAATTCCTGAAACTTTTGTTTTTGTATGTGAATTAAGCTGATACTCTTCATTCTCCACTTTTGCGTCCTGCTTTCTCAAATCTTCTAGACCAGTGACTAGTCATATATCTTCTTTCAGGCTTTATTTTGGTGGTTCTCTGTCCTTGTATTTGGATGACTGCTCTCATTTCAGTTAGGTAATTTAAGGAAATAAGGTTAGATGCACAAGTTCATCTTGCACTTTTCTTCCTGGAAGCTTGAAATATTTAAAAATATTTTTAGGTTATTACTAGTAAATCATTTGAATACCATTACTTATATGTTTTCACAATTTAATTTTCTATATGATGATCTAGGCTTAGATAACTCTGGAATAATTTGTGAATAGGTCAGGACAAGGAGATAGTTATTGTAGATAGAGGAAATATTACTAGAATTAAAAGGACAAGCATGAAAGTGTATAGTATGTTTGTAAAATGTGGATAAATGTATGTAGGATATATGTGTATATGGATAGGAGGATGAGGTAGGTAGAGTAGGAGGTAGAAGAGGGTAGAGATGATAATGATGATGATTTTGTATGACACTGAAGCTTGAATTCACGACTTCAGGTTCTTGTTTGGCTAGCTTATGGCTAATGCTCTACAACTTGAGTCACACCTCCAGTCCAGCTTTTTTGGTCAATCATGGGGCTTGAATTGGGGGTCTGGATGCTGTCCCTGAGCTCTTTTGCTCAAGGCTAGCACTCTACCATTTTGAGCCAGATTACCAATTGTGGTTTTCTGGTGGAAATTTGGAGAAAAGAGTCTCATGTACTTTCCTGCCTGGGCTGACTTTGAACCATGATCCTCAGATCTTAGCCTCCTGAGTAGCTCGGATTATAGGAGTGAGCCACTAGCACCTGGCTTAGTTCAACTTTTTCATGGTTCATTGGAGATAGAGTCTCTCTGACTTTTTTGCCCAAACTGGCTTTGAACCTCAATTTTGGAAGTCTTAGTCTCTTGAGTAGCTAGCATTAACAGTGTGAACCACCAGTGCCCATCATTGCTACTGATGATAAAGGAAATTTTAAAAGATTGTAAGAAAAATATCATATATATAATACACAGATATATCATATATCTTGCATAAGAAACATATATAATATATGTCAATTAAACTCTTTGTATACACTGTGAAATGTTTTTATTTCTTTTTTTCTTTTTTCTTTTTTGCTGAGAAGGAATAGAAACTGTCCTGTATTGATCATGTAGTTGATGGTTACAGAATTACATTTGTCAAAATTCAGAAAGGTAGATTTATGTAATTTACAACTCAATATTTTAAGGAATAAAAACAGTAGTTTTTAAACCAATCTTCACTTAATTCAATTTGTAAATTAACTACCATGTTCCATCTACCAACTGGTCCCAGGACACTTATTGCTGTTCTCTACTGTACTAATATTTTCTTTTTTTATTTTTATTTTTTTTAAATTTAATTTTATTTTATTTGTGAACATACTGTACAGAGGGCTTACAATTGCATGGGCAGGATAATGCGAACATTTCTTACCAAGCATTGCAGCCTCCTCCTTTGTTTACCCTTTACATCACTTCCCAGCAGTTTTTATTTCTTATTTAATTTTTATTTTTCTGTTAATGATGAAAGTGAAGAAACAAGAAGAGACTAGTATTAGAGTACTGGTATTAGCTCATATGAGTTTGTGTAAGTTTTTTGGTAGTGGGCTAGGAAGGTAATATGTAAAAGATGTTCGACTTTCTCATGAATAGTTATACTACTTTATTCCTTCCTACTTATTGAGTGGAACCGTTTATACTACTTTGTTTCTTCCGATTTATTGAGTGGTTCCTATGTGTAGACAGAATTGGCGGCGGTGTGAGGTGGGAAAGGGAGGGCATAAGATATAGTAGTTTCTTGCTTGGAAAATTGAGTAGCTAGCAAAAGTGGAGAAGACTTGAGGAGCCAACATGGATTTCTGTTTTTATTTTCTTGGAGATTATTTTATCTAATTTTACAGAATCACTTAATTGATGATCTTGTAGTATCTGTTTAATATCTCAGATTTATAAAAAGAATTGAAACTGGGTGTCTTCCTTTTATTTCCTTCTGTTAGAAATAGCAGAAGTAAAACTGCAGCTGTTGTTAGAAGTGTAACTTAAAATATTTAAGCTTTACTGTTTAGCTGATACAGTAATATGAAAGGTCAAGCTTATTATAAAACATTAAGAATTTTCACTGGTACTTTCAGAGAAGTAGGCTAAGAGGTTAGGACGGAACAAAACACTTCAGGAAAGTCCTTCAGGAAGAGCGTCCATATAAATGTGGAAGCTCAGTAAAGGCAAGGAACATTGTGTTTTGCATGGTACACTTAATTAAGGGCAAGAACCAAAGCCCATGATGGTAGGTTAGCCTCCTGATTGGTTATGTGTGTATGCATGTGTGTGTTTGTGTGTGTGTGTATAAAATGGATCTGTTGTAGAACATTTCATAGTACTTCTAACAGAGGCTATACAAGGCTCAATATTAGTTTTGTCTTAAGAATCTTTAGATTATAGTAAAATAAGTTAAAAGCAGTATTCCCAATTCCTTTTTTTTTTTGTTGGTGTGGGGCCTGAACTCTGGGCTTGGGCGCTGTCCCTCAGCTTTTTAGCTTAAGGCTAGCGCTCTACCACTTGAGCCACAGCGCCACTTCTGGCTTTTTCTGCTTATGTGTTGCTGAGGAATTGAACTCAGGGCCCCATGCATGCAAGGCAAGCACTCTACCACTGAGCCACCTTCCCAGCCCCATTATTCCCAGTTCTCAAAATGAAGTTTGTGTCTGTAAACACATGTATAGAGAAATAAAAATGGTCCTAGCTAAGATGAGAAAAGGGGAAAAGTTGTTCAGAAGAACCTATTGGATAACTGTCAGAGTAAATAGGATCTCAGTATAATAAATACTCTTCATATCAGATATAATGCACGATTAAAAATTGGCATGGGAATTCTACAAATAGACAACAGGAAAAATAATAAAGGAAAGAATTACCAATGTAAGAAGAACTGGTATTTCTAAAATAGATGCTCCAGTAAATGAAACTAAAACCTATTCAGATACCAAAACTTTCTGGAATGAAATGTGCATTTTCAGATTGACAGGCACATTAAGTTCTAGGAAAATTTTTATGAAAAGACTAAAATTGACCATTAAACTCTAGTAGTAATAACTTCAACATTAGGAGAGCATTATTTGGCATATGGGCCAAAAAAAGAACATGACCTATATAAAGGAGGAAACAATGAAAGCTGGCTACAAACTTCTGTTATGCTCAGTTCCAAAAGACAGTTGAAAAATATTCTATTTCCTTCCCCTCCCCATGCTCCTAGGGATTGAACCAGTTATGTACATGCTAGCAAGCACTCTATAAATGAACCCTGGAAAGAATGTGAGAACCAAACATACACATTAAACCTAGATTTTTTTTCCTACATATACAAGAGTGGCTAAAACTATAATATACTGTGTAAAAGAAAAATTCAGAACTGATGGCTTCAACGAAGGCATTTCAGTTTTATCCTTTTTTTTTTTTTGGCCTGTCCTGGGGCTTGAACTCTGGGCCTGAGCACTGCTCCCAAGCTTCTTTTGCTCATGGCTAGCACTTAAGCCACAGCACCACTTCCAGCTTTTTCTGTTTATGTGGTACTGAGGAATTGAACCTAGGGCTGTATGCATGCTAGGCAAGCACTCTACTACTAAATTACATTTCCAGCCTTTTTTTGTTGTTGTTGTTGGTCATGGGGCTTGAACTCTGGGCCTGGGCGCTGTGCAGTGCTCTTCAGCTCAAGGCGAGCACTCTACTGCTTGAGCCATAGCGCCACTTTCCCGACCTTTTTTTTTGGGGGGGTGGTCCTGGGGCTTGAACTCAGGGTCTGAGTGTGGTCCTTGAGCCTCTTTGTGCTCAAGGATAGTGCTCTAACACTGGAGACTAGCACGAGGTTTTTTATAAGTAGTTTATTGGAGATAAGAGTATTATGGACTTTTCTGCCCAAGCTGGCTTTAATCATGATTTTCTTACCTCAGCCTCCTAAGTAGCTAGGATTACCAGCATGAGCCACCAGCGCCTGTCTAATTTTGTCCTCATTGATATATGCATTTGACATCTACACTAAGGTCAATGTCACTGTAGCTTCAGCGCTAGCCATTTAAATAGCGATTAAAAATTGGATTAGTTTTTATTTGAATTTTTAATCAACATAATCATTGTACATATTACAGATAATTGTGATATTTCACTACATGTATATAATATACAGAACAGAGTAATTGACACATTTATTATTCATGTTGAGAACATTCAAAGTCTTATCTACTAGCTATTTTAATATACAGCTGCTAATCATTTTCAGCCATAATTGAAGTATATCTCTGTACTGGGAATGGTGATTCTCTCTCCATCCCCATTCCCCTCAACCTTCTCAGCTTCTGTAAACACCATTCTACTCTACTTCTCTATGAGATCAACTTCTTTAGCTTTTGCATCTAAGTGAGCACATACCGTATTTGTCTTTCTATGTCATCTTTAATTTACTTAACATAATGTCCTCTAGTTTTGTGTTGCTGCAAATGACAGGATTTCATTCTTTTTCATGAATAATATTTCATTTGTATTGTACTATATTTTCTTTATCCATTTATTTGTTTATATATATATCTATATATATCTTAGAATAGTAATAAATTAAACACAGGAGTGCAGATATCTCTTTTACATACTGATTTTCTTTGAATATACACTCAGTAGTTGAATATACACTCAGTAGTACAGTTAATGGATCATATCATAGTTCTGTTTCTGAAGAACTTAACCAAAGTTCTGTTTCCAGTTTCTGAGGACCTTCCATCTTGTTTCTTTTGTGGCTATACTAATTTATATTTCCATCAATGGTTTATGATGGAAACCATTTGGCAGCATTTATTAAAAAATTTAAAATAACCATTTTTACTAGGGTGAAATCGTGATTTGATTCACATTTCGCTAATGTGATTTGGAAGATGTTGAAAATTTCTTTTATATCTTATTAGTTGAGAATATCTATTCAGATTATTTTCCTATTTTTAACTTGTACTATTTTGATATTATTGTTGCTGGTTTTTCAGTTTCCTATCTCTCTCCCTCGCTCCATCCATCCATCCATCCATCCATCCATCCATCCATCCATATTCTATTAGTCCACATGAATTGTTACTTGTCTTACCTAGTTGCTTGTTTTGTTGGATAATTTTCAGATGTTTTCTCCTATTTAGTAGGGTGTATCTTCATTCCCCCCCCTTTATACTACAGAATCCTTTTATTTTGATGTAATTCTATTTATCAGATTTTGTTTTTGTTGCCTCTGCTTTTGAAGTCATACCAAATAAATAAATAAAACCCACAATAACCCCCTTAGAATTTCACTTCAATATGATCTGACCCAAATCTACTTAACCACCATTATTTCATGCCATCTTCCCATACATTCTAGTTTTCAGACAAGCCATATTTTCTATACCTTTCTGCCTGTGTGCTAAAAATGATTTCCTGTTAACAAAACAAAAAGGCCTTTTGATAAGGTCTTTACATATATATGCGTGTGTTTCTGTGTGTATATATATATATATATGTATATACACTATGAAGTATTATTAAGCCATTAAGAAAAATAAAATTGTTATTTGCAAGAAAAATGGACAGATCTGGAGATGATGTTGAGCAAGAAAAGCCAAACTCAAAAATTAAATGTGGCATATTCTTACCTTCCTACAATGAAAACTATAAAGCACTGATAAAATAGAAGAATATAAAAATATGTTCATGACTATAAGAATTCATATTGCTAAGATGTCCATACTATTTAAAGTAATTACAGATTAAGTGCAACTCCTATCAAAATACCAATGTCATTCCTCACAGAAATAAAAGAAAAATACTATAAAAATTTGTATGGAATTACAGAAGTCTCCAATAGTCAGTAAATGAGTTCAGAGAGTTAGAGGCTCAAAATATATAATTTCAGTAGCCAGAACAGTATAGTAATGGCATAAAATAGAAATATAATCCAGTGGAACAGAGAACTTAGAATAAGATACACAGTGTGTGTACATGTATCCATATAGATAGATACATACGCATATATATAAATAGACATATATGTGCATATATATGTGGATCTATATATGAATTTTGTCTAATGTTGTGAGGTGTGTTTGTCAAATAATTCAGGAGGAACATTTATATATTTATGGAATTGTTAACTTGTTTAATCATTATTGGATTTGTAACATATGATATGATACTGGTAAGAAATTGAGGCTCAGAGAACTCGGTAACTAACTTGATCCTCTATTGAAAGTACCCACTCAGTAATATTTTTATTTAGTATGAACTGTCATAACATTGATGATAAATCTATATGACAGAATCAAAGAAATTGGAAAGGCTTTAGAAATAATCTTTGCATTCACAAAATAACTTATTGTTAAATTAATTCTTCCTTTTTTCTCATGAAAAGTTGCTATTTTTATTTAGTTTTCTATTTTAAGTGCTAGTCCTGGGGCACACTAGATGCTGTCCTTGAGCTTTTTTTTTTTTTTGCTCAAGATTAGTGCTCTACCATGTTAGCCACAGCTCTACTTCTGACTTTATAGTAATTAATTGGAGATAAGAGTCTCATGGACTTTCCTGTCCAGGCTGGCTTTCAACTGCAGTCCTCAGATCTCAGCCTCCTAAGTAGTTAGGTTTATAGGCGTGAGCCACCAGCATCTGGCTTTATTTAGTTTTTACTCATGTGAATTTTGTGTGTCCAAGTGTGATTTGTCATATGTCTGAGTCAGAAATCTATCTCAGCATGCTGTAAAACCTGTTTTAAAAATAGGTATGAGCACTTTGTCATAGAAAGGTTGTTGACACAATGGAAACACTGCTAAATGAGTTTTCAGAGCACATCGTTACTGAAGAATTTAAAACAGAAAACTGAATTTTTCTGTAGTTCATATAATTTAAAACATATAGGATACTTTATATAACTAGCATAATGTTAGATAATTAAATTTATTTCTGGATGTATCTAAACATTTTAAAGTTGACTTTCAAATAATTTTATTTTGAGGCACATATTTCCCTTACTTTTATTGAAAAAGTTTCATTGAAGATTTTAATATGTTTTTGTGGAATGATATGTTTCTATTGTTTTCTTTTTGGTGCTTCTGGGGTTTGAACTCAGATTGTGCTTAGTTAGCTTGCTTGTTACAACATAGGTATATTCTATTCCATGAGCCGTGACTCTGACCTCTTTCCGTTCTTGGAGAATTAGGAGAGGGAACAATTACCTTGCTAGATAAAATAGAATTTTTTGGTAAATATTTTTATTATTTTTATAAAGGTGATGTACAGAAGGGTTACAATACTTAAGTTAGGTAGAATATATTTCTTTTTGGACAGTGTTACACCTTCCCTCACTTCCAGTTTTTCCTTCCTGTCCCTACGGTGGATTTTTTTTTCAATAAAAATGTAATAAATTGAAAGGAAGGTAGTGTGAGAAATTTGTCTTCTCATTTTGTACTATTAATATAGTTTAATGTTATTATGGCCGGTTTTGAAAGCATATGCAATTGTCTTGACAAATACATATAATGAAGGTGCAATATTGTAATCAATAGGGAAGACTTCTAGAGCATAATATGGTTAAAATAAATGACACTCAGAAACCTCCACAATAGAAAAACCAAGATGAGAGACTCTTAAATCAATTAGAGAAGTCTTCCCCCCAAAACACTGGTGAGGGTAATGAAGATAACCATATTTGACTGAAAAACGTCAAAGGAGGTGAATTTTGAAATCTCTAAATAACTCATGTGTGTATTTGAGAATTGACATTCTGATCTTTTAACTGGTACTTTTTATTTTCAATGTCAACAAAAACTGATTGCATGTATTCCTGTTTTAATTTGCTTTTCATGTTTACAAAAGGAAAACCAACTTGCTACTTCCTGATTTTTAAGTACAAAAATGATAATAGGAAATGTGCTCATTACCTTACTCATATAATGTAATCCCTCTGTACAGTATCTTTACAATAAAAATATTTTTAAAATTGATAATTATAATTGGACATTTTATGGATTTTTATATATGTTATCTTTTGGTCATAGGAATGTGTAAGGTATGAGTAACTATATGTGTTCCTATTTTCCAAGTGAATGAAACCAAAGTTCAGAGACACTGACTTCTTGATTTTTAAGCAGTAGATAGTGGGGCCAATATTTGCATCCAGGTCTTGGCTTCTAGATCCTCTTCTTTCTATTATATGTTTGACAGGAAATTCAAAATACAGTATGCTTAGATTGGATCAACTAAAAATGAGAAAAAATAATGAATTTGATTTGTAAGTGGTCAGAACAAGTATTAAGTAAATTCTGCTTTAAATTTTAGTTGGTTATCTGACATTTGAATTTGATAGTAATTTTCATTATATTTGAAGCATATATATGCATCTTGATAAAAATCTAGGATCTTATTATTAGCTATGGAAAATTTTAGTATTGCTATTTCCTGCAGTTGCTTATCTGTGTGTGCTAGAGTGGGCTTAACAGGATTCTTTGTCCTGGATTCTGAGTGTCTGTTTTTGGCTTATCCTTACAGAGGTACTCTCCTGGAAGTGTCATTTTATGATTGAAAAAGTAATCTAGAGTTAATAATAGGGTTAAGATCAGATTGAAATTCTCTATATGGGTAAGAAACTGTTAAATGTTGTACCAGTATTGTTTTGGACAAATGCAAGAATTATGCAGTTTGGATGACCCATGTAAATTTCTAAATATTAGCAAACTGATATCAGAAATATTAATATTTGTTATCCCTATATGATTAACTGTTATTGATTTAACAGTTAATACAAATTTTAAACTTCTCTGGTTCACTTTAGTGATTTTGTGTTTATTATCATGAAAGTTATTTGTGATTATAAATTTTGATTTCTCTATCAACCATTTATTTTTAGCAGCAGATACTTTTCTGAACTTCAAAAGGTTGTACAAGGTAGCAACAGTAATTGACACTAGTTGATTAGTAACTGACCTGTTACTAAGAGAATGGTTTTCTCTTATATGTAAACTTACAAATGAAGTTTCCAAAATAACCTAGAAAAATCTGAAACTTACATAAAAGGCTTATTTTTTCTTAAAAAGTACTTTCATCTATTTTGTAAGGACATTCAAGTACTATATACGTAAAGAGAGAACCTCCTTTTATTATGACAGCTGATTTTTGTTTACTAAGAGAACCTGTTGCTAAAATAGTAATGAAGAAGGGTGTAATATAAGTGTGGTCATACACTCCTTGTCCTACAAGTAACCAGAGTGGTGTGTATGCATGTTGTTCAGTCTCCTTTTGAAAGGTAGAAGTAAAATCATTTGTATGTTTTTCTCTTGTACAGCTTAAAATGACAAATGTGTAATTTCTGTGGAATAAATGGCGTCCAAAGTCACAGATGCTATAGTGTGGTATCAAAAGAAGGTAAGTTGATAGTAAAAACTTTTAAAATGCTTTAATTACAAAAAAAATCCATGTTTACTTTTGCTATAGACTTAAGTAAAATTTTGCCTAGAGTTATCATAAAATATGCTTTTAGGATCTTGTATGGAAGGGGAAGATTATTTTGATTTTTTTTCTCGTGTACTTTTAAATGTTAGAAAGATGATTACTAAAAATATAATTAGGTTTATAGAAAAATATTTAAAATTTTTTCTTGCTTTAAGGTTTTAAGAAAGCTATGTTAACAGAACTGTTAAAGTTTTATTACTATTTGATATCAAGAGACATTATAGTTTCTAATCTACTGTAAATTATTCAATAGATGAATCATTTAGGTAAAATAAGCCATTGAGATTGTTTTCAAACTGCAATATTAAAATATTTATTTGTATGTTTCTGGATTAGTTGTGATAACTTCTTAATTAGCTGTGCTTGTGTATATATTTGAAAATAAGCTTCATCAATGAAGTTTTCTTTTATTAAATTTAAGAGAAAAATAGTGTTTTTGAAAATATAATAAACAATTTACTCCAGAGTATTATTATATTTGTTAAAATGTATGATGTTTTGCGTTATAGATTATTAGTGTATGGAATAAATTACATTTGTTTCCATTTCTTAAAATATTCTTAATATCTTATTATTCAGGTTTCTATTTTAAAAAGTAATTATATAGTTAAACTTTTTCCATATGAAGTAAAATAAGATAGTTTTTGAGATAGAGGTAGTGATAATTAAAACATTTTAAATACTAGACAAATGTAAGAATGTAGTCTGTCTTTAGATATATTATTTGATTCTGTAGCAAATACCACAGATTCATAATACCACTTTAAAAAAAAACTAAAGGGCTTAATTGGAAGTATTGTTAGTATGTGATTAGTTCAGTCTCCTGTGGTTTTATACTAGTGTTAATATTTCTTTTAAGTTAAAAATGAGTCTATTTAGCTAAAGAAGTAAATAAAAGAAAATTCTTGAAAATACAACAAAAGTTTATATGTATCATTGAAAGTTTTATCTTCACTAATTTCTTTTTATAGAAGTAATGTTTTCCAAACAATCTAGCTTCTTATGTGAAATATTTCAAACTGCCCTGCACATCATTTATAGAACATACTTGGCTGGCTCACCTTTCACAGGTCTGGAAGGTTTGAAATATTATTATTTTGCGGGGGGCGGGTCCGGTCGTGGGGCCTGAACTCTGGGCCTGGGTGCTGTCCCTCAGCTCTTCAGCTCAAGGCTAGCGCTCTACCACTTGAGCCACAGTGCCACTTCTTTTTTCTTTTTGCTTATGTGGTGCTGAGGAATCGAACCCAGGGCCTCATGCATGCAAGGCAAGCATGCTCTACCACTGAGCCACCTTCCCAGCCCCAGTTTGAAATATTATGCTCACATGTAGTTGGCCCAGTAACCTCTCATGCTAGGGTAATTTATCTAGCAGCTTTGGATATATGTAATCAAAAAATTTTCTAAATGCATTGTGTTCATAATCTGACATAGGAAATTGTAACTAACTTCTTTGTATGACCACTTAATACAAAAAAATTCTCTGAAGCACACAATAAACATCACACAAAAATGTCAGTAAATGTAAACCATATACATCAGGGAACTGCTAGTGTAGATAATGGAAATGTTTTTGTTTCAAGGCTTATTGTGGGTGAAGGGAAAAAAAAAAGCCCCAATATTGTGGTTCTTACTCAACCTTGAGTTCTACTCTCTAGAGGTAGTCATCAACATTTGTGTGTGTGTAACCGTGAGAGTGAATGAGTGCTGGGGCTTGAACTTTGCTCAAGAATGGCTCTTCACAACTTGAGCCACACTTTTAGCTCGAGTTCCCTGAGGTCTTACATTATATAGATTTGTTTTTGCTTATTAAAAATATTTTAATCACTGTTCATACTTCAGTAAAGGAAAGCTTGAGTATTAAAACTGGTGCTGGTTATTTGACCATAGACAAATAACTATTTCTCTGAATGTCAGTAATTGTTTTTATATTGACTAGATAATGGTTCTCAGTCTCTTTCCAGTTATAGATCCCTTTAACATTGTAATAAAAGCTAAGTATTTTATTTTGGGAAAAATGTCTATAATGTTCATATACTTTGTAAAAAGTCACATTTTATTGGGAAACCAAGTTAAGATATCTCAGATGAGATGGTTTTAAAAGTTTGACTATTTTAGCATTCCTTGCTTTCTTTACTATTATTAACTGTTTTCTAGTTTATACTAGGCAGTATCATTGGAAATAAAAACTAAGAAACATTCATCTTCATTTTCTTGAATATTTGTTTGATTCACTTTAGGGTCAACTTTTCTCTGCTGAAAAATGGTGACATTTTCAGTTTTGAACATTCCTAAACTTTAGGTAGCTCCAAAGGCCATTAGTGATTGTTGGTGAAATGTCTGAAAGAAAATAAAATACCTACTTTAAATTGTTAGAAATGTATATTGAAATTAATAAAATATGAGATAGCTTTAATTATGTTTCATGATTTACTTTGAAATAAGTTCTTTTCTAACTAGTTTTACATTTCATGTTATATTACTGTAAGGAATCATGGTCATGAGTAATTTGAAAGTTACTGTTGTTACAAAGTAAGCTTGGAAAATAGTTTATGAAACAAGAATTGTAACAGGAAAATCCAGAGAAGTTTTTGCTTAATAATAGGCTATTGAGTATTCTTTGTAACAAAATACTGTGTTTTCATATTTTTAGTTTCCAATTTCCAAGG
Organism: Dipodomys ordii; assembly: GCF_000151885.1. Taxonomy (NCBI): domain Eukaryota; kingdom Metazoa; phylum Chordata; class Mammalia; order Rodentia; family Heteromyidae; genus Dipodomys; species Dipodomys ordii. The sequence goes on along the minus strand of NW_012267423.1, from coordinate 1,101,231 downwards.
AGAGGGAATTATCTTTGGGATGGGACTCTAAATATGAACATAAAGTTTTATGAGTTCAAAGATAATTGATGTATTAATTATATCTTTTTTTTTTTTTTTTTTTGGTCGTGGGGCTTGAACTCTGGGCTTAACCACTGTGCTCTTCAGCTCAAGGGGAGCACTCTACTGCTTGAGCCACAGCGCCACTTCTGGTTTTTTATTGGTTTATTGGAGATAAGAGTCTCATGGACTTTTCTGCCCTGGCTGGCTTTGAACCATGATCCTCAGATCTCAGCCTCCTCAGTAGCTAGGATTACAGGCATGAGCACCGGCGCCTGGCTAATTATATCTTAAAAATACAATGAGTAGTGGGGCACTGATGGCTTATACCTGTAATCCTAACTATTGAGGAGGCTGAGATCTGAGGACTGTGTTTCAAAACGTGGCAGAAAAGTCCCCCCCCCCCCAAGACTCTTTTCTCCAATTAACCACTCAAAAACCAGAAGTGGAGCTTTGGCTGAAGTGGTAGAATGCTAGAGAGCAAGCCGGGCGCCGGTGGCTCACGCCTGTAATCCTAGCTACTCAGGAGGCTGAGATCTGAGAATCGTGGTTCAAAGCCAGCCTGGGCAGGAGAGACCGTGAGTCTCCTATCTCCAATAAACCACTAGAAAATCGGAAGTGGTGCTGTAGCTCAAGTGGTAGAGCGCTCGCCTTGAGCTGAAGAGCTGAGGGACAGCTCCCAGGCCCAGAGTTCAAGCCCCACGACCGACAAAAAAAAAGAATGCTAGAGAGCACAGAGAGGCTTGGGGACAGCGTCCATGCCCTGAGTTCAAGCCCCACAATAGACCAAAAAATCCCCTCCAACCAAAAAAAACACACACATAAAAAAACCAAGAATGATCAGTAGGATTCTATTGTGAATATGCAGATCAAATATGAGAATAAAGTTCTGTCTTTAGGAGATAAATAAATAAAAGAGAGTGCAAGCCTACAAATACCCGATAAATAGAGAAGAGAAGAAATACCTAGCAACACTGTATAGAGATAGTAAAACAGTAGCTCACAAGACAGAAGAACTTTGTAATATTGAACTCAGTCATTACCTTGAAGGAGTTAGTGGTCAGCAGTAAAATATGAACCAGTGTGTTTAATGGTTTCCAACTATGAGTAAACAATGGGATTCATTTGGTAATTTAAATGAGAAGCTACCCTGAGTGACATGACCTTGATTGATAATTATAAATTGTTGGAAACTAAATTCCCTACTTTTCAGTTAAGTCCAGCTGTGTGTAGATTTGAATGTGTGTGTACATACTTAAGTACATATGTAGAGTGTTGCAGAGTGGTTACTTTGTTTTTTTAAAAATTGAGGCCAGCCTCAGATCATGATACTTTTACCCATGTAGCTGGGATTACATGACAGGCTATTTGCTGAGATGAAGTCTTGCCAACTTTTGCCCTGTCTGACCTTGAAGCACAATCCTCCCAATCTCAGCCTCCAGAGTAGTTGGGAGCCACTGTGCTTTGTCTAAGAGTACTGTTCTTTTAAAGATTTAGGATCTGTTTATAGTTTGTGACATTTATCAGCTTGTTTCTTAATCTTAGAGCCACAGTTGCCCTCTTATAAGATTTTATAAGGGAATAATGATTTCCTATGTGTCATAAGATTGTGAAGGAATAAATCGGCTTTGTGATTTTTAAAAGTTTTTAAAAAGTGGTTCATGAATTTTTCAATCAATGTGTTGTGATCCATAATGTTCCACAACTAAAGCTGTTCCTCTGCAAATGTTTTTAAAGAACTTAGAGGTGGTAAAAAAGGCTGCTGCTTCTTCCTCCAAAGAGTTAGACAAGTAAAAGTTTGGAGTTATCTCCAAATATGTAACCACAATCTGAAGAAAGTTGTGGATGGGAGAAAATGAAATATGAGAGAGGGGGCTGGGAAGATTGCTCAGTGGTAGAGCGCTTGCCTTGCATGCATGAGGCCCTGGGTTCGATTCCTCAGCACCATATAAGCAAAAAAGAAAAAAGCCGGAAGTGGTGCTATGGCTCAAATGGTAGCGTGCTAGCCTTGAACTGAAGAGCTGAGGGACAGCACCCAGGCCCAGAGTTCAGGCCCCACTACTGGAACCCCCCCCCAAAAAAAAAAGAAATATGAGAGAGGGTCAGGTATAGGTATAGACCACAGGCCAGCATAATGTTTTAGTGTTTGGATTCTTTCCACACTCAGATTAACACTGACCTTTGTATAGTTCAGTCAGTATGTGAGTAAATTCTCCTTTTGGTTGAAGCAAGGTTGAATTGAACTTTTAACTTGTAAAAAAGAATCCTGACTATGTATGAGTCCAGTCCAGTCTCTGAGTTTAAATGCTTAGGAGTATAATAATATTCCAAAAGTCAGAGTAGATGTCAGCTTGACAAATATTTACACACAGAACAATTTTATAGTATGACTCAGATTAAAAAACCCTAATTGTTCCTTTTTAGTTACAACTCTGAGAGCGATCACTGTTAAGAACACTATCTTAATGTATAATAAGAACAGCTTGGGCTGGGCACCAGTGGCTCGCACCTGGAATCCTAGCTACTCAGGAGGCTGAGGTCTGAGGATCATGGTTTGAAGCTAGCTGGGCAAGAAAGTCTGAGAGACTCTTATCTCCATTTAGCTACTAAAAAAGCTGAAAGTAAAGTTATGGCTCAAGTGGTACAGCATTAGCCTTGAGCAAAAAAGTTCAGGGAGGTTTTGTTGTTTATTTATCTTCCTTACTTGCCTCCCAAGAGCTGGAATTATAGGTGCATATTACCACATCTGGTTTAATATTTATTTTATATTTTGCACTCCTAAAAAGTTGGATATATGGGGCTGGGAAGGTGGCTCAGTGGTAGAGCGCTTGCCTTGCATGCCTGAGGCCCTGGGTTCGATTCCTCAGCACCACATAAAGAAAAAAGTTGGAAGTGGCACTGTGGCTCAAGTGGTAGAGTGTTAGCCTTGAGCTGAAGAGCTGAGGGACAGTGCCCAGGCCCAGAGTTCAGGTCCCACGACCGGACCCCCCCCAAAAAAGTTGGATATATAATAATTGAAGGTTTTGTTTTGCAAAAAAAATAACCTGAAACAAAAAAAGGCTTTGCTTTGCTAGTAGGTTAGAACTTGGAATTTCTACATAGTGTATAACTTTTTAAAATGATAATATTTGCTTATGATTTGGGGTGGGGTATAGTTCTTCCATGAAAAGAAAGCACTCATTTGCCTATAGCTGTTGCCAGATAAAGTGTCTAAAAATTAAAGTAGTTTTTTTTTTTTGTGCCAGTCCTGGGGTTTGAACTCAGGGCCTGGGCTCTGTCTCTGAGCTTCTCTGTGCTTAAGACTAGTGCTCTACCACTTGGGCCACAACACTACTTCCAGCTTTTTCTGTTTATGTGGTACTGAGAAATAGAACCTAGGGCTTCATGCATACTAGGCAAGCACTTTACCACTGAGCCACATTCTCAGCCCTAAAGTCGTTGTTTTTACAAGTATAAAGAGATCCAAGAAAAGATGTTATTTGATTGAAGTTGACGTTCTTTAATGAATAAAGCTTCTGTAGTAGTGTGGTGTTGGAAAAAGCATTCTGTGACATACTGGAAAATAGTCTCTCACCTTTTTTTTTTTTTTTTTTTTACTGTAGCTCTCATGACTAAATTTAAAATAGAAACACTTAAAATAGAAACATACAAGATAGATTATTCGACAGTTGTGTTCCACATGTCTTCCAGTCAGTTTATCTTTAACCTTGGTTACAGACATAGTGATGAAAGAACTTGCTAGATTACCATTGGTGGCCTAATAGTAGGTAAACTGTGACAGCTTTGGAAGGGCAGAAATTGTCTGAAAAGCACTGTTGGTAACATGGTGTATGTTTATAGTACAACAAAGTGACATTTATAAATGTTGTTCAAACGGGTAACTTAGAAGCTAAATTGTTGTCTGCTGAATCACCCATCAAGTTTATTCAAATAAAAGCTGTTGATTCAGTACCAAGGACTGACTCACAGTAAATAAAATATTGCAAGTATCCAACCTAAAAGTTTCCCATTTGAGGTTTTCTACAGAATTAATATTTTACCCTGTCATTCTAGAAAAATCCACCTTCAGTTTGCTATCTTTTCTTGTAAAGAGTTCTGGTTTACCTGGATTTTGGAGAAGGCTAAAGGCATCTCTATAAACAGGTGAAAGTGTAAAAGGAAGTTTTAGTAAGGTGGTCTTATTAAAAACTTACTTAAGAGTTTTCAAGAATCAAGAGAATGAGGTCTTTTTTTTCTTGAGTTTTTTCCCCCAGTCTTCAAAATGGTAGACAGTAGGATATATGACTCCAGTCCTGATTTTTTCACTGCTTATTTTTAGAATAGAGTCTGACTCCACCTGAACACATGCCTGAGCTACCATCTGGCTATTTTTAGGTTTCCTGTCATTGCTAGGATCACAGGCTCACCCCATTGAGTGCAGCATTCCTCCATAGAGAAAGAGTTTCCGGGGCTTTTTTGCTCAGGCTAGTCTTGAACTACTATCCTCTTGTTTTCAGCATTCCAAGTAGCTAGGATTACAGGCATGAACTACCAGCACCCATACATACACACACACATACACACACACACACACATACCTTTTTGCCTTGATTTAAAAAATTTATAAGTAGTTGTACAAAAGAGTTTTAATTCCAGAAGTCAGATTATGAATACAATGCATTTTAAGAGCTAATTTTTACTTATAATTAGAAAACTAGGGGAATTTTCCTAAGTGGACCCTCATAATATTGAATTAATATGAATAAAATTCAGTATATTTAGTTTTGCCAATATTTATAGTTGTTTTGTTTTGTTTTTTAAGGATTCAGAACTTTTATTATTGAGACATACTGTGTCCCAATAATAATTTCCTGGTAGGATTTACAACCAACTATGTTTAAATAAGATTTTACTTGCATATATTAGTGGTACAGGCTGTGTTATTGCAACATTTTCTTTATTTTTTTATTTTTTTTGGGTCTGGTCGTGGGGCCTGAACTCTGGGCCTGGACGCTGTCCCTCAGCTCTTCAGCTCAAGGCTAGCACTCTACCACTTGAGCCACAGTGCCACTTCTGGCTTTTTTTCCCCCTGCTTATGTGGTGCTGAGGAAGCGAACCCAGGGCCTCAAGCATGCAAGGCAAGCACTCTACCACTGAGCCACCTTCCCAGCCCTATTGCAACATTTTCATACATGAATGTAATGTACCCTCCTCTTTTCCTAATCAGTTTCAGTAGGTTTCATTGTCCTTAAGTTACATTTTGGATGGAGACACACATATACCCACACAAACACATGCACATGTGTGTATGTGTATGCGCGTGCACGCATACACACACACACACAGAGTTCTTCAGACAACTCTGTATCATGGGGCAACAATATTGTTCCTTGTGGTAAGTGCTATAATAGAATTATCTTCAGAGTGTTTGATGTGCCTACATAAAATTTCCTCTAATTTTTTTCCTCTAATTTCCATAATTTCCATAGTGTTATTCATTTGTTTATCAAGTCTTATGTTTTTATCCTTTTTTAAAATTTTTGAGGCAAGATCTTGCAATGGGAGATGAGGCAGTCTTCAAACGTTGCTTCCTGAGTGCTGGAACTACAGGCATGTTCCATCACACAATGGTAATGCTTTACCATTTGAGCTACAGCTCAAATTTTAGTATTAGAGGTAAGAGTCACATATTATCCTGTCCTGCCAAGCTTTAAATAATGATTCTTAGATCTCAGGCTCTTGAGTAGCCTAGGATTACAAGTATGAGCCACAAACACCTGGCTTCAGCTGTTTCTTTGGAAAGATAGAATTTATAGTAGTGGGGCTGGGAAGGTGGCTCAATCGGTAGAGCGCTTGCCTTGCATGCAGGAGGCCCTGGGTTCGATTCCTCAGCACCACATAAGCAAAAAGAAAAAGCCGGAAGTGGCGCTGTGGCTCAAGTGGTAGAGTGCTAGCCTTGAGCTGAAGAGCTGAGGGACAGTGCCCATGCCCAGAGTTCAGGCCCCACGACTGCACCCCCCCAAAAAAAAAGAATTTATAGTAGTTTCCTATCATACTCCAAAGGACAATAATACTGTGCTCGTGTGTGTGTGTGTGTGTGTGTGTGTGTGTCTGTGTCTGTCTGTCTGTCTGTCTGTCTGTCTGTCTGTGTGCGTGCACATGCGTGTGCACGCTTGCCCATGTTCATATACACAGGTACTGGGCCTCTTCTCACTCGGCTTTTTCCTATCACTGCTAGCACCACTTGACTACACCTCTTGTTCTGGCTTTTTGCTGATCAACTAGAGTTTAGAATCTCTCTGTCTACGCGGCTATCTGTGAACCTCAGTCCTCAGATTTCAGCCTCTTGAAAGTTAGGTTGTTGTTTACTTTTAATTGTTACAAACTGGCTTTAAAGGTTTTTCACATGTTTAATCTGGTTCTAGTTATTGTTTTTAATGACTGTTATATCTTCCTGAAAGGAACTTATGTAGGTTGGCTTCTGAATCTCATTAGTGTGACTGTTCAATTATTTTACTGTATTCCTTTAGGAAATGGACTGAAATGGAAACTGTCTTGTTTATACAGGAACAGAGACAAGGAAACTGCAATGAGATCTGGATCCTCTTTTACCAACCCTAGGTATAAGCAGCTTGAGATGTTTATAGTATAGATATACTGTAAGAGCATTCACTCCAATTAACAGTTGTTTTTCTACTTCTTTGTTGTAGTAGCATTTGTTTTATTCTAGCACTTACCACAGATTGACCTGCAGTTTAATTAATCTCTCTTGCTAAGACTTGAGGGACAGAAGTATCTTTGTGTATTGGTTATAATTTAGGTCCTTACCTTATTATTATTACTTGGTTAATTGCTGGGTTGATAACAGTGTTGTTAGGAGACAATACTGAGCTTTTAATTTATTTTAATTTTTTTTCGTTGGTCCTAGGGCTTGAATTCAGGGCTTGATCTCCGTTCCTGAACTCTTTTTTGCTCAAGGCTAGCACTCTACCATTTGGAGCCACAGTTCCACTTCTGTTCCCCCGCCCCCCCGTGCCCCCCCCCCCCCCCCAGATTAGAATCTCACGGACTTTCTTACCCTAGCTGGCTTTGAACCTCAATCCTCAGATCTCTGCTTCCTAGTACCTAGGATTACAGTCCTAAGCCACCAGCGCCTGGCTTTTAGTTTACTATGTAGCTCTTAATATGTGTTGACTATCATTGATGATCTATGCACCAACCTAGTCATTTTTGTCTAGCAAATTGATTTAATCTATTGAAAAATCAAAACTGAAATAGTTGAATGTGCTGAGTATCTTTTACATTAAGTATTAAACATAATATTTCAACATGTTATATCATTTCCCAAAGTGTGCTCTGGATGATGTTAATAAACATTAGTAGAATAATGGGATTTTAAAAAATTAAATTTGGTAAATATTGAGTGAGACAAAGGTAAGATTATGAGATTTAAGAGAGCAAATGAGGTACTGTGTTACTGGTTTTCTAAGACTGAAAGGCTGAGAATACATAATTTCTCAATGTTTTTCACCTTAATTTTTTCCCATCAGAATATCCATTAAACATACTTAGGAAAATCCTTGCCTGGGGATAACATGTTGTGTCAGAGTGTGGTGCAGTGTAACTAAAAGTCAGAGCTTAGGTTTCTTATTCCCAAACACAAAATGTAAAATCTTCTCATGCTTCTTCAAGCTCAGTTGTTTCATTAGCAAAAGAAGTGTTAGTCTGCAGTGGAAGATTATAGCTACTTTATAGTGTATTTGACAAAGATGAATGTTGTAGGCATAGCACTACATAGATTATTCATTACAAATTCAATAAATACAGTAGATGATTTGATTTGATTTTTTCCTGTCCCCAGTTTTCTCTAATTCTACATGTTTAACATAAAAGTCTAATTTCTGTAGGTCTGTCTATATTTGGTATTTGTTAAATTCTAGAGACACATAGGCTTGCAGTTATTACAGGCCTTTTCTTGACAAAGATGAATGCAGTTCAGATTCCTTAGATTTTTATTCTGAGGGATCTATATTGAGCTACCTAATAGCACTTTATCTTCACTTGTTCAGTTTTAATCTTACCCTATGTAAGCAATGGGAAGGAAGCCAAACAATTCCTGGATAATTCAGACATGTTTCATAATCATTTCTATTTCCTATGAAGGACCAGCAGTAATACATTAAGTAGTCTTTAAAATGTGAAGATATGTTAACTATCAAGGTGCATTAATATTCTTGGTACTTAAATTACGCTGAAACATGGTACATCTTTTCTTGCTATTTATAGTAAACTTAGAAATATATAAACAAAAAAGGTGACCTGTCTTGATTCATGTTATGTACACATGGTTTAGTCAAGGGCTTGTTTTGCAATAGTAAGTCAGTATATCCTATGACAAACATTAAAAGAATGCAAATAAGCATGTACATTTCTTTCCTTATGCTATAGTGTGAAGGAAAAAGAAGCAGTATATAATTATTTAAGTGGCAATAGTAACATTTATTACACTTATGTCTTTATGTATTTATTACTGTTGTTAGTGCATATATGAGCACATTTACCTTATAATTATCCTCCAATTAAAATAATACTGACAATTCATATATTTTTAGAGCTTATTTGTGAAAGGCTTTGCATGTGTCTCTGTGTGTTGTGTGTATTTTGGTTTGTTTGAGACATTCTTGCTTTGTAACCCAGGCTAGCCTCAAATTCATATTTGTCTCACTGTCCTCAAGATTGGGATTGTAGGCATGTACCACCATACTGAGTTAGGTTTTGTATATTTGTATTTACTTTCTTAATAAGTTCTGGTAGCTTTCCTACTGAAAGGAATCCATCGAGGATCAATAGGGGCAAAAATTTAGACAGTGATGAGGGATTGACTACCCCCTTTTCCGTATACTATTAATGGCCAGAGACACTGCAAGAGAACATAATGGTGTGTGTGCATAAGAATGTAAATGGAATTACTGATGGGTAGTTAGTTACTGATGGGTTCAGTTATGGAGCCAGTCTGTCTGTACTTGAATTTTTTTGTTCTGCTACTGGTTGCTTACTCTTGCGCAACGAAGTTTTTGTAATTATAGGATAGGAATAGTAGTAATATCTACTTCATAGTGTAGAGAAGATTATTATATGTTCAAAGTGTGATAGTGTTTGATAAATAATAAATGCTAAATGTTAATTATTGTTGTTGAACATAGGGCCTTGTGCTTGCTAGGCAGGAACTATATTACCTTAGCCATGCCCCTAGCAATGTTTTGCCAAAAATAGGTTTTGGCCTGTTGTTTTCCCGGTGCTAGCATCAGACTGATATTTTATATGTGGCCTACCATGTGGCCTTGTAGCCCAAGCTGGCCTGAAACTTGTGATCCTGCCCTCCGAAGTATCCTGCCTATGTATCTGCCTCTTTATGTCTCTTTTTTTGGGTTGTACTTAGGTTTGAACTGAGGGCCTTTGCGTACTAAACAGGTATTTACTGGCTATTTCTTTTTGTTCAGGCATGTGCCTGGACTGTGATCCACATGGTTTGTCCTTTGCACCTATGCTGGAATGACAGTCACCAGTTACTCTGACTTGATTAAGTCTCATGAAAATTATTTTTTAACTCAAATTGGCCTTAAATCATAATCCTGTGATGATCTCTTCTTTTGATATTGTTGAGATGACAGATCACCACACCAGCTATTGGTTAAGAAGAGGTATTTGAATTATTTTCCTTGCTGGCCTGGTCCATCTAATCTCAGACTCCCAAGTAGCTAGGATTATAGGAGCAAGCTACTGTGTTCAATTTAACTTTAGTATGATTGTACAAGTATTATTTATCTCTGCTTGCAAGGTTATACCATACTTCAGTTTATCTAAGAAGCTGACGTTAACTCAGCTTTCCCTTTGAAGTATTATGTAATGAAATATTATGAATGAAATACTATGTAATGAAATTAAGAATGCCTAGTTTTATTTTAATATTGATCCAAAAATTCAAGAGATACCATTTTTGATATGTTATAAATGCTAAACATGACTGAGGTTAAAAATAACACTAAAGTGCTTTACTGTATACTAAGGGCTATGTTAAGTGTAAGCAGTATCCAGTTTAAAAATATCTTTGAGAAGAGAGACTCTGAGGTCTTTTCCATTTATTTTGCTCAAACTGTTTGAGGTCATCAAGTAAATGTGAGAATCTTGGCCTGCCCAGGTCTTCTGTTTTACAACCTAATTTCAAAGAGCTTTCATGTATATTAAAGTAAGTCTTAAAATTTCAAATAATGCACATATAACAACTATACATTGACAATTTCTGTTACCATTTATTTTCTCGGTTGTAGTAAATTATAATACCTAACTAATGATTGCCCTATTTTATTCTTTTATTTTTATTTGTAGAAAGGGGTTTCAGTTTAATATTTATGTGTACAATGTATTTTGTTCATCAGTTTCCAGATTGTCCAGATTTATTATGTTTTTAATTTTTTATTGTCATTGAGTAGATATGCAAAGGAGGTACCACTTAACGAAGCAGTTTATGAATATAGTACACCTTGATCAATGTCACCCCTTCAACATTCTCACCCCCTTTGACCTACCTCTTCCCTTTTCTTAATTTTGTGGTATATACAATGAATTATTGACTGTGTTCTCCCCCCCCTTTGTTCATCTGTACCTCTTTCCTTTTCCCAGGATATGCCCATTTTCTGTGCTCAGCTTTGGCTGATTATACTTGGGAAAGATTATACTTGGGAAAATATATATTAAGTGAAGTAAGCCATATCCAGAGAAACAAAGGTTGTGTAGTTTCCCTCATTTGAGGTAGAAAGAATATGCCTATAAATCTATAATTAAGCATGTAGGGTGGTATGCAAGTAATTACAAATGAATTAACTGAAATATAATAAATGGTATGGAGAGCTTAAATAGTATAATCTTTTAGAAAGATTACCCCATTTTTAACACTAAAAAAGGAGTAGTTGCTAGGTACCCCCATGGGTTAGACCTTTAATTCTAGTTATTCAAGATACTGAAACCTGGATAGTAACAGTTTGAAGCCAGCACTAGCAGAAAAGTCTGTGAGATTCCGTTTCCAATTGACCATCAAAAAACTGGGCTGGTGGCATGTCTCAAGTGGTATGTCAGCATGAGCAAGCAAGCTAGTAAACTTGAGATCCTGACAGCAAAAACAAACAAACCAAACCAAATCAACCCCCTTCAAAAAACCTGAAGCAGTTTTCTGGATATAATGACGAAAAGCCTGTCCTTTCAAGCCAAAACTTACGGAGACCCTTTGAATATATGTAATAGTTAGATTTCCTTTAAATGCTTGTCATTTCAAACAAAATTTAACAAAAATACAACTATTTCTTTTTTTTCTTTGTGCCAGGCTTAGTCTTGAACTCAGAGCCTGGGCACTGTCCCTGAGTTTTTTTTGCTGAAGGTTAGCACTCTTACCATAGCACCATAGCACCACTTCCTGCTTATTTTTGGTGATTAATTGGAAATTGGAGTCTCCTGCCCAGGCTGTCGTTGAACTTTGATCCTCAGATCTCAGCCTTTGAGTAGCTAGGATTATAGGTGTCAGCTACCAGCACCTGGCTTGTTGGTTTGTTTTTTTGTTTGTTGTTGTTTGTCTTGAACTCTGGCTTGAACTCTGGGCCTGGGTCCTATCCCTGAGCTCTTCAGCTCAAGACAAGTGCTTTACCACTTGAGCCACAGTGCCACTTCTGATTTTCTGGTAGTTAATTGTTTATTTGAATTAGGGAAGGAAAGGGGAACAACAGAATGGTGAAACAAAGAACCAGTGCAACAGCAGTATACACAAGACAATATGTTGGAAATGAGCTGTACAACTTGGGGGTGTGGAGAGTAGTGGGGAGGGCAAGTGGGAGAAAAATGAGGGAAAGATAATAAGTTTGACAAGAAATGTACTTATTACCTTACTTATGTAAATGTAACCCCCCCCTTCCTGGCCTGGTACATCACTCTGACAATGAAAAATTGTTTAAAAAAAAAAAAAAGCTTCATGGACTTGCCTGCCCAGGCTGGCTTTGAACTGCAATCCTCAGATCTCAGCCTCCTGAGTAGCTAGGATTACAGGTGTGAGCCACCAGTACCCAGCTTGCTATTTGTTTTTTAAAAAGTAGTTTTAGTGAAATTTAATTTACGTGATACCATGGTTTGAATCTTTCCCTTGAAACATTATGTACACGAAAACACTTGGTTTCTTGTGTTATTGTGTTGATGTAGTAGAATTTCTTAGTGGAAGGAGATTATGTCACTGGAGGCATAGTCCTTGCAAAGGATTAATGTAGTTCTTACAGGACCACATGTAATCTCCAAGAGTGTAAACTGTTTTTTGAAACAAAAACAAAAAAAACACAAGTCTGGCTCTATATTTTGCCTCTTGTCTTATTCTGTGGTCTCTCCCTTCCATGTGCTCTTTCTGTGATATCATCTGTCAGGTTGTGAACGTAGTTAGAGGTTTTTTTTTCACAAATGAGTGGGTATTGGTACAATGCTGTCCTATCTCCAGAACTGTGAGCTAAATAAGCCTCTTCTTTATATATTGCATGTTATCAACTATATTCTACTTTGATCTATTATAGATAAGTACATGCCATCAAATGTACTGGTTTTATTTATTTTTGGGTCCGGTTGTGGGACCTGAACTCTGGGCTTGGGCACTGTCCCTCAGCTCTTCAGCTCAAGGCTAGCGCTCTACCACTTGAGCCACAGCGCCACTTCCGGCTTTTTGCTTATGTGGTGCTGAGGAATCGAACCCAGGGCCTCGAGCATGCAAGGCAAGCGCTCTACCACTGAGCCAACTTCCCAGCCCAAATGTACTGGTTTTATAAGTGTATAGTTCAGTAATTCTTAATAAATTTATATAGTTATACAACTATCACAATGTAATTTCAGATCTTATTTGTCACTTTAAAAAGAAACCTCATATCCACTTACAGTAATTCTTCATTTCCAGCATCATAGATCCGTTAATCTACCTCCTGTTATCTGTATAGATTTGCTTCTTCTGTACAGTTCATGTAACATAAGAAATGGTAAATACCATATGAATGCTACAGCATGTAGTCTTTTTTTTTTTTTTTGCCAGTCATGGGGCCTGAACTCTGGGTCTGGGCACTGTCCCTTAGCTCTTCAGCTCAAGGCTAGCGCTCTACCACTGGAGCCACAGTGCCACTTCCGGCTTTTTCTGTTTATGTGGTGCTGAGGAATCGAACCCAGGACCTCATGCTTGCAAGGCATGCACTCTACCGTTGAGCTACCTTCCCAGCTCCGTCAGCATGTAGTCTTAGCATGGTATTTTTGAGGTTCATCCATGTTTGTAGCACATGAGTACTTCATGCCTTTTTATTGCTGAATATTGTAGAATATCATTGTAGAGATGAGTTTATCCATTTGAATTGATGGGCATTTAGATCATTTCTAATTTAATGAATATGGCTGATAAAAACATTTCTGTGTGAATCCATATAAACATATTTTGATTTCTGTTTGGTAACTTACAGTGAATTTGCCAAGTCATAACTGCCAACTTGTTTTCAATAATCCCTGGTTTTAATTTAATAGCTATTTTAATTATTTTGGATTTTATGACTTTAGTTTGAATTTCCTATTGCTTTGGAAATTCTGAGAGACATTTACATTGGCACAATCTACATTCCCACTATGGTTTCCTGAAGATTCTGGCTGTATCCTGTGAGGTCTGAGAAATAAAGTCTTCGAATTGTGATTTAAGATTTAGGTTTTTTGAGGTAAAAACAAAAAAGGAATTGCTGAGGATGTGGCTCTGTTACAGGGCATTTGACTAGCCTTGGGTTTGATCCTTAAAACAACAACAATTTTGAAATAAAAAGAGTTCTATTTGTCACACAAACAGTAATCCCTCCTAATTGATTGGCATACACTGGCTTTTTCCTACTTGAGCTCGGAATTAGTTGGATTGTGGATTCTTTTTTGATCTTAATGTTACCAATTACTAAATGCTGTTCCAGCTTCTTTGAAGTATATATGTTTTCTTCACTAAAAAATCAACACATGTTAGTCAAAAATTGTAAGACTTATTGGATATTAAATTTTATGAATTTTGCTTTAAAAGCTTTATCATTGTGGAATTAATGTGGTAGATTTTAAAATAGGACTTTAAATTTTAAACAGAACTTTTAGTATTATTAAGTTTAAATTGAACTTTCAGTGTTTATTCTGGATAAAATGTTCAATTTTCTGATTGATAAAGTAAGGTGTATTTGTTTATTTTCCTATAATTAATATAAATAACTGATCATTTCTTTCCTTACTAGTAGAGTCTTCACAATTCATGACTTTAACTTAAATTAAGTAGAAAAGCAGAAGTTAAATTGTCTTTGCTAAGATGACTTATTGAGAGAGGTTATTAACCAGGCAGTACCTTCATTAATAAACCCACTGAGAGCACATTGCCGTAAACCAGCAAGTTGGTAAGTAAACAGTCCTTGTAAATTATGCAGCATGGTGTTGGTTTGCATTAACAGCTATGTTCTCATTAAAGTTGGGCTAGGAAAAAACACCACTCTATTCTGCTTCTACTTTTCACATGTATAAGCTGTGCCAATACCTGACAGCCAAGACTTGAGAAGGAAAGGCAAACCAAGGCCCATGTTGGGCTCCTCAGCAATAGAATTTCTTTTGAGCTTTGTTGTTAATATTGCTTTTATTCCTATTAGCCATCAGTTTCCTATGTTTCTCCTGTTTAATCTGACATTTGTAATGTAGAGGAATCTGATTGGGTCAGCTTGTATCAGATGTCTCCATCTTGGAGTCCTTGTTATGTGGGAGAGGGTAATAGATCAAATAACACATACCTGGTGGTTACTAGTCCCTCTAAGAAGATAACAGGACTTCAGTCCTTTATACTTAGTATTGGTTTAGTGATTTTATTTAAGTGTAGAGAATTTTGAATCAGCTAAATATATGCTTTTAATCTTTAAATTCAATATTTAATTCACTGAATCTGTCAGTATTAAAGATGGAGTCTTGTCACTTGGGCATTATTGAGGGAAATCGCACAACATATCTAGTAAGGTTGTTACCTCTGAGGGTAATCTTTTGGTTCTTTTGAGGATTGAAAGGGACCAGCAGGTAGGAGTCAGATGAAACAACTTATGGCTGCTTGTTTTTTATGGCCAACTCTTGCTTGTTGCTACCGAGGCCAAAGAGTTCTCCTTGGCTTCTCCCAGAACTTGGAGTTCTCCCAGTTCTTCCATGAAGCCACTTGCCAGCTTCTCTTCCTTCTATACTTAACTTTCTTGTGTAAACCATCAAATTAATTCCATCACCACTTAATGCAGTTTGTTAGTTACCCTTCCACCACAGGAATCCTTGGTGGAATGTTCTTGTTTTCTTAGGGATTCGTATATTTTAGTATTTTGGTTCTTCAATTTATTTTTTTCTCATCTCTAGTGATCTAATAATGTGTATATGTATGTTTGTATATCTGTGTATATATATGTATGTGTCCACGTGACTTTTCTAATACTAGATTTTTTACCAAAAAATTTTTATATATCCTATTTTCATCATGAGACATTATTAAATTAAGTTTGAGTAGTGGCTGTTGGCTTTTTTTCATGGCTCGCCCATCTACTCATAGTACTTTTCCATGAAAAAATGTGTCCAAAACCTTTTAACTTAGACTAAGCTGACAATTGTTTTTTGAGGCTATTAATTTTCATTTTCTCTTGATTTTTTTAAAAAAATGCTACTTTTTTGGGGGGGAGGTCCGGTCGTTGGGCCTGAACTCTTGGCCTGGGTGCTGTCCCTCAGCTCTTCAGCTCAAGGCTAGCACTCTACCACTTGAGCCACAGCGCCACTTCCGGCTTCTTTTTTTCTGCTTATGTGGTGCTGAGGAATCGAACCCAGGCCCTTAAGCGTGCAAGGCGAGCTCTCTACCACTGAGCCAACTTCCCAGCCCCTAAAAAATGCTACTTTTTTATAATTATGGCAGTACTACATTTCTGTCATAGGAGAAATGGAAAATGTAGATAAATAGAATACAAATTTAAATCATTCATTGCCCTGATGTTAACATTGTGACTTTTGCCCAACAAAATTAGGATCATATTTTATTTTTCACTGTCACATTTGAATGTAACATATAAAAAGGTTTATCACTAAATGTTCTTTATAATGATCATAATATTCTATTAAATAAGTGTGTTACAGTTACTAAACCATTCCCCTACTCACATTATAAATTACTGAACTGATCTTTTATTTTTCAAGATAGAGGTTTCTGAGTCACCAGAGAAACATTTTTAAGCTTTTTGAGATTCAATCCCCATATGTTTAGTCAACCTCTTACCTCAGCTGCCATATCCCATCCTGTATGCAGATACTTCATTCTTTTCAAGGCTCTTTATCTTTTTTGTGCTGACCCTGATATACAAGTAGATGTCCTCCTTACCCAGCTACAATTTTGATGTGCTCTTCTGGCTTACCCTCCTTGTGGTTCTTTTTTTCTTTCCTAAGCATTGACTTCCCTCATCTGACAAGGTCTTCACATCCCACTTGGACTGATACCTGGCCATGCCTGCCCATCCTCATGGGCTATACTCTCTCTACTGTGAATCTAACACTTTGTTTTGGGCTCTTGTGTCTCTGTGTTACTTAAAGTTTTCAGCACCGATTGTTCAGTACTGGAGAAAGAGAAAGGAAGCCATGAAGATTAAATGAATGAGCTTGTCAAATGTATAGCATCACGAGTATATTGCAGATACTTGATGGCAGAATGTGAGTGAATGTTTAAGTTCCACTCCTTATCTTGAACTATTGAGTCTTATGGTAAAAGAAAAATAGAAACATAAATACTTGACTGCTTCTAATATCAACTCCAGCTGCATCTGTCTTTCTTAGTATCCTTAATCATTCAGATTGAGACTATAGTCTCCCCAATTGGTTGTTCTTATTGTCTCCATTCTCCAAATTCCTAAGCTTCCACATCTTTGATTTTGCCTACTATTTAGATGAGGCCAAGATTATTTGGCATTAATTAGGTTTAATTATAATGAATGCAATCTTTGATAATTAGCCAGATTTTATTTTTTTAACTAAAAAATATTTATTTTTTCACAGGTTTTCCAATGGATGTACTACTTGGGTTTTCTATAGGACAAAGACCAAATTTTACCCTTTGATTTTAGTAACTCTAGATAACTTTGATATTTTGATCCAAATTTAAGGCTAGCTAGCTAGATATTTTAAAGTTGATTAAAGTCTAGAAATCTGTTTACTTTCTTGAAAAGTTATATTCTTTTCTCCAAAGGAATTTAATCTTTAAGATGCATTTTTATTTGCATTGTAGCCAGCTTGACTTTTCTGCAGTAACATTTTATTTATGGCATGATCCTGATAATGGCTGAGAGCAAAAGAATTTATGGCATTTAAAATAAAGACACTTGAAAGATTACAAAAAAAACTCATTGGCACACATTTTAAGTGGCTATAAGCCATACATTTTGGGTAGTGGAGGAGGTGCCCTGAAAATTCAGGTCTCTTGCACGGTCCAGGGTCTTCTCTATATCTGCCAGCAAACACCAAGTGAGGCATTGAGGCTAACTCAAGAAGTTAAGGTGGGGGATCAAGAGGTTGGAACCAGCTTGTGCTATATGGCAAGCCTCTGTCTCAAAAAGAAAACGAAACTGTAGACTAAAAGGCAAGAGGAAAACATGTTAAAAGAATAACACTCCAAATAATGACAGTTTTTTTCCTGATTAATGTTATTTATTTTTATAAAAAGACTAAAAAGATAAAATAATCATTTGATTATACAGCTGTTAAAATATCGGAATTTCACATTAGGTATACAAACAACATAACCTTTACCTCTTGTGAGTTTATGGTAGATGGCACATATTTTTAAAAAAGCTGTTACAAGAGAAATAGTATTTGTATATATTTAGAGATAGAAATGCTTATTACTTAGTGCAGGTATGTCTTTTCCGTTTTCTTAACTGGTTTCTTCCTTTTTATCTCTTCTTTCTCTGCCCTGATCTTTGTCTTTCTTTCCGTGAGGAAAATTAGCTCAGGATTCTTTAATTTTACTTGCTGCCTTGGGTATATTCTTGTTCTAGTCTTAACAGACATACTCTTACAAACAGAAGTAGATTACATTTGTCCTGGTACATAATGAATTGTCTTTTGATATTAGTCAAGTGGGCCAAGCTAGGAAAGGATTTGGGTCCTATATCATCTTTGTAAAACATTTGGTATTAAAACATTCGGAATTAAAAGCTTGTATTTCAAAGTTTCTTAAATGGCATTCAGAAATACAAAATTAAGCATAGTTGTGGTTGGAAAAATAAGGTGTTTAATAGGCAGTATGTTTAGTATATATGTTCATTATTAAAGAAATTAGGTACTTAAAACATGTTTGCAAATCTGGGCCTTCCTTCACTTATGCTTATGTCTTTTTGAGAACTGTTAAATCTTTTATCTAAGCACTTAATCTAATTAAACTATTGATAGCTACCTCTTTTGAAGCTAGACACCTTCTCTTCAGCCCTGGATACCTGAGCTACTGCTTTTCTGAATTTGATGACCAAAAGGGTAATCTAATCTCCTAGGAGTAGCTTTCCAAATTGTTTTTCTAGGATACTTCTTTTGTAGAATTCCTAATTGTCATCTAATTATCTAGATTTTTTTACACTTGAACTTCTAATACTAGCATATTTATTGCAGATTATTTTCTTAGGAGCCAGGTTGACCTCAGCAGGGCTGGATAAAGGCAGTCTTTTTCTCTCCTTTTTTTCCCTGCTTCCCTTTTTCATCTCCTATTCTGTGCTCCCTTCTTCTCTGTCTGAATTTTGTTTATCTGAACATATTAAGGACACAGGATAACCCATTGCAACAATGGTACTCACATGACACATGTTGGAAATGAACTTTACAACTTTGGGGAGGGGAGGAATAAAGGAGGTAGGAGAGGGAAGGGATAGTAGGAGAAAAACAAAGGAGGGGATGACAATGTACTCATTACCTTACTGATGTAACTGTGACCTCTCTGTATGGCATCTTTACAAGAAAAGTAGGAGGAGGCAAATAATTCCCTGTCGTTACTATTCAATGATAGGACTATGGAACATATTTCAGTTTTCAGATAATTAGTGAATATAAACAGCAAGGAAAAACATTATTCTCTACTATACTTCTCAGATATTGTTCATCTATTCTTTTAAATATCTGCTGCATATATTTATACATACTTTATAATGTATATTAGCTACATTAGTTTTACATTTATATCTTGCTCATTTTTCTTTTTTTTTTTGGGGTCCGGTCGTGGGGCCTGAACTCTGGGTCTGGGCACTGTCCCTCAGCTCTTCAGCTCAAGGCTAGTGCTCTACCACTTGAGCCACAGTGCCACTTCTGGCTTTTTTCTTTTTGCTTATGTGGTGCTGAGGAATCGAACCCAGGGCCTCATGCATGCAAGGCAAGCGCTCTACCACTGAGCCACCTTCCCAGCCCCTCTTGCTCATTTTTTTTTTTTACAGATCAAGGAGCATCTAAAGAGTATTCGCTTTAGTTTCAACTAAATTTTATATTTGTTTGTCTCGTATTTTTTTTCTTTTCCTTTTCCTTTTTCTTCTTTTTTGGTCCTTCATGCGGCTTGAACTCTGGGCCTGGTTGCTGTCCCTGAGCTCTTCAGCTCAACGTGAGCACTCTACCACTTGAGCACAACGCCACTTCCAGTTTACTAGTGGTTTATTGGAGATAAGAGTCTCACAGCCTTTCCTGCCTGGGCTGGCTTTGAATCGCAATCCTCATATCTCAGCCTCCCGAGTAGCTAGGATTACAGGCATGAGCCACTGGCGCCCAGCTTTTTTTTTCTTTTTAATCTCACTTTTTTTTTTCTGGTCAGTTGTGGGGTTTGAACTCTGGGCCTGGGCACTGTCCCTCAGCTCTTCAGCTGAAGGCTAGTGATCTACCACTTGCGCCACAGTGCTACTTCCCATTTTCTAGTGGTTTATACAGACAAGGAAAGTGAAAATAAAAAGAGGAGAAAATAAGATAGTACAGGTGAAAAAAAAAAAACAAAAAATATATATATACATAATTTCTTTTTCCGGTCCTGGGGCTTGAACTCAGGACCTGGTTGCTATCTAGGAGCTTCTTTTGCTCAAGACAAGTGCTCTCCCATTTGAGCCACAGCACCACTTCTGGCTTTTGTGAGTAGTTTATTGGAAATAAGAATCCCGTGGACTTTCCTGCTTGGGCTGGCTTTGAACTGCAATCCTTAAATCTTAGCCTCCTGAGTTGCTAGAATTATAGGCATGGCCACCAAGGCCCAGCTCAGAAAATTATATTTATATCTTATAACTTCAATCTTCTTAGGGAAACAGTTGACTGCCAGAAGTGGTGATGTTCATAGGAATTGGGAATTAGAGCTTGAATTGAAAACTATTTAAAATTGTCCTTGCTATTATTATGGAGACGACTGTAGGATTCTGCAGGATTGCCAGACTGTTGAAGATGCAGGATGAATTTGTTGAGGGTCAAGTACTTGGTCATCTGGAACAGGCTGACTGTAGGTCATCTCTGATTAGGTAATAGTACAGTAGAGCCTTTCTGTATTCAGATATCTCTGAGAATAACACAAACACATTGGTGAAATTGCTTACTATAACTAGACACCAGAGAATGAATCTCACATTCTTTGCACGTACATAACTATTCACTACAAAATAATGAATTTGGTTTTCAGAATCTCCTCTTATAGTAAGAATATGATAGTTTTTCTCACCTTGAAGCAATCACTTATGAGGAATATAGTTGGGTATATTAAGTTCTCTGGTATTTCTACCAACATTATTTGAGTATATATCCTATTTTTCCTTTTCTTTCCAGTACTGAGGATCAAACCCAGGGCAATGTGCTTGCTAGGCAGGTACTCTAGCAATTGAGTTATGCTCCTAGCCTAAAATTAGTAGGTGCTTTTCTAAATAACCAGACACTAGAGGCATTAGAGGAAGGCAAAGGAGGTTGATAAAATTTGAAAGTAGCTGAAATATTACATAACTTAAAAATTGGTTTGGGGCAGGGCATTAAGAAAATTGTTGTGGTTTTCTTCCTGAATTTTCACAGAGAATTGTTCATTAAACTTGTCCTGTAGTTCAATTCTGTGTAGCAGAAATACAAAACAACAACAACAAAAACATTAGCTGACAAGTTTATATGATGTAGTTAACTTTGACAAGTATTTGTTTCAGGGGTAAAATTGAAAGTAGAAAACCTGTCAAGTTAAAAAAATTTGCTATTACAACTTTTTACAAACTTTTCTTGAACCATGAGTATAAGACTTGAGAAAATGGTGAGATCGTTTTCTTTCCTTCAGTCTAAATATCACTTTGATTTCTGTGACAACTGAAAACAGGAATTGTCTCTTTTAGGCGAAGTGCTTGTCCCCAGCCACAGGTGTGATTTTTACTGGTTTGCCAGTCAAATTGGAATAAAATGAAGCTTTAGGTTAGAAAAGGGTCTTTAGAATTCCCTTACCGTTTTACATAGGATCCTGCTACCATGCTCATTTCATAATGCCTCTGATGATTCAATCTCAGTTCATATTTAAGGCTACTTTGTCAAGGACATATATACCACTCAGCAGAGCCCTGAATATCTTCTGAATTACCTGAATTCAGATTAAAAGTACCCTCAATTTTCTCTAAGGAAGCAGTCTGTTTTACTTATGTCACTTAAGGGTCTATTTTGGTATATAATATATATGTATATATGTACATATATGTGTGTATATACATACACACACACACACATTTCTTTTTGTGCTGGTCCTGGGACTTGAAGTCACATTGCTGTCTCTGAGCTTTCTTGCTGAAGGCTAGCATTCTATCTCTTAAGCCATAGCTCCACTTCCAGCTTTCTTGGTGGTTAATTGAGATCATTTCATGCACGAACCTTTATCCTCAGATATGAGCGTCCAGAGTAGCTAGGATTACAGGTGTGAGCCAACTGTGCCCAGTTCTGGGAATATATTTAAAACAAGAGAAGTCTATTGCAAAGGAGAACTAATGTGTGTCCATAGATATTTAATCTCTTGTAACTGAAAATAGTGCTTAGCTAGTTTTACCTTTAAAAAAAAATTTCATAAACCAGGCACCTGTGGCTCACACCTGTAATCCTAGCTATTCAGGAGGCTGAAATCTGAGGATCATGGTTCAAGCCAGTCTCTGTGAGACTCTGATCTCCAATAAACCACCGGAGAACCAGAAGTGACACTGTGGCTCAAGTGGTAGAGCATAACCTTTAGCTGAAGAGCTGAGGAACAGTGCCCAGGCCCAGAGTTCAAGTCCCATAACGGACCAAAAAAAAAAAAAAAGAAAAAAAGATCTCATAGGGTCTTCTATTACAATGAAAGTTATCCTTACTGTCACTGTGTGTATGAATCTATAATTCTGTTCTGTTTTTTTTTTGGTTCTGTTTTTTTTTCTTTTTAAAAAATAACTCCAAGAGGATTTAACACTTGGGAGATTTTTTTCCAAAGTATATGAATACTGTTAACAGTTGTAGTTATACACAATAAAGGATTCTGTGTGACCGTGGGTTTAATATATTCTAAAAGCCGCCACAATCACTTCTTCCTCCTCCTCTTCTTCCCACTCCTCCTCCCACTCTCCCACACCCCTGCCCCCCCCCACCTCCTCCTTTCCCTTTCTTCTCACTATAGGGATTTAATTCAGGGCCTTGTGCTTGCTAGGGAAATGATCTACCACTTAAGTTATGTACCTAAGCCTCTCTCCCCATTATTTATGTTTTAGTTTTTTTTTCCAGATAATAACTCACTTTAATTTTTTTTGCCTGGGATAATCTCCAATTGCAAACCCCTAACCTATGCTCCTGTGTAGCTGCAATTATGGATGTATGATACACCTTGTTTGTTGAGTTGGAGGGGGAGTTATCTTAATATCTTTTGCCCAGGCTAGTTTTGAACTCTGATCTTACCCATATCTCTTGCCTGAGTAGCTGGGATTGCAGTTATGAACTGTCCCCCCTAGCTAGACGTGTGTGTGTGTGTGTGTGTGTGTGTGTGTGTGTGTGTGTGTGTGTGTCTGTCTGTCTGTCTGTCTGTCTGTCTGTCTGTCTTGGTCCTGGGGCTTGAACTCAGGGTATAGGTACTATCTCTGAGCTTTTTGTGCTCAAGGCTAGCACTCTGTCACTTGAGCCATAGCTCTACTTCAGACTTTCTGGTGGTTTACTGGAGATAATAGTCTCATGGACTTTCCTGCCTGGACTGACTTGAAACCATGATCCTCAGATCTCAGCCTCCTGAGTAGCTAGGATTAGAAGTGTGAGCCATCAGTGCCTAGCAGCTAGAGAAAATTTTTAAACATATTTTTGAGGCCCACTCCCATATTTTTGTTTCAGTAACTGGCTTGAAGCCTGAGTCTGCACTTAGCAAGTTCTAAGATTATTCTAATATTGGTGATCCTTAAACCATTCTTTGAGAATCTCTACAATACAATATTGATCCCAGAAGTCTGAGACAAAGCTAAATCTAACTGTACTGAGTAGTTTACAGTTTAGAGATGGGTATGAACAGTGATGATTTGATTCAGTATTTTCTTTTTTCCTTCATAGATTGGAGCATATGATCAACAAATATGGGAAAAATCTGTTGAACAAAGAGAAATCAAGGTAACAAGTTTAATTTTGTTAATTTTGAAATGTAATTTTATGAACTATTAGTCACATTTAATAATCTATACACTTCTTTTGTGTATGTGATAGGGCTTTTGAATACAGGGCCTTGAGCTCACTCAAGTTCTTTGCTCACAGCTGATGCTTTGCTACTTGAGGCATGCCTCTAGTCCAGCATTTTGCTGGTTAATTGGAGATGAAGTCTCACAGACTTTTCTGCCCAGGCTGGCTTCAAACAGAGGTTTTCCCAGTCTTAACCTCTTGAATTCCTAGGATTGTAGGCATAAACCACCAACGCTCGAGCTTTTCCATGAACTTTAAATGTGTAACTTAGTAAAATTTTTTAACTGAAGAGATAAACTGTTTTATGATAGCATAGTTATATGTCTTCTATGGTTATCTTTTCATTTGTAGCATGTTTCTGTCCTCTTAAATTTAATTTCTAATGATTATTTCTGTCAGCTTTTTTCCCCTTTCACTTGTCACCTTATACTTCTAGTTTGCTTTTCCTCTCTTTTGATGCTGTCATTGTTCTGTACAGTTTATTAAACTGGTAAGTATCTCAGGCATTTTCCCATCGGAGTGTTTCTGCAAGTGCTGCTCTGCTTAATTGAAATCTGCTGTTTGGTGCTACTAACAGAATGACCTGGACGCAAAAAGAGTTGCTGGAAAGTTTGTCATTTTTAAAAAGAATTTAGAAAAGTAAAGCATTAATTTAAATGTTTGTGAAAATTTTTTCTTGGACATATAATTACATATTTCATGCTGATATTTTCATAGGCTATCTTGCTAGCATGAAAACTGTTTTTAAACTTAATCTATTGTTTCTCAGCACTCTTGTAATAATAAGATTTTTGTCTTTTTTACTTGCATAAATACTAATCAGTATGTTCCTGCACGAGATAAATTTAATCTGGGCCCAGAGATTGTTATAGTTATTACTTAGCATTTTCTATTTTATATAGAAAAGTTTAAATAAAATTGAACACAAATATAGTTCTATAAAAATTTGTTCAAAAGGGCAAAATATAACACAGGCCAAAATCCTTTGATACTATCTTTAAACTAACTTTTTGAAGAATCAATACATATAATAAAATTATAGTGTGTACCAAGAGACAAATGAAGAATTGCTCAACATCTTTGGCCATAAGGGAAATGCAAATCAAAACAACACTGAGGTTCCATCTCACCCCAGTTAGAATAGCCTCAGTAAAAATACAAACAATAAATTCTGGATGAGAGCACAAGGGAACCCTAATAGACTATTGGTAGGATTGCAAACTCGTTCAGCAACTCTGGAAAGCAGTATGGAGATTCTTCAACAAACTATACATACAACTACTCTATGATGCAACAATTCCACTCCTGATCATTTATGCCAAAGATTACAAACCATGATACATTAAAGCACCAGCACAACCATGCTCATTGCAGCATTATTCACCATAGTCAAGGTATGAAATCAACCCCAATACCAGTGTATGAATGGGTCAAGAAAATGTGGAGTATATGTGTGTATGTGTATGTGTGAGTATGTGTGTTTGCACACAATGAAATTTTACTCATTCATTACACTGAATGATATTGCATTATCTGCAAAGAAATGGAAGGACCTGGAAAAAATTACGTTAAGTAAAGCAAGTGAGACCTAGAGAGACAGACAAAGGTTACATGTTTTCCCTAATATATAGACACTAGAATTGGTTTATAAACACATAAGTAACTAACTAGCTTGGGTGGTATGCAAGTATACATAAATGTATTAACTGAAATATGGTAGATTTAGGGGAGAATTTCAGCAGTGTAATTCTTGAGCCACAGTGCCACTTCCAGCTTTTTTCTGCTTATGTGGTGCTGAGGAATCGAACCCAGAGCCTCATACATGCAAGTCAAGCACTCTACTACTGAGCCACCTTCCCAGCCTGACACTGAAGGATACTAAGCACAAAATTAAATTTGTGTGTATGTATTTGTTATTATTGGCAGTTCTGTGATTTAAACTCAAGGCTTCAAGCCTATTAGGCAGGCACTTTACCATTTGAACCAAGTTTCCAGGCCTTTTTGCTTTTTTGTTATTATTTTTAAGTAGATGTACAAAGAGGTTTTAATTCAACAAGTCAGTTTGTGAGTACAACACATCTTGATCAATGTTACCCCTTTCATCATCCCCAATCTCTCTCAACCCTGTGCATCCCCCGCAGTTTACCTCATTCCATTTTTACATGCATACTTTAATTTTATGACTGCATTCACCTATCCTTTCTCTGCTCTGATTTTTGTTTTTTGAGATAGGGTTTCGCTTTTTCCCTTAATAGCTTTGACTGCAATCCTTCTGTCTATGCTTCCCACCATAGCTGAATGATAGGCATGTTTCACCATACCACACTTTTTCTGTTGAGATGGTATTTCATGAACTTTTTTGTCTGGGCTGTCCTCCTCTATTACCCATGTCTTCATGCTCAGTTATTGATTGAAATGGGGTCTTGAAAACCTTTTGAATAGGCTGGCCTCAAACCATGATCTTCCTGAGTAGCTAGGACTACAGGCCTAAGCACCAATGGCTGGCTAAATTTATGTTTTACAATTTTATTTAGACAGTGCTGAATATAAAAGGAAATATACTAGAAGAAAGAAGATTACAATTCTGTTCTAGAAATCTAGAAATGTTATTTGGGAAGATGATTTAAGAGTTACCAATATATAAAACGTGTATAGATATAACAATTATATGTATGTGTATGTTATGTATTTATATTATGTATATATTATCATAGAGAAGTGAGTAAATTTTTGTTGAAAGGTGATTTAGAGGAGGACAGGATATTTGGGAAATACCACATTTAATGAGTAGCCAAATATGCAAAAAAAAGAAAAGAGAAGTAGAAATTTCAACCTACAAACACAGTTATTATCCTTAAATAGATGTATAAAGAGGTTTTAATTCAACATGTCAGAAAAAAGGTAGACTCATGAAGTTAAGAAGAGGGGAGTAGACAAATGAAGAGAAGTGGGGAGAAAATACAGTAAAGCAAATAAAGAGTAATGGAGAGGTCTATTAAGATGCCTTAAAACTTGTTATTCTCTTCAATGACTACAAAACCTTTAACAGAAAACAGTTATAAAGTATCCTGAGAAGTCATATTAACATCTGGCACATTTGAATCTTTTCATAAATTAATACTTTAAAATTTTTCTTTTTTTCTTCTCTTTTTTTTGGTTGGTTGTGGGCCTTGAACTCTGGGCCTGGGCGCTGTCCCTCAGCTCTTCAGCTCAAGGCGAGTGCTCTACCACTTGAGCCACAGCACCACTTCCGAAAATTTTTCATTTTTAAAAATCGTCTTTCTCTTTCTTTTTCTCCTTCAGTGATAGCTATTGAATTCTGAGCCTCAGGCACACTAGAAAAATACTCTATGCTAGCCTTAGCAAAAGAAGCCCAGAGACAGTGCCCAGGCCCTGAGTTCAAGCCCCAGGACTGGCCCCCCCAAAAAATACTCTGCCTCTGAACCATACCTCCATCAATTTTTATTTTGTTTGTTCAGTTAAACTTTGTGAAAGTCCATAATTATAGTTATTTTGGAAGCTATACTACTTTTATACAAATAGAGTTTAACCTAAATTAAAAAATTTCAAACTTACAATGTGTATACTTAATTACATTCATGATATATTAACCCTCATACTTAATGTTAATATCTTTCATTTCTGTGATAAAATTATTGCTTGATTTATCAGTGAACATTGTCAAGTTTGGTTTTTACAAACTCTTTGTGTTTTTTTTGTAATTTATTATTGTGATTAAATGATTACATAAATTTCACAAATTTCACAGTATTGTGGGATAGTTATACTTAGTTGAAGTCACAGATTCTAACCTTCATGGGACAAATTGTCGTTATCATGGTCTATAAAGTTTATGAGTTCTATGAGCTTTGACAATACAGTTATTTCTTCCACCTCAGGGTATATGTACATTTCTTTCCTTTTGCTTAGTGTCAGCTGTTGCCTCTTTCCCTCATTCCCTCCCTCCTATTATTGTCAGTGAGTTGCTTAGTTTGTTTTGATCAGTGACCAGTGCAGCTGATGGGACCTGCTGTTACATGTTTTCCCATTTCCCTCTGTTTCTATGTCCTCCTTCTAGTTTCCCTCCAGTGTATACACACACACACTATATATATATATATATATATATATATATATATATATGTGTGTGTGGTGTGGTCATCAGCATGGGGTCATTTAGTAATGATTCATGGAGTTCCTTTGTTTCTCGAATCTTGTTTACTTTGTCATATCTCCTTACGTTTTGGATTTAACATACACTTGTCAAGGAGACCATGTGTTTGTATCTTTGCTCTTGGCTTACCTCACTCAACATGATTTCTTCTAGTTCCATCCATTTCCCTGTGAATGCCATTATTTTGTCCTTTCTAACGGATGCATAATATTCCATTGTATATAGGTACCACAATTTTTAGATCCATTCATCTGTGGTGGGGCATCTGGGTTGTTTCCATATCCTAGCTCTTGTAAACAGTGTTGTATTAAACATGGAGGTGCATGTGTCCTTGTGTCCTGGTTCCTGTTTTTCAGGATAGATACTTAAGAGTGGTATGGCTGGATTGTAGGGGAGGTCTATATTTAGCTTTTTGAGGACCTTCCAGACTGCTTTCCAAAGTGGTTGTATAAATGTACATTCCCACCAGCAGTGTAATAGGGTTCCTCTTTCTCCGCATCCCCTCCAGCATTTATCATTGGCTGATGTGGGCCATTCTGACTAGGGTAAAGTGATGTCTCAGGGTTGTTTTTATTTGCATTTCCTTTACAACCAGGGATGATGAACATTTCCTCATGTGTTTCTTTGCCATTTTTATCTCTTCTTCTGAGAAATCCCTCTTTAGTTCCCTTGCCCATTTAGTAATTGATTTGTTGGGTTTGGGAGGGATGAGTTTCTTGAGTTCCCTGTATATACTGGATATTAGTCCCTTGTCTGATATATTGCTGGTAAATATTTATTTCCCCAGTTAGTTGACTGTCTTTTTAGTTTGGTTGCTATGTCTTTAGTTATGCAGAAGCTTTTTATTTTAAAGTATTCCCATTTGTTGAGTCTTTCTCCAATTTCTTTTAAAATAAATTTTTATTTATTTATTTTTATTGTGAAAATACTGTACAGAGGGGGTACAATTACATGAGCAAGGTAACAAGTAAATTTCTTATCAAGCATTGTTGCCTCCTCCTTTGTTTTTCTCCTACCATCCCTGCCCTCCCATCTCCATGACTATACCCCCCCCCCAGCCAAACTTGTAAAGTTCGTTTTTCAACATAGCATTTTGTACATCTCATTGTTGCAGTGGGTCCACCTGTATCCCTATTTAAGCAATTTGTTTTTTCCCTTCCCCTCCCCAAATTATACCAACATCAAATACAGTGAAAACAGGGGTTATACCATTGGGGAGGGACATACAAAGCAACAAAGAAATATCTTAAAAATATGTTAGAAACAATAGCAAGAAAGAAAAAACATTTGAGTCCTTATCTTGGGGTTCATTTCACCTAACATCAACTTATCTGACTGTTTCTGCTTGTCTCAGAAATATACTAGTTATTGCAAATAAGGGAAACCATGGGACCTGTTTCTTTGGGCCTGGCTTACTTCACTTAATATAATTTTTTCCAAGTCTTTCCATTTCCTAACAAATGGGCCAGTGTCATTCTTTCTGATGGAGATAGAATTCCATTGTGTATATATACCACATTTTCTTGATCCATTCATCTACTGAGGGGCATCTGGGTTGGTTCCGTATCTTAGCAATGGTAACTTTCTCCAATTTGTTGTGACCTTGGAACTCTGTTCAGGAAGTTCCTACCTGTGCCTTTAAGTTCAAGTGTCTATCCTACTGTGTCCGGCAGTAGTTTCAGAGTTTCAGGTTTGATGTTAAGGTCTTTAATCCATTTTGAGTTGATGTTAGTGCATGGTGACAGGCTGGGGTCCACTTTTAGTTTTCTGCATGTGGCCGCCCTGTTTTCCCAGCACCAATAGTTGAAGAGGCTGTGCTTCTTCCACTGTATGTTTTTGGCTCCTTTGTCAATATCAGCTGACTGTAAGCATGTAGTTTTATTTCTGGATCTTCTATTCCATTGGTCTTTGTGTCTGTTTTTGTGCCAGTACCAAGCTGTCTTTGTTATTATGGCTTTATAGTAGAGTTTAAAGTCCAGTATCAAGATCCCTCCCATGTTATCTTCTTTGCCTAGAATTATTTTGGCTATTCTAGGTCTTTTGTTGTTCCATATGAATTTTTGGACTGTTTTCTGTATTTCAGTAATGAACATCATTGGGATTTTGGTAGGAATTGCATTGAATTTGTATATCAATTTTGGCAGTATGGCCATTTTTACTATATTAAGTCTTGCCTATCCAAGAACATGGAAGGTCTTTCCATTTTCCTGGTGTCCTCTATAATTTCTTTCTATCAGTTTTTTTAGTTTTCATTAAATAGTTCTTTTACATCTTTGGTTAGGTTAATTCCTAAATATTTTAATTTTTTTGAGGTTATTGTGAATGGGGTTGTTTCCTTGATTTCCCTTTCTGCTTGTACATTGTTGGTGTACAGAAAGGCAATTGATTTTTGTGGGTTAATTTCTTATTTTTTTTAATTTTTTTTATTTAAAAAATTTTTTTGGGGGGTCTGGTTGTGGGGCCTAAACTCTGGGCCTGGGCGCTGCCCCTCAGCTCTTCAGCTCAAGGCTAGTGCTCTACTACTTGAGCCATAGCGCCACTTCTGGCTTTTTTCTTTTTTGCTTATGTGGTGCTGAGGAATCGAACCCAGGGCCTCTTGCATGCAAGGCAAGCGCTCTACCACTGAGCCACCTTCCCAGCCCTTGTGGGTTAATTTCGTATCCTGCTACTTTGCTGAAGTGGCTTGTAAGTTCTTAAGATTTTGGGGGTTGAGTTTTTGGGGTATAGTATCATGTCATCTGCCAAAAGGGATAAATTAACAACTTCTTCCTTCCCTATACGGATCCCTTTAATGTCTTTTTCTTGCCTTATTGCTCTGGCTAAGGATTCCAGAACTATATTGAAGAGGAGTGATGAGAGTGGGCATCCTTGCTTTGTTTCTGATTTTAGGAGAATTGGTTGTAGTTTTTCCCCATTAAGCATACATAATATTGGCTATTGGTCTGTTGTATATGACTTTTATTGCTTTAAGAAATGTTCCTTCCATTCCTATTTTCTCTAAAGTTTTTAACATGAAT
This sequence comes from Dipodomys ordii, assembly GCF_000151885.1. Taxonomy (NCBI): domain Eukaryota; kingdom Metazoa; phylum Chordata; class Mammalia; order Rodentia; family Heteromyidae; genus Dipodomys; species Dipodomys ordii. The sequence continues at coordinate 1,070,262 of NW_012267423.1, read as the reverse complement.
GAATGTTGTATCTTATCAAAAGCCTTTTCTGCATCAATGGAGATAATCATGTGGTTCTTGACCTTGGTTATATTGATGTGATGGATTACACTTATTGATTTATGTTTGTTAAACCATCCCTGCATCTCTGGGATGAAGCCTACTTGGTCGTAATGTATGATTTTTTTTTTATGTGTTTCTGGATTCTGTTGGCTAGAATTTTGTTAAGGATCTTTGCATCAATGCTCATCAAAAAGATTGGTCTGTAGTTCACTTTTTTTGTTGGGTCTTTGTCTGGTTTAGGGTGAGTGTGATATTGGCATCATAGAATGAGTTTGGGATAGCTTCCTCTGTTGCTATTTCTCGGAAGAGTCTGAGGAGTATGGGTATTAGTTCTTTTTTAAAGGTCTTATAGAATTCCGTAGTGAATCCATCTGGTCCTGGGCTTTACCTTGTTGGAAGACTTCTGATTGCTTTCTCTATCTCATTGTAAGATATTGGCTTATTTAATTGATTTATTTCTTCTTGGTTCAGCTTGGGCATTTTGTAGTTCTCTAAAAATTCATCCATTTCTGCTAGGTTTTTCTTTCCTTAGTGAGTATAATTTCTGGAAATAATTTTTTTTTTGGGTGGGGGGGTCTGGTCATGGAGCCTGAACTCTGGGCCTGGGCGCTGTCCCTCAGCTCTTCAGCTCAAGGCTAACACTCTACCACTTGAGCCACAGCGCCACTTCTGGCTTTTTCTTTTTGCTTATGTGGTGCTGGGGAATCGAACCCAGGGCCTCATGCATGCAAGGCAAGCACTCTACCACTGAGCCACCTTCCCAGCCCCTGGAAATAATTCTTTATAATTGTTTGGATGTCTTGAGTATTTGTTGTAATTTTTCCTGTGGCATCCCTGATCTTATTGAGTTGGGTTTCCTCTCTTCTTTTTTTGGTTAATCTTGCCAAAAGTCCATCAATTTTATTGATTATTTTTCAAAAAACCAGCCTTTTTTAAATTAATTTTTTTTTCTTAGTCTCTATCTTGTTGATTTCAGCTCTTTTTTTTTTTGGTTATTTTGCTCCGTCTAGTAACTTTAGGTTCAATTTTTTCATGCTTTTCTAGCAGTTTCAATTGCAGCATGAGATTATTTACTTGGTCTGACTCTATTTTCTTGATGTGTGCACTCAGAGCAATAAATTTTCCCCTCAGGACTGCTTTTTCCATGTCCCACAGGTTTCTTGGTAATGTATATTCATTTTCATTGAATTGTAGGAACTTTTAATTTCTTCTATTACCCAGGTGTTGCTCAGAAGTGTGCTGTTCAATTTCCATGTATATGAGTAATTTCTACGGAATGCTTTGTTATTGAGAACTAGCTTGATTCCACTGTGGTCGGATTGGATACACAGGGGATTATGTCAGTCCCCTTGTATTTCCTTATATGAACTATGATATGGTCTATTTTGGAGAAAGTTCCATGAGCAGCTGAGAAGAACGTGTACTGTGTCATTTTCAGGTGGAAAACTTGGTAGATGTCAATTAGTTCTGCTTGATATATGGCCTTAATTTGGTGGCTTCTTTGCCAATCCTCTTGTTGGTAGACCTGTCCTTTGGTGAGAGTGGGGTATTAAAAATCTCCCAGTATTATAGTATTTGGATCTATTTTATTCTTTAAGAGTATTTGCTTAACTGCAGGAGTTGGGGAGGTGGGGAGGAAAGGGATGGTAGGGGAAAAACAAAGGCGGGGGTAACAGTGCTCAATAGGAAATGGACTCATTTCCTTGCTCATGTAACTGTAACCCCTCTGTACAGTATCTTTACAATAAAAATATATATTTAAAATTTTAAAGTGCAGTTTTGTTAACTGTAAACATTATTACTCTCCAGTTTGATGTCTTGAGAATAGTTTATAATCTGTCAGCTACTTTACAGTGACATTAAAATAGAAATAAAGTATATAATTGATTCTCATTTTTCTTAGCAGTTATGTTTTATAAAGTCACTACGAACAATGAATTAGTGAATACCAAATTGTTGTTGCAGGAGAGATGCAGATTTAGTTTCTCTGAGCCATTGGTCATATTAACTGATCAAAACACACCTAGGTCCCTTATTTAATACATATTATTGATTTCATCAACAGTGAACTTATAGCCAGTAGCACTGTGAGGAACTCAGGTATAAGCAAAGGTAAAAGCAGACGTATATTTTCTCAGTAAGGTATTCTTGCACTTAGAAACACTAAACTGAAGCATTGTACCTAAGAATCATTTGAACAAAATTTTGCTAATTCAGAGCACAAAAATATGAGTTGAGGTAATGGCTCAAGTAGCAGAGCGCCTGCCTAGCAAGTGTAAGGGCTTAAGTTCACCGCCCACTACCACAAAGCAAAACAAAAATATGCAAAAATGTGAAAAATATACAAAGTAGACTGTGGTAGGAACACTTCCATACAGTAATGAGAGCTAAAGCAAGAAGGCATAGTTGTACTTTGTGTGGCCTCAGCTGGGAATTTATTTATTTTCATGGTGCTTGTGTTTGAAGTCAGGTCATTGTGCTTGTGCAAATGCTTTACTTGAGTCACACTCTTAGTGCTTTTTGCTTTGCCTTTCAGATAGGGTCTCTAGTTTTGCATGGGCTGGCCTCAGACTGCAGTCTTCCTACTTCTGTTTTCTGAGTAGCTGGAATTACAGGCGTGTGCCATCATGCCCAGCTTATATTTTGAGATAGGGTTTTGGGGTTTGTTTGTTTTTTAATTTTTTTTATTGTGAAAATACCGTATAGAGGAGTTTGTTTTTGTTTTTATTTTTAACTTTTTACCTCAGCTTGTCTTAAACTGTGATCCTTCTATCTCAGTTGTGACCCACCATGATCAGCCTAAGCATATAGATTTAGGTATATAAATAGTACTCAGTGAATTTGCAAATACATAATTCAAGAACATGAAGATTAACCATAAATATAATTATTGTTCTTATGTCTTCAATAACCAACCATTTCTCCATTTCTCTTTTGTAAGCATTTTATCCTTTTCTATTTTGTATCTGTACATAGTTTACAACTTCAGACAGATACAATATGTGAAGAGATTTAAGGATTAATTGTGTCTTGGATTTCAGGCTATTTAGTTTAGATGTTTTAGTTAATTATGATCTCTATTGCTGTCCTGTTTATTTTATTTATTTATTTATTTTTTGGTCCAGTTGTGGGGCCTGAACTCTGGGTGTGGGTGCTGTCCCTCAGCTCTTCAGCTCAAGGCTAGCGCTCTACCACTTGAGCCACAGCGCCACTTGCGGCTTTTTTTCTTTTTGCTTATGTGGTGCTGAGGAATCGAACCCAGGGCCTCAAGCATGCAAGGCAAGCGCTCTACCGCTGAGCCACCTTCCCAGCCCTGTCCTGTTTATTTTAGGTGCTAATAATTCTTAATCTGAATTTAACTTGAGGGCTGTCATTGTTATTTGTATCAAGACCCAAAGAAAGGTCTTAAGCTTTCTTAACTGTGTGTATAAAAATTATCTAAACTCTGTGTTGTTTCACAGCTTTTGGCTCCTGAGGATTTTAAGTTCTTTGAGTTCCTAAAAATTCATCTTAAGTAGTAACATCATTTATTTTTCCATAACTTTTTTCCTTACTGATTTAACCCTCTCTACATTTATTATAGAAATTTAATCTTAATGTTTAGTAATTTCAAGTTTAAATGAATTCAATTCATGAGAACTACCTCCTCTTCTTGGTTATGGTATCTAAATTCTAAGGCAGTGAGTTGACATTATGATCTGGTTAGTGATTGGCATGTCAGTCTTGAGGCCCTCTGGGACCTCTGTTCCCCACTCATCCTTCACACTATCCTAATGCCCATCTGGAGTGAGAGCTGACTCTTGGACCATTTAGTCTGTGTAACCAAATTGGCTTGGGGTAGTAAGAATCTTTGTATCAGAAATTTGCTATGAGAAATAAATAGGCTTTGCATATTACACACATCCCTGAACATGTCTTTTGGAAAGTATTTAAATGTATTACAATACTATAATTATTTTCTATTTGTAATGATTACTTAAATGTATCTTTTTGACTAGTTCATAAAGTTTTTATTTTAAACGGAAATATTTAGAAGTTGATTGTTTTCTGCTTTATATATGTGAGAATATATATGTGATATTCCAATAATACTTTTTATATGTTACAGGGGCTAAGGAATAAACCAAAGAAAACAGCACATGTGAAACCAGACCTCATAGATGTTGATCTTGTAAGAGGTGAGTCTTAGATACTTGGATGTTTTTTCTAATTTTTTTTTGAGCTTGAACTCACGGCCTGGGCACTGTCCCTGAGCTTTTTTGCTCAAAATTAGTGCTCTACCACTAGAGCCACAGTTCCACTTCCCCACTTTTTGCTGGCTAGTTAGAGATAACAGTATCACAGACTTTCCTGCCCATTGATTTGCACTGCAATCCTCAGATCTCAAGCCTTCTGAGTAGCTATGATTACAGGCGTGAGCCACCAGCACCTGTCTGAGATACATTGATTTGGAGGAAACAAGTCAAAATAGTTCACATCTGAACATTTGTGAGGTGAAATTTTACAGTGTGAGTCTTAATGAAGATAGGAATAGTATAAACAAGAATGGAAGCATTTAAATACTATTTAGTAGTCCTTTCTCCCTCTGAAGATGACAACAAGAAATTAGCTGTAGATAATTTAGTTACCTTTAGCACTGCTGTTAAACAATAGCAATTCATGTTTGCTTAGCAAACTATAGGACCTTATTATACAACCTCAAATGGTAATGGGCTAGAGGCATAGCTCAGTGGTAATTACCTGCCTAGCAAGCTCAAGGGCTTAAGTTCAAACCCCAGAAGTATCATTTTAGAAATGAAACTAAAATGTTTTTAACCTGTTATTTCTGATTGGAATTGACATTTGAATACAATTCTGCTAGGCTTATTAAATAAGTGGGGAAATACTTTTATTTCAAGCAATAATCTTTTCAAGTACCTGATTTAATATGACAGGATGAAGACTTATTTTAAAAAATGATTACCACCTCAAATTGGAAGTCTTCACTCATAGCATTAGTACAAAATCAAATAATATACATGCTATTGTTTTTCAAACACTGAATTTTTTTTCTGTAAAGAAATTAAGAATAATGAGTGGAGTCTGCTGTTGTCTTTACTTTTCCTCAGGGTCTGCATTCGCCAAGGCAAAGCCTGAAAGTCCTTGGACTTCTTTGACTAGAAAGGGAATTGTTCGAGTTGTGTTTTTTCCTTTTTTCTTCCGGTGGTGGTTACAAGTAACATCGAAGGTCATCTTTTTCTGGCTTCTTGTCCTTTACCTTCTTCAAGGTATAAATAAAAGATGGAAATGAAGTTTGCTTTTAACTTTCAAGATGTTATATTTTTAGGTTTCCCAAGTTATATGTATTAAGTTATATATGTTATTAAAGCATGTTCTAACTGTACTATTGAGTGTCAAATGTGAGTATGATAGTGAGACAAAACAGTATACTTGGTATTAAAAATATCAGAATTTTTCAACATAATAAAAAAACATAGATGTGTGGATAACTAAAACAAATAGAAATTCATATGACTAAAAATTTTGACCCCTGAACCACATTCTCACAGCTTTGTTAGGCTGCCTCTCAACAAAACAGCACACCAGTGAAGTCTTAGTAACAGTACACATGATACTACAACACTAGAGAGCTTCTGAGACCAAAGAAGAAACAACCTTCATCTCATTACACTTAAAAAGCAATTCTTTGGGGCTGGGAAGGTGGCTCAGTGGTAGAGCGCTTGCCTTGCATGCCTGAGGCCCTGGGTTCAATTCCTCAGCACCACATAAGCAAAAAGAAAAAAGCTGGAAGTGGCGATGTGGCTCAAGTGGTAGAGCGCCCAGAGTTCAAGCCCCACGACCGGACCCAAAAACAAACAAACAACAACAACAAAAGCAATTCTTTTTTATTTGTTTGGTGCTCTTTAAGTCTTTTTAATGTGTTGCTTTAAAAAAAACTGATTTCTAAATGATTAGTTACGTATGTTTCCTCAACAGACCCTCTATGTAAGAAATATCTTTAAGTAAATGAAAATATAATAAAGATTAAATACCTTAAAGTTGTTTCTTCTTAGCCAGTGTACATCTTATATGTATAAAACAGAATAGAAGGGGCTGGGAAGGTGGCTCAGTACTAGAGTGCTTGCCTTGCATGCATGAAGCCCTGGGTTTGATTCCTCAGCACCACATAAGCAGAAAAAGCTGGAAGTGGCACTGTGGCTCAAGTGGTAGAGTGCTAGCCTTGTGCTGAGGGACAGTGCACAGGCCCAGAGTTCAGGCCCCATGACCAACAACAACAATAACAAACTGGAAGAGCTGGGAAGGTGGCTCAGTGGTAGAGCACTTGCCTTGCATGCCTGAGGCCCTGGGTTTGATTCCTCAGCTCCACATAAGCAAAAAGAAAAAAAGCCGAAGTGGCGCTGTGGCTCAGGTGGTAGAGTACTAGCCTTGAGCTGAAGAGCTGAGGGACAGCACCCAGACCCAGAGTTCAGGCTCCATGATCGGACCCCCCTCTCCCCCAAAAAAAGAACAACAAACTGGAATGGACTGAAGATTTTATGATTGTGATTGTATGATTATGCTTATGTGAAATGTATGTTGGATTTTTTTTTAACCATGGTGGGGATTGAACTGGAGGCCTTGTGAATGCTAGATTTGTGCTCTACCACTGTGCTACAACTCAGCCATATTTTCTCTGATTAAATATAATGATATATTTTTGTGGTAGAAAATTTAGAAAGTATAAGCTAAAATAAGTATAAGCTGAATAAAAAAAGAACCAAACTTTTCTTACATTTTCAGTTTACTTTCAGAAACTTTATATTGTTGAGTAATTTTATGTGACTATATTATTTTTGGCTAATACTGTAATTAGTGTTACATGTATCAAGATACATGTAATATTAACTTATTAGAAAATATCTCATTGTATATCCATATTGGCCATTTAAGTTGTTCACTGACTTTGATTATTGTGGATATTGTTGAAGTGACCATATTCAGATTTTTTCTGACATTTTGAATTGTTTTCTTATGATAGATTCTTAAAATATATGAAATAAAGTATATTACAAACTTCACGGTTATTTTGGAAAAGTTACTTTATTGTTAATTTCATGAAAGTTATAAAATTTTATTGAATATTTTCTAACTACAGTGTTTTTGTTAAGTTAAATATTTTTTTTTGAGGGGGGATCCCGTTGTGGGGCCTGAACTCTGGGCCTGAGGGCTGTCCCTCAGCTCTTCAGCTCAAGGCTAGTGTTCTACCACTTGAGCCACAGCGCCGCTTCTGGCTTTTTTCTTTTTGCTTATGTGGTGCTGAGGAATTGAACCCAGGGCCTCATGCATGTAAGGCAAACACTCTACCACTGAGCCACCTTCCCAGTCCCAAGTTAAATATTTTTAAAGTAAATATTTAATGTGTTTTATAGCTGTAGGCATTTCTTCAAAATATTTGCATTATATAGCAGCATTACAGTGATTCTACTTAACAAAATTAACAAAAACCTCATCATACTTAAATTAACTATTTGTTCCAAAGTAGAATTAGATATTCCTAGACTTTCGATTTAGGCATGGATGGAAATTGAGGCTCAAGTGCTATCTTTACTTTTCTCTGTTGATTCTTCTTTCTTTGCTGGTTGTATTCTTAGGCTGGCTCTTTCTGGGTAGTGGCTGAGGTGGCCTCTGGCAGTTTCCTATTTCCACAGTCCTTAGTATTTGTGATCTAGGAGAATGGCATTCTTTGAGACTTAAATTATTTCTAAAGTTTCTGATTGACCCTGCTTTGATCATATGCCTATGTTTTTAATAACTCATGTTGAGTTATACAAACTGGTGAGCTTAGATTACATTATATGTCCATGTCTGAAGTTGGAGAAATAAAACTGTTTCACTGACAAGTAAAAGAAGAAGGCTTCCAAAAGTCTAAAAAGGATTTTATATTCAGAAAGTTTAAGGGATGCAGGATCGGTAAATCAACCTTTCCCAGGTAAAAGAAGAAATCTTCTAAAAATGTAAAGAGAGATTATATCCAGAGAGTTTAAGGGATACAGGGTAGATAGAAACAACCTTTCCCTTTCATGTGATAATGGTTAGCTTTGATGAATACAATAATTTCCTTGGAAAATGTAGCCAAGTAAATTTATGTTAATCTTGAACATATAGACCTCTGTTCACAAGCTTTCTGTATAAATTTATTCTTGGCACAAATTTTCCTTGTTTGTCAAACAAAGATATAAATGTTCTTAAAGTTAGTGTGGTTTGTTTGATTGAGATCTAAGCAAAATTATCCTTAGCTGTGAATGGTTTTATCCCAGTGTTGAGTTTATTTTAAAGACTATATTGACTACTATGTTGTTCCAAGAGAGTGTTACTAAATACTGCGATTAGACTGTAGCAAACACAATAGTGTTTAAAGAGCTCAAGTAGAGTGGCATTTTAAAATCATTTAAATTTAGAAAAAGGAATCTGGTAAGAGGTAATGTAAAAAAAAGTTTTAAAGTTGTGAAGAAGCGACTCTCAGGTCTGTAATTGAATGTATTTTCTTTTCCTTTTTGTAGTTGCTGCAATAGTATTATTCTGTTCCACTTCTAGCCCACATAGCATACCTCTGACAGAAGTCATTGGGCCAATATGGCTGATGCTGCTTTTGGGAACTGTGCATTGCCAGATTGTTTCAACAAGAACACCCAAACCTCCTCTAAGCACAGTCGGTAAAAGAAGAAGGTACTGTCTGTCAAAAAGTGGTGTTTTGAATCCAGGATTCTTTTGACTGCTCTTCCCTTCATAGACTAAAATATTATAAAGTTATTCTTTTAAATAAAGCACTGAGTTCCACAATCAGTTAACAAACTTTTTTATTCTCTTTTTTAAAAAAGTTATTTATTGTAAAGGTGATGAACAGGGGGGTTCCAGTTACATTAAGTAAGGTAATGAGTACATTTCTTTTTGAACAGTTACCCCTCCCTCATTTTCTCCTGTTTCCCCTCCCCTTTCCTCAAGTTTTAAAGTTGATTTCCAACATGGTATCTAGTGAGTATCATTATTGCATTAGTTCGTCCTTTGTCCTGCTGTTTCTGTGATTCCCTTTCCCTTCCACGGATCAGATAAACTTATATAGAAGACAAAGGTACAGAAAATTTTAAAGAAAAAAATTGAAATAACTGCAAGCAGAATATAATACAAACCTCTTCCAATTCTTGGAGTTCACTTTGATACACTTCATTATATATGGTATGCTCTTAGCAATTAGGTTATTGTGATCCTCTGCTAATACTATCATAGACCTATTCTAATTATTACAAATGAAGGAAACCATGCAACTTACATTTCTTTGGGTCTGGCTTGCTTCACTTAATATAATTTTTTCCAGGTCTTTCCATTTTCTTACAAAGGGGGCAATGTCATAGAACTCTGTATATAGATAGATAGATAGATAGATAGATAGATAGATAGATAGATAGATAGATAGATAGATAGATAATTTTCTTGATCCATTCATCTACCGAGGGGCATCTGGGTTGTATAGAAAGTTCACAGATTGGGAGAAGATCTTCACTAGCAACAGACAAGGGTCTCATACCTAAAATACTCTTAGAGCTCAAAAAATTAAATCCCCAACAAATCCTCAATGAAACGAGTACCCCATTAACAAGTAGGCTAAACACTTAAACTTCTCTGAGGAGGAAAAAAGAATGACCAATAGACACATGAAGAAATGTTCAACATTTCTGGCTATAAAAGAAATGCTAATCAAAAAAAATTGAGATTCCACCTCACTCTAGTTAGAATGGCCATTATCAAAAAAAATCTAATAATAGATGCTGATGGGGATGTGGCCAAATGGGAATGCTACTACACTGTTGGTGAGAGTGTAAACTTGTTCAACCACTCTGGAAAGCAGTATGGAAGTTCCTCAAAAGACTAGACATAGAGCTCCCCTATGACCCAGCAATCACACTTCTGGGCAATTTACCCAAATGACCACAAACAAGGCCATAGTGAAGCTACTAGCACAACCATATTCATTGCAGCATTATTTTCTGTATTTGCTTCAAGACTATTTTGAGACCATATAGCTATAACTTTTTTCTGTTTTTTCTTTTTAAAACTGATACATAGTATCTGTGTAGAGAATTATGTTAGCTGTAATTGCTAATAGTGCTTACTAATATAATCTTGTATTCTATGATGCCTTGGTAAAAGTAAAAGCCCAAATGTAAAAACAAAAAAAAGTTAAAAAATGTAAAATCCAACTGATCTTTATTTATTTGATGCTATCTATATGTAGCTATTTGTAGCAGGTCTCAGTGGCCACTAAACACAATGGAATTCTGTTTAAAGGGTCTTTTGGAACTACTCTCTTTTGCATACTGCTAAGAGATTATGACATTTTCAGTTTTGCAATTTTGATATTTAAAATGAGTAGTTTTTGCTTATCAATTAGGCAATAATTTTCTCCAATCAACTGTACATAGTGACATTCAAATAAGGAAGAAATCCTTTTGTATTTATATGTGTTTGGTAGGATTCGTTTAATTTTCTGTCCTTTGACCTGTTAGTATGAGCAGTGATCAGGACCTTATTAATCAGAAATTGGTCTTGAATATACATGATAATGTTTGAATTAAAATACGTGCAATAAATTTGAGCTTTATTTTGTATTAAATTTCTTATTTTTATGATTTGCAAAATTCTGAGTGTACTACCAAGAAAATAGTTATTAAAGTTTTAAAGCTTTTTCTACTTTAATCTTTTTTTGATCAAGGAAATTAAGAAAAGCAGCCCATTTGGAAGTCCATAGGGAAGGAGATGGTTCTAGTACCACAGATAACACCCAGGAGGAAGCAGTTCAGAGTCACAGTACAAGCACCCCTTACACTGTTGGTGCTGTCTTCAGAGATCTCTGGCATGCTGCTTTCTTTTTATCAGGGTTTGTATTTACTTATGACTTCATATGATATAGAGATGCACTCTTCTTTCTCTGGCATTTCAGTCTAAGATAATGAATATTTAATGATTAAAATATCATAGCCATAGTATGTATGAGTTTTGTTTTGACAAACGATAATGATCCAGATAATGGAGAAATAGAGACTGTAAAGATCATTTTAGGTTATGTGTAAGTATATCTGTATCTGAATGAGTATATGCTAGCAAAATATAGTTAAGATTTCTTAATTTTGTTTTCTTTTTTATTTCTAAGTACTAATTTATTTTGGTTGAGTAGTTCATTTGCTTTTTTTGAGCATATAGGTGGAAATTATTTTTAATATGTCATGTGAATTGTATTAAATGATTTTCCTCTAAGTCTCTTCGTTAGTTATCCAATTGTAGTTTAGGATTTTGTACACTAAACTCTCTTACATTTATTTCCTGATATTTCTTTTTTTTTGGTCCAGTTGTGGGGCCTGAACTCTGGGCCTGAGCACAGCTCAAGGCTAGTGCCCTACCACTTGAGCCACAGCACCACTTCCAGCTTTTTTCTTTTCTGCTTATGTGGTGCTGAGGAATCAAACCCAGGGCCTCATGCATGCAAGCAAGCGCTCTACCACTGAGCCACCTTCCCAGCCCCTATTTCCTGATATTTCAGTAGGGGAATAAACTTCAAAAATAAACCTAATTCAGCCATATATTATTATTACCTTGAATACTTATTTCAAAATATTTAAAGTTATATTAGTAGTTTACCTATACAAATAATAAAACTGGAAAACCATTAAAAAGTTATCAAAATACTAAATGTAACTGATGGTGCTAAATTAAGAAAAGAGATACTGCAGATAACTATTTTCTATCACTTCACTATTTTGCTGATATTGTTTAATCAATTTGTAGTTGTGCTGTTATGATAAGGTTTATCATGCTTTATACAAATTTACCAGAGAATGTGTATATGTATATATATGTATGCTAAATATATGTATGTGTATATATGTATGGTAAAAGTAAAATGTATTTGGATAGAGAATGGAATAAGATTAAAACAGTATTACAACTATGCTGGTAATTACCAAGATGGTTTTTTTAAGTTTCAAAACATTATTATAATAAAATGCACAATTTTTTTTTTTGCCAAGCTTGGGGCTTGAACTCGGCCTGAGCACTGTCCATGACAGTGCTTGAGCTTTTGTGTTTAAAGTTATCACTCTACCACTTCAGCCACAGTGCCACTTGTGGCTTTTTCTGTTTATGTGGTACTGAGGAATGGAACCCAGTGCTTCATGCATACTAGGCAAGCAATCTACCACTAAGCCATATTCCCAGCCCAAATTTGCAAAATTTTTATCTTAGACTAGATGATTTTGACTCAGAATAAGTTAGGGCATGTTTTTTAGAATTCAGAACCTGAAGAGTGACATTGATCAAGATGCATTGTACTCAAAAATTGGTATATTGAATTGATGCTTCTTTGTACAGCTACTTAAAGATAAAAATATTTTAAGACATTATATAATAAGCTGAACTCGGTCTTGATTTGTATGTTTATTTTATCTATTATAGTTCTAAATTATTTGTTGTAAAACTGAGTGGCCACTAAAAATTTGAGAAATAACTACTTAATGTAATTATGAAAAGATCATAATTTCTGTAAGTATCCTATTCAAAATAAGCTGAGATACTTCCACATACTTTTTAGGTCAAAGAAAGCAAAGAGTTCAATTGATAAATCAACTGAGACTGACAATGGCTATGTATCCCTTGATGGGAAAAAGACTGTTAAAAGCAGTGAAGATGGAATACAAAACCATGAACCTCAGTGTGAAACTGTTAAGCCAGAAGAGACAGCCTGGATCACAGGAACTTCTAGGAATATTCCCAGCAAAGTAGGTACCATTTTAAAATTTGGTTTATGTGGTTTTACATTAGTAATGTGAGGTGACTTAGATGTTACAGATGTCCTTGAAGTTTTCTCTAGAAATTGAAAGCTTTTATATAATCCACTTATATTCAAACTTTTACCTTCAATTAAGTCCAGATCTATGAAATAGTTACCAACATGATTACAAAGAATTCTTATATACTGTACAACAATGTTAATAAGGCTTAAAATCAGATAAATATTCTGATTAATTGATTGCAAGTACAAGTTGGTACCTTCTAAATTGATTGATAGCTGAAATTATTCAAACATGTTAAAGTATTTATTGTATACTGTATAGTTAGCATTTGTTGAATCTTATAGTTTCATCCCATATTTCTATATGAGTAATAATTTGGATTAAGCTGAAATATCAGTTGTTCTAGTAGTTAGACTAGAACACAGACTTCATGTAGCCTATCAGAAAATATCTTGTTTTTCCTACATTTATTGCGCTTGGCTCAACACAAGTGTTTTGTTTTATAATTGATATAAAATTCTTCTTTAGAATACATTTTTATTTAATTGGCACATAGGAATTATATATATTCATGATATACAGTTTGGCCTTTGAATGCATGCATATATATATACACCTACATATATATATATGTATGCATATATATTTATGTATACATTTATTTACACACACATATGTACATAAATATATATAGAGAGAGAGATAGTGAGCTTGCAGTGATCAGATCAGGGTATGACATCTATCACCTCAGACATTCATCATTTTTTATTTCCTAATGAGAATTATTTAGTTAATTGTTTTTAACCATAGTAACTTTTGTGTATATGCCATTACTCAGGTCCTCTTGCTCTCATTTGGCTTTCTTGCTCTAGTTGACACTTTACCACTTGAGTCACTCTTCCAGTTTGGCATTTTGCTGGTTAATAAGAGATGGCATTATAGACTCCATAGCTTTGAACCACAATTCTTTTATCTCTGCCTGAGTGTCTCAGATTACAGTGTGAGCTACTGGTACCAACTAGCCATGATTATTGTATTATGCTATAGAAAATTAGAATTTTTTTCTCTAATCCAGCTGTTCAGACTGAATAGTGCTGCAACTAATATGCAGATGCAGATATTTACTTGATATACTGACTTTATATTCTTTCTATGCATACATATGTGTATATATATGTTGCTTATATATACATCTTGTGTGTGTGTATATATATGTATATGTATATTTCCATATTCAGTAGTAGGAATGCTAGATCATATGGCAATTCTACATTGCTTTTTGAAGATATATACTGTTCTATAATGACCCTGTTAATTTACATTTCTCCCAACACTATATAAGAAAGCCCCTTTTCCACATTTATACCACCATTTGTCATTTTTTGTCATTTTGAAAATAAAATGAGATTATACTTCATTGTGGTTTCATTAGTGTTTCCCTGATAGTGATAATGAAAATTTTTTTCATGTAGTCACGTATTTCTTTTCTTTCTGTATCTTCTTCTGAGGAAAAAATACTTCAGGGAATTCTCAATTGGATTATTTGGTTTTATTGCTGTTTTGGGGTTTTTTTTTTTTAGTTCCTCATATATTCTGGATATTAGCTTGTGTTAAATGAGTACTTTGCAAATATTTTTTCAAATTCTACAATTTGTTCTTAATTCTATTTCCTCTGATGTGCAGAAACTTTTTAGTTTGATACAGTTCTCTTTGTCAAGTTTTGCCAGTTTTATTGCCTGCGCTTTGAGATTAAAATAAACACTTAACCCATATGACATTCTAAAGTATGTTCTCTTTTTTTCTTAGATGTTATATAGTTTAGTAGGGGTGTGTGTGTGTGTGTGTGTGTGTGTGTGTGTGTGTGTGTGTGTGTTTGCCAGTCCTGGGGCTCGAATTCAGGGCCTGGGCACTTTCCCCTGAGCTTCATTGTGCTCAAGGCTAGCACTCTACCACTTGAGCCACAGCACCACTTCCAGCTTTTTTGGGTTGTTTATTGGAAATGAGAATCTCACAGAGCCTTTTCTGCCCAGGTTGGCTTTGTGTTTAGTAGTTTTATACTTTGTTATGGTAATGGGCTTTGAACTTAGGGCTTCAAACTCTTGCGTGGCTTGATTGCACAGCTGCACAGCTGGCTCCCTACTACTTGAGCCATGCCTCCAGTTTGGCATTTTGCTGGTTGATTTAAGATAGATTTTCTTGGGCTTTTCTGCTGGGGCTGGCTTTGAACCTTGATTCTTTGGATTTCAGCCTCCTGTGTAGCTAGGATTATAAGCATGAGCCAGTAGCACTGGCTAGTTCTAAAGTTTTGAATCTTATATTTAAGCTCTTGATATTTTCAGTTGATTTTTTATATATGATAAGCGGAGTCTAATTTCATTTGGCTATCTAGTTTTTCCAAAATCTAAATTTATTAGGGAGACTTTTTTTTCTTTAATGTATGATTCTGAATCTTCATAGTTCCCTATAGATTTTTAGAAGTGATTTTTCTAGTTGTATGGAGAATGTCTGGTATTTTGACAGGGAAATTGAATTGAATCTACAGTTGACTCAGAGTGATATGGATATCAGAAACTTGTAGTTTTCTGATGCTGTTTATATCTAGTTTTATTTCATTGTGGTCAGATAACATACATGTCATAACATCATTTAAAAATTTTTGTTGAGATTAGTTTTGTGGCCTAACATATGTTGTGTTTTTTTTTGGGGGGGTCCAGTCATGGGGCCTAAACTCTGGGCCTGGGCGCTGTCCCTCAGCTCTTCAGCTCAAGGCTAGCGCTCTACCACTTGAGCCACAGCGCCACTTCTGGCTTTTTTCATTTTGCTTATGTGGTGCTGAGGAATCAAACCCAGGGCCTCAGGCATGCAAGGCAAGCGCTCTACCACTGAGCCATCTTCCCAGCCCCCATATGTTGTGTTTTAAAGAATGTTCTATGTGCTGATGAGATATGTACTCTGTGTATGCTAGATGAAATAGTCTATAAATTTCTCTTTTTTAGTGGTATAGTACAGATCTTATTTATTTATTTATTATTTAATAGCTCACTTTTTGGGTGGGGGGAGTCCGGTCATGGGGCCTGAACTCTGGGCCGGGTGCTATCCCTCAGCTCTTTAGCTCAAGGCTAGCGCTCTACCACTTGAGCCACCACGCCACTTCCGGCTTTTTTTCTTTTTGCTTATGTGGTGCTGAGGAATGGAACCCAGGGCCTGATGCATGCAAGGCAAGCGCTCTACCACTGAGCTACCTTCCCAGCCCCTCTCTTATATTTCTTATGTGGTAATATGTCTGTTACTAAAAGTGGAGTGCAGAGGTCTCCAGGTGCTACTGTTTTAAAAATCCATATTAAATAATCAGTGCTTTGTAGAAGCATTAAGCTTCCTTGTTCTTTTTATTGGTCTGTGTCCCTTCATTAACATTTGTTATCTGGTGAGTCTGTTGCCAGTTTTATAAGGTGGCTTTTATAATAAAAATCTTTCACCTTGTGTGGATGTTAGTTGGATAAGCTGTGTTTATTCTGGTTTCAGGTGTGTGTTTTCATGTAGTGTCTATGCAGCTATAGTAAACATCATCAGTGGTTGGAAGTACTCAGATAAAGTCCCTATCAATGTGTTTGAACCCATATAAGCTTTTCAGTCTCTTGAGGGCTGTGGATGGCTTTGATGGGCCTCTAGGAACTGACCTGTTCATGGCAGGCTACCTGGCACCTTCCTGTTGATGTTACATAGATGGGCAGGATTTCCTACCTGCTTCCCAAAGCTGGAGGGTAGGCAGAATTGTGTAGCTGCTTCCTGAGAGCCTTGATGGACTGAGCTGCACAATGCTGGTTGTTGTCTGTTGCCTCTCGGAGCCTGAGGATGTGTGGCTTAAAATACACAGCTGTTTTGGGGACAGTAGGAATGTGCACAGGAAGATCTAAATGCATTCTGGGACTATAGGAGTGTGAACAAAATCTCAAAATGAAGCTGTGTAGCAAGAACCTGGGTGCTAGGCTTTGGGGATCACACATGAGCTAGCCTTTTTTTTCTCAGGCAATGTAGCCTGAGATGTACCCTTCTCTCTTTGACCTTGATTCAGTGCCTTTGAAGGCTGAAGGCCTCTCCAGAAGCAAATGCTTTAGGTATTTGAGGTTTGATTAGAGACTTCTCAGGGTATGCTTTTTCCTATATAGTCCCTCTTGGTTCAGAGTTTATCTTGAGAGACAAGAGGGTAGGAGCTCTGTGTTTAGTTCTCTTTTTTATAAAGTCATGGGTTAGCTCTATGCTCTGTATTTTTTCTGCCATACTTTTGCTGTACTCTAAAACTCTGTCTCAAACACTCCAGGGAAAACACTGTTGTTTGTTTCTTTGTCTTGATTCTTCTTTCTGAAGGGCCATCTTGCTCAAGAAACATTATTAGTGATGTTGCTCTGGAGAAAGAAAAATAAACTTATATTAAGGACATATTTGTGAATGATAACTTTCAAATTATTTTATAAACAAAAATGTTGTATAAAAGTATTTCACAAATGGCTGAACTGCATTTAAATGCAAATTTTATATTCAAGAATGTAGTCATTCAAGACAGCTAAAAAGCAGAGTCCTATGTTCTTATTTTTCTTAGAGCACAAGCCGGGGGGATGGGGAAGAAGGAGAGAGAGAGAGAGAATCAGAGGATAAGGACATGGTATAGGTGAAGAGAGAAGACAGAGGCTGGCTGTCCTGTGTGACACAGTGACAGTGAAGGTTCCTCTGTAGGCTTCTCTGGTCCCTGACAGTACCTGGGACAAGTATTGACCACCAGATGGTGGAACCCAGTTCTAGGGACCCAGACACCACTGGCCTTAGCACATATTGCCAGCCATTACCACAACAGCCTACTGACATCAGTGGGGACCACCTTGCTGGGTCCAAGCCGCACATCTCCTGATGACACAGCCGTCACCCCACCAGCCCTACCTGGAGCACTTGCCCCAGGCCCCCAACATGTGTCCCCAGAGGCAGTAGACCTGAGCTCTCAGGGTGTATAGTCCATTCCTCCAGTGGTCCCACTTCCTGTGAGGCAGGTGATACCTCTGACTACCCTGCCTTGAGCAGTCAGGACCTTGAAACCACACCATCTCATGCTGCCCCACGGGCAGTTTCCACATCTCACTCTGCCATGGCTGCCTGTCAGTACCAGCTCTCAGTCCCTGAGAACCCAGATATCTGGAAAATGGTAGAAAATAGACCAACAGACCAAACCAGAGGCCTTACAGATTGTCTCCAAAGAGTGGCTACCCTGTCTAGTAGACAGCAAGGCCTATGCAGACACCAAAGTTTTGGTGGCTGTTTTTGGACAACACAGCACCCTCCCCTCTGAAGCGTGGCATATGGTGGGTGCCATCCAATCAGTTGTCACCTCTGGCAAGCATTTGGTGGAAGAGAATGTGTTCCATGCTGGTGGCCTGGACCAGCTATCAAACAGCCACAGGCCTGGACACAGACATTGGTGGGCCTGGCATATCCTGGACTTGCTGAGATCACAAACATGCCATACCTGAGAGGACCTCAGGATGGGTCAGGTGAGAAATCCTCACTCCTTCTCTTGAGATAGCTATTTCCATAAACCAGAAAGACGGGGGAAAGCACCAAGAAATCGTAAGGCTAGAAAGAAAGAAATAAGAAATAGGTCACAGCTCCAACTCTGGTGTGGGAGAAGAAGCCAAAGTTACTACTATTCTGAGCGGTTCTATGGATTGACCTTCTCAAAAGAAGGCTGTTTACTAAAAGATCCCCTAATAAAACTGGAAGAAATATCCATCCCAATAGATTTACAAATTTCAACTTAGAAATATAGTTTAAGCACTACTGACCAAAAAAAAAAAAAAAGTGTGCCAAATTACTTATAAAGGCAAATCCTATCAGGATAACAGCAGACCTATCAACAGAAACCTTAGGCCAGGAGAGCACTAACAGTTATATTTTAGGCCCTGCTACAAAATAACTGCCAACCCAGACTACATCTAGCTGTTATAAAGCCTTTCTATGATAAGTATAAACTAAAGCAGTTCATGATTGCTAAACCAGTATTACAGAAGACACTTAAAGGAATATTATAGAAGTAGAATATCTATAACCTGAAATCTTGGAAAATAATCTCACTAAAAGAATAAAGCAGATAAGAAGTAAGGAAAATCAAATATTATTCAGTAAGCAACTAACCTCTCAGATAAAAAAGGGAGAGGTTAGGGGCTGGGAAGTTGGCTCAGTGGTAGAGTGCTTGCCTTGCATGCCTGATGCCCTGGGTTCGATTCCTCAGCACCACATAAGCAAAAAGCCGGAAGTGGCGCTGTGGCTCAAGTGATAGAGCGCTTGCCTTGAGCTGAAGAGCTGAGGGACAGCGCCCAGGCCCAGAGTTCAGGCCCCACGACCGGACCCAAAAAAAAAAAAAGGGGGAGAGGTTAGTACATACCTTTCATTTATAACCCTAAATGTAAACAATAAGTTTCCAATTAAAACATATAGGCTGGTTGAGTGGGTTAAACAAGCAAAATAGCAAATAAGCTATTTACCAAAGACACACAGACTAGAGTATAAGGGTAGAAAACAATATTTATTCTAAGCAAACAGAAAATGATCAGAAGTAGGTACTGATATGTAACAAAGCAGATTTCAAGCTAAAATTAGAAGGACAAAAATCACTACATATTTTTAAAGGAAACCATCTATTAAGAAAAACAGCCAGATGCTGGTGGCTCATGCCTATTATCCTCGCTATTTAGATGGCTGAGATTGAGGATTACTGTTTAAAGCAAGCCTGAGTGGGAAAATTCATGAGACAGGCACATGACAACACCATGTTGACTTTTTGGTCTGGAAAACTTTTTGTCCCACCTGGATTAGAACTGTGATCCTCCTAATTTCTGCTTGTAGAGAACCTAGAATTATGGCCACCACTTGTGGCTTTCAGTGCTAAATTGTACCAAACATTTAAAGATTGTTCTTTTCATTGTTCCTAACCTCTTTATAAAACATAAAAGGAATGCATTCAAACTCATTCTATGAAACTGATATTGCCCTAATTTCAAAACAAGAGGCCATCACCAAACAAGATACCTACAGACCAGTTTCACTGATGAGCTTAGACACAAAAATTCTCAATAAATTCTTTGCAAATGAAACTCAAGAATATGTTAAAAGATAATAAGTGGGGAGTATTGTTGAGGTGGGGAGGGAAGGGATGGTTGAGGAAAAAAAAGGAGGAGGCAACAATGCTTGATAGGAAATGTACTCATTACCTTACTCATGTAACTGTAACCCCTCTGTACAGTATTTTCATAATAAAAAACTTCTTAAAATTATAAGAGATGAATTTTTGCAAAATATATTTATTATGGACATGTCACAATGTATAATTAATACCTAATAATAAAATAATAAATTAAAAAAGAGGGCTACAAGTGTGGCTTGTTTGTTAAAAGTTCTGCCTAGCAAGCACCAGGCCTTGACTTTAAACCTTAGTACTCAAAAAATCTATTAATTAATTAATTAATTACAATAAAGAAAAAAAGATTATATGCCAAGCTCAAATTTAGGTTTTATTTCAAGGATGCAAGGATAACTAAACAAATGCAAATAAATAAATAGTACATAATAATGAAAAAAAGTATATAGACAGAATAGACTAGGATAAAATCACATCCTTAGATATAGAAAATTTTAGAAGAATTCTGCATTCTTTGGTAAAAGTTCTGAAGAAAGTAGAAATAGAAGGAATGTACATCAACAGAGTCTGTAGATGACCCATCTATAGCCAACATAACAGTAGGGAATAATTGAAAGTGTTTCCTCTAAAATCAATATAGTATTTGAACTCTGAGGCAGAGAAATAATGCAAGAAAAAATGATACAAATAGGAAGGGAAGACATCCAGTTTTTCCTACTTGCAGATATGATATTTTATTTAAAAGACCTTAGAACTCCACAGGAACCTCTTAGCTCTAAAAAAAACCACTTGTAATAAACAGGATACAAAATCATAGTAACTTCTATTAAAATCAGGATTACATTCCTGCTCACAACCCTCTCCCCCGAAAGATACTTGCACACTCATATTTATTGTGACACTGTGATGTTAAGTCATACAAGCTAGAAGACAAGTATTGCATGCTTTTTCTCATAAGTGAAAAAACTTGAAAAAAAACCATAAAAATGGACTATTTGGGGAGAGGGAAGGGATTTGTAGGAAGGGGGTACAAGAGAGGATAATGGGGGATAAGTTATTATTAAAGTTCATTGTATATGTGACAATATCAGATGAAACCCATTAAATTCTAATTTAAATTGTGAAAAGTACAGTCACTCAAAACAATCAGGCAGTTTTTTTTTTATTGTTAAGATCTTGTACATGAGTAAGGCAATGAGTACATTACTTGTTGGTCATTGTTACCCCTTCCCTTCCTTGGTGTTGTCCCACTATCCCTTCCCTCCCCACCTTCCCCACTCCTACCCTCCTCTCTCTACTGCTCACCCTCCAAAGCTGTAAAGTTCGTTTCCAATACACTGTCCTGTGGGTATCCTTGTGCAATGTCATCCTGTGTCCTTGTTTCAGCCTTTTATTATTCCCCTTCCCCTCTCCTGTATACAAGATGCAGGGTATCAAAATCAAGTACAATGACAACAGGGGATATGCCATAAGGGAAAGAACATACAAAGAAAACAACAGCAACAAATAAAATCACATGGTACATTTAAAACAATAAAAACAGACCTCTTATGTCCATATCTTGGGGTTCACTTCAGTTAGCATCATCTCATATGGTCATTTGTACATGGCTTTTCAGCTCATCTGATAAGATTATCCTATTTGTATACTAATTGTTGCAAATAAGGGAAATCCTGGGACCTAAATTTTTTTGGGACTGGGTAACTTAACTTCATACTGCTTTCCAAAGTGGTTGAACAAGTTTACACTCCCATCAACAATGCAGTAGGGTTCCCTTTTGGCTACATCTCCTCCAAACATCTGTCATTATTAGATTTTTTGATTCTAGCCATTCTAACTGGGATGAGGTGTAATCTCAATGTTGTTTTGATTTGCATTTCTTTTATGGCTAGAGAAGTAGAGCATTTCTTCATGTGTCTATTGGCCATTCTTATTTCCTCTTCAGAGAAGTCTCTCTTTAAGTCTTTAGCCTATTTATTAATGGGGTGGTTGTTTCTTTGAGAAGTTGTTTTTGGGTGCCTTAATTTTTTGAGTTCTAAGTATATTTTAGATATGTCTGTTGTTAGCTAGTGAAGATCTTCTCCCAGTCTGTGGGCTTTCTACTGATCATGCTACCTATGTCCTTTGCCATGCAGAAGCTCTGCAGTTTCATGCAATTCCATTTATCCAACCTTCTTTGATTTGTTGTGTTTTCTGGATCTCTATTAAGAAAAATTTTGGCCTGTATTAGGTAGTATTTTACTTGGAGGCATTTGAAGATACTTTAAAGTTAAGGGTATGCGTGTGTAATTAAAAATATTACAGTTTTAAAACTAAAAGTTTAGGAGGTTCTGGGAAGATGGCGGAGGAGAAGCTGGAATCTGAACAAGCTCTCTCATAGAAAGCAGTTTTAGAGTTCCAGTGAACTAAGCCAGAGAATCACACCAAGTGTGCCATCACAGGACAGAGAGTTAGACAAGAGAGGGAAGCCAAGGCAAAAAGACACATCTGAGCGCTCGCCAGCAGCCGCCGCGGCGGCTGCAGGGTCGCAGCGGCAACCGCAGCCGCGGCCATACCTGAGTGCTCACACAGAGAGTCCGGGACTAAGGAGCCAGACGCAGCAGGCGAGAGGATTCTACTCAACACCAACAAGAACCGACAAGGAGGGGACATCTTCATCCTGCAGTTTGCAGACCAGAGATGACCCAGGATCCAAGACTCGGCGTCCCTCCCCCACAGTATAACCCCTGCTTTCACTATATTTGATGTCAGTATAACTTGTGGAGGAGATGGGGAAAAACCAGTTGTTTAAGGATACAGGTGGACCTGTTGCAACAATGAGAAGTACAAGTTGTCATGTCCAAAACGAACTTTACAACTTTGGTGCGGCGTGGTAGGGGGGGAGGCTGGGAAGGGATGTGAAGGGTAAACAAAGGAGGAGGCTGCAATGCTTGGTAAGAAATGTACGCGTTATTCTGCCCATGTAATTGTAACTCCTCTGTACAGTATGTTCACAAATAAAATTAAAAAAAAAACTAAAAGTTTAATCAAAACTTAACAATCTTGAATGGATCAAGAAAATGTGGTATACACAATGGAATTCTATGCCTCCATCAGAAAGAATGACATTTCCCCATTTGTTAGGAAATAGAAAGGCTTGGAAAAAATTATATTAAGTGAAGTAAGCCAAGCCCAAAGAAACATAGGTCCCATGGTTTCCCTTATTTGCAATATCTAGTATATGTATGAGTCAAGCAGGAAAGGTCAGATAATGTGATGTTAGGAAAATGAACCCTTAGATATGTATTTAAATGTTTTTTTCTTTCATGCATTTGTTTCTAACGCATTTATAAGATTATTTCTTTGTTGCTTTGTATGTCCCTCCCCCACAGTATAACCCCTGCTTTCACTATATTTGATGTTGGTATAATTGTGGAGGAGATGGGGAAAAACAAGTCGTTTAAGGATACAGGTGGACCCGATGCAACTATGAGAAGTATAAGTTGTCATGTCCAAAACGAACTTTACAACTTTGGTGCAGCGTGGTAGGGGGGGAGGCTGGGAAGGGATGTGAAGGGTAAACAAAGGAGGAGGCTGCAATGCTTGATAAGAAATGTACTCATTATCTTGCCCATGTAATTGTAACCCCTCTGTACAGTATGTTCACAAAAAATTAAAATTAAAAACAAAAACAAAAAACTTAACAATCTTTTTATGTACTCCCAATTTAGGATACTCAAAGGACAATAACAAATGTCTCTGATGAAGTATCCAGTGAAGATGGTCCTGAAGCAGGATACTCATTACGTCGTCATGTGGACAGGACTTCTGAAAACATTCTTCGAAATAGAAAGTCACACCACTATAAAAAACATTATACTAATGAGGTATACAATTTGGCTTATATGTACCTATTTTTATGTTTGTAGTTTATAACTTTAATCAGTCAGGTATTATTGAAATCAGTATTTCCTATTATCACTATTTATTACCTTGATTTATTGCTTAGCAGTTTTAGATTTATATATTGCAATCATTGATAAGTAGACATATTTGTACTCATTTTGTATAGTATTCCTGGAGACTTACATATTAAGGAAGTTGTTTACATTAAAGAAGATCATCTTTCATATATCATTTGTAAGCTCCCACAAATGAGAAGGGTTTATAAGTTCTTGGTTATTTTTCTGACTGACTTCATGTTACTGTCACTAGTTATTAAGTTCCCCATAATACAACATTGAGTTTTCTTTCTTCTTTAGTTCTATTTTTCCTTATTGATTCTTTTGTTTTTCTCTAAAATGCTTTTCCAAATTGTCATTCTCCTGATTTAAATAGAAAAATAATTTTGCATTTTATTTGTAGTTTCTATTGTAAAGGTAGCAATTTATATTATCTGGCTTCAAAGCTAATTACTCCATATGTCACTTTTTGGTCAACACTAACCTCTGTGAAGTATGCTAGGAAAAAACCCTGGTGATTTGGGTTCAGCTTAAGAGATATTATTTTTGTGTTGAAATATAAATATCAAGTGTTAAAACTAGAACAGCTTCTTTTTTTTGTCTAGTTGTGGGGCTGGGTCTGGGCTCTATCTCTGAGCTCTTCAGCTGCAGGCTAGCACATTACCTCTTGAACCACAGCACCACTTCCAGTTTTCTGGTGTTTAATTGGAGATAAGAGTCTCACAGATTTGGGCTGGGAAGGTGGCTCAGTGGTAGAGTGCTAGCCTTGAGCTGAAGAGCTGAGGGACAGCGCCCAGGCCCAGAGTTCAGGCCCCATGACCCGACCCCCCCCCAAAAAAAAAAGTCTCAACCAGACTTTCCTGCCCAGGCTTGCTTTGAACCGTGATTCTCAGATCTCAGCCTCCTCAGTAGCTAGAATTATAGACATCAGCCATTGGCACCTGGCAACAGCTACTTTTTGACATGTTCTTCTTTGTGGCTGTATATCTGGTTAATCTTTCTGGTGACTGTGGTTATGTGTTCTCTCAGTAACTACCATTAGAAAGACACTAATTTAGTATGTCTGCCCACTTTTTCTTCATCCACATCATCTGATGTGCCATTTCCTGTTATTAAACTAAATAAACAAGCTTGCAAAATCTCAATCTGATATACAATTAGAAGTTCATGGAAGGAAGAAAGCTATTTGACCCCTCATCTACAGAATAAATAATTTGATTTTTGAGTTATTATTCTCATGATCTTTGCTCCTCTTGATTTGTAGCTCTATACTGAACTATTGATATTCTTGAAGCATAGATACATTATATTCTACTAAACTTTTAAATGAAAATACTGCTTAAAATCATCTAGGTTTTCACTCTCATAACTAGTTAATAGGCATTAGCTGTTTTCAGTCTTTTTGCTGATATAATGCATTACATAGAAAAAAAATACTTTATCCATAAGCAGACAGTTTAGACCAAAAAGGCATTTTAAATGCTTCAGTACAGTTTCCAAAAGTTATGATTCTTATGAACTAAATCAACATTAAAGGATATTTTTAAGTTAAATTTATTTTTCACTATCTTTAGTTGTACAAACAGGTTTTAGTTAAACATTTAAATGTATGAGTATAGTACATCCTTATTAATGTAAAGGACATTTTTTTCAAAAAGTAACATGGACAGAGATTTGAAGTATTGGTCTGCTTTGCTTTTTTTGTTTGTTTTTTTTGCTGTATACTGAGAATTGAACACATAGTCTCCTGCTTACTAGACACTTACTGTCCTATTTACCACTTGCCAATCCAGCCTTGTATTTTTATATATATTATAAATTATTACTCTCACCTAACATTCTTGGTGTTTTTTCTTTGAGTGAGGCACAAACAAATCATTATGCAACTCCAGGCACAATAAACATCTCTAGCATCTAGATTTGCCAGTTACCACTTTAAAAGAAAACACACACAATACAAAAAAGCTGAGTATAAAATGGCTTACAATACCTATAATTCTAGCTACTTCAGGCTGAGATTGGGAGATTGCAGTTTGAGGTTGGAGCTGACTCTAGACAGATGGATCAAGATTCCATTTCAACCAATAAAATAAATAACAAATAAAAGTGTGCTCAGTGTTAAGTCACTTTCCCACCTACATGGGAAAGCATAATAGGAGGATTGAGGTCCAGGCCAGCCAAGGCAGAAAATGAGAACCTATTAAAAAAAAAAAAAAAAGGATTAAAAGATACAGCCCAAATGGAAAGTGCACCAACCTACCCCTGGATTAAAACCTCAGTACTGTTAATGTTTGGGAAAGCACTTTGTCATGGGTGGGACTGGTGGAGTTCACATTAAGATAATGAGATAATTGCAGCCATTTATTGTTAGACTTCCAAAAGCAATACCTAGTGAAAAACTATTAAGAAGCATACAGTTTTTCATAAAGGATCATCCCATCTCTGGCAGGTAATATACCAGACCACCATAGTATGTGGCACCAAGAGTGTTCGAGATTGGAAGGGGATCTTGTCATTTCATCTGTAACTTTTACTCTCCTATTTTTTGTTTTTCTTTCCTTTTCTACTGTGGCTGGCTTCTTCTGTTCTCCTGTCAGGAAGATAGTAGTGGAATTAGTGATCTGGGATATAGAATGTGTTCTAGAGAATCTACAGGTTCTTTCCTCTGTCTTGCTTGGTTAGATTCAGCTAATATTTTTCAGTTTTTTTCCTCTCTGTTTTAGACTAGTTTTACATCTAGTGAAGGCAGCATTTGAGCAGAAGCTTAACAGTGAAATCCTGAAGTTGGAGTTAGATCATTTAAGTGACTTTGGGAAAGGACTTTTTTTAAATGTTTCTGACTTTCTGCATTTGTACAGTGGGGAAAAAAGATGGTCCAAATAGATTATTAGGGTTCAGTACAATTATGTCTAAATTGACTAACATGAGGAATTCATTATAAATGCTATTCTTTTCAAATAATAACCAATTTTCCTCTAATCTCTATTTATATGCTAAGTTTCAGTTGTCTATCTAAAGATTTGAAATGAGCGGAGCAAACCAAATTAAATATGGTTTACTTGAAATAGTTGTTTCAATTCTAAAATTTCTTAGTTTTAGGCATTTTCAATATTTGTAGTGAAATTCAAAGTGGCTATTGTTAGAATTCTGTTTGAAATATAAGCAATTATACACATTTTTTGGATTTTTCATTTGCAAAATAATCTATTAGTTTTTGGCAAAATACACTTATAAAGAGTTATAAATAGCTCCGAGTCCCCAAAATAACCCATAGTTTTAATTAAAAATCATGCCTTTAATTCTGTTGTTTACTTCTGCATATAATGTGTGCAACTGAAGTTAGTGATAATCTAACTTTTCCATTAAAAATGATCAGTTATGGAGAATAATACTTTCTGTGCATTAAAAATGGTAACAAAACACTGCAACAAGGACACAGGATGACCCGTTGTAACAATGATATCCACAGGACAGTATATTGGAAACAAACTTTACAACTTCAGGCAGGAGTTGGAGGGTGGGGAGTAGGATGGGAGGTGGGAGGAGGAAGAGATAGTATGATAACAAGGGAAGGGTAACAATGATCTCATTGAGTAATGTACTCATTGCCTTACTCATGTAACTGTAACCCCTCTGTACAGCATCTTTACAATAAAATAAAATTTAAAAAAACTGTAGTAATGGAAATTACTCACGGTTCAAGTATTTTCTTTGACACTTGTGAATCTGAAATATTTTTGGAGTAATTTTTCTAAAACAAAGACTGATTTTTTACCTTTTTGTCTGTTTTTTTTATTTTTTCGTTGATTCTTTCATACATTTTCCTGTTCATGTCTTCAAAAATTATTTACTCACCCTTTGTTTCTTTGCCCACACTTCATCAATGTGCTAAATATAGACTCATTCTGTATTTAGTCAATAAATTGTTAGTAATATATACTTTACTCATCCAGGATATTTTGTTACTTCTGGTTATATTAATCTTTTGTGGAGAACATTGAATGCATGAACACTTAATTAAGATAGGGAAAATTACATATTTTAGAAAGTAATGCAAAAATCTATTCTTAGACGAATAGAAATCATATAGGATCAAATTGATTTTTCTAAGTAGCTGGTTTAAACCATTTGTTGAACCTTTACGCCAGATTTATAGTCAAAGCCACATATTCAATTAATTTTCAAGCACGATTAGTGATAAAAGGAATGAACATAATCAGAGCCTAAAGTGGTAAAGAACTAGCTATTTTTGATGCTAAAGAGGACCTTAATATCACTGGAGGAAAAGGTTGTGTTCAAAAAGTAGCAGTAAAGACAAGGAATTTAAACTTTATCCAGTAGAGCAGTAGAAAGCTACAATAGAAGGATGTTGGCCAGAAGAGGAAAGATAATCTGGAAAGAAGGGCAATGTCCGTCAGGTAGGATGCTGTTAATAATAAATGTGTGAGTGATAATGAATCCATAGCTAGGCTAGGCTAAAGAGACACTGTGTCAGAAAACCAAGGGCTTCCAATATAGCTCAGTGTTGTAGGACTTGACTGCAATACTCTATGTATTATTAATCTCTAGCATGAAAAATGGGAGGAGAAAAAAAGCAGTAATAGTTAATTAAATACGGGCCATATGAGCTTATAGACTATATAGACTAGTCTCTGTCGACTAGACGCACAACTTTTTCTTGTAAATTAACATCTGAGCTGAAATATGCTCAAAGAAGTTTTGATTTGAGGGCATTTTGTTATTTCTTTAAAATTAACATGTATTTTTAATATTTTGCTAGTTTTTGCACTGTCATGACAGTGTGTTTTTGTTTCAGAAAACATAGCTATATATGGTTCTGATAGAACCCTCTGAGTTGGAAAGGGTACATAAATTGTATTAATGTCAAAGAATATCTTGATTTCAGGATGCCCCTAAATCGGGTACTAGTTGCAGCTCTCGCTGTTCAAGTTCCAGACAGGATTCTGAGAGCACAAGGCCAGAATCTGAAACAGAAGATGTATTATGGGAAGACTTGTTACATTGTGCAGAATGCCGTTCATCTTGTACCAGTGAGACAGATGTGGAAAATCCTCAAATTAATCCATGTGTGAAAAAAGAATATAGAGACGACCCTTTCCATCAGGTTGGTTTACAGTCTTGGATTATGTGGGGGCTATCAGTTGAGCTCCTTTGAATGTATGTACAAATCTAGTCTTATGGCCCAATCTTGTCTTGAGTGTATGTGCAAAACTTACAGCAGTGAAGAGAATCTTATATTCAATTAAAAATATTTTTGTAATTTTTTTCTTTTTGTATGAGAGCTGTGGTCTGGCTTCATTAGACTATAAAATCTAAGTGTTTATATTGTGGTTGTCTCTCTCATCTTGCACACATATGTCCCTGAGAAGTTATTGGTAAATAGGGTTCTGTGAGTCATTTGTATTACCAAATATCTATAGCCACACTATTCATTAGCAATATAAGAATCATTATCAACACTTACATGGTTAAATTAATTCTAATAGGGGTTTTTTTGGTGGAGGGTGTTAGTTGTGGCGCTTGAACCTTAGGGCCTGGGTGATGTCCCTCAGAGCTTTTGCTCAAGGCTAGCACTCTACCACTTTGGGCCATGGCACCACTTTCAGTTTTCTGGAGGTTAAGTAGACATAAGATTCTCACCAACTTTCCCACCTAGGCTGGCTTTGAACAGAGATCCCCAAATCTCAGTCTCCTAAATAGCTAGGAATACAGGTATGAGCCACTGGCGTCCTGCTAAATTCTAATAGTTTTAGTTACCAAATTTACTCAAAATACTTTGCATATCTAATATTAAAATATTAATGAACTACCTTACATTTTTGTACCAAGTCTTCAAAATCCATTGTAAACTCTTAAAGCACATCTTGTTTTTGAATAGCCACATTTTAATAGTTAATAGCCACATGTGAATAGAGTGTATTGTATTGAACAGTAGTTGTATGAGTTATCCCCATTTGAACATCCTATCAGTACACTGAATTCAAACAAGTCCTCTGTCTTTGCTTATAAATCTTTTTCTATTATTACACACTAAATCTTGGTGAGATGTATTCCCATATATGTACTCAACAACCCAGAAACTTAATGATCATTTAAAACCCTACCTCTTTCTCATTTTTCTCTGTCTTCTAACTCCTTATCAAATTCTGTCAATAAATCAATAGGTATACTCTTTAGAAAATTAGAGATAGAAGAAAATCCTAACTGTCTGATGAAGAGTAGTTCTAGTAAAGGGTAGTTATCCAAGAAACTATGTGGATTAAACAATAAACGTTTATTTCTCAGTTCTGGAGACTGGAAGTCCAAGATTAGGGGCTGACACTGGGTTGTTGGTGAATTCCTTCCTGGATGAAAGTCCCATCTTCCAGGCTAATGGTTGTTGTCTTCTTGTTGTCTTCTGGTATCTTCATATAGTAGAGAGTGAATTTTGGTCCTGTTTTTCCCTTATAGGGGTATTAGTGCTTCTCATTAGGATTCTTTACCCTAATTACCTTCCAAAGGTTCCACTTCCAAATACCATTACATTTGGCAGTTAGGCTTTAAGAGATGAATTTGAGGTAAGGGTGGAGTGGGAGAAGAATATAAATAGTCAGTCCATAGCACTTCTGATACTTAGTAATGAAAATTTAGAAACATTTTTATTAAAGGCATGTGGCAGAAAAAAATGCCTAGTTTCACTGCTTTCTCTGTCAGAATTCCAACAGCTATTTGTTTCCTTGTTAGTTGGACTTAAATTGATTTAATGTATACATTATTTGAAAAACAGCCCGGTGCTGATGGTTCATGTCTATAATCCTAGTTACTCAGAAATCTGAGATATGTAGCTTACAGTTCAAAGCCAACATGTATAGGAAAATCTATGAGATTCTTATCTCTAATAACCTAAAAAGTTGAAAGTGCAGCTGTGGCTCAAGTGGTAGTGCCAGGCTTGAGCAGAAAAGGCTAAGGAATAGGGCCCAGGCCCCAAGTTCAAGGCCTAGGACCAGTACATACATTAAAAAAAAAGCTGTGTACCAGTCATAGTTTGAAACCAGCTTGTATAGGAAAGTCCCATGAGACTCTTAATTTCCAATTGACCACCAAAAGTTGGAAGTGGAGCTGTGGCTTAAGTGGTAGAACTCTAGGCTTGAATGAGAAAGCTTAAAAATAGTGCCCATTCCCTGATTCCAAGCCCCAGTACTGGCACCAAAGGGGAAAAAAGAGGAAAAGAAAGGTGGGGGGATACAAGAATAGTACAGGCAATTCTGAATAATTATAGGAAAACTTGCTAAAAACATATTAAGGATGGTTTGATGTATAAATGACTAATAAGTGATATTACAAGTCAGGGCAAAAGGATGGATTGTATGGTAGTGATTGTGTTGTTCCATGTCCTTCCTAAATGTGAAGAAAAATACTTAATAAATTTAGGAAAAAATATGGGATTAACATCTTTGTTATTTTAATTTAGAGAAGAACTTTTTAAAACAAGATCTCAAAGGATATATTTTTAAAAATATACCTTTAAACTTAAAACTTTGGGTTACAAATTAGACCATGGTTAAAAGACATGACACAAGCTGAAAATATTTGCATCATATTATTAAAATATTACTTACACAGAAAACATAAAGAGCTCCTACAGAAGGACAAAGACAAAATAAGCAAAATGATACAAATCGGTAACTTAGCTAAGCAAACAATATAAGTAAAAACAATCAGTTTTGCTACTAGTTAGGTAAATTTAAATTAGAGCAATGAGATAACATACTGATGAGATTATTAAAATTTAAAAATGAATTTCAGCCAGGCATTGATGGCTCATGCCTGTAATATAAAGCTTCTCAGTGGTCCAAACCAGTCTAGGCAGGAATGTCTGGGAAACTCTCATCTCCAGTTAACCACCAAAAAACTAGAAGTGGGGCTGTGGCTCAAAGTGGTAGAGTGCTAGCCGAGAGCAAAAAAAGCTCAGGGACAGTGTCCAGGCTCTTGAGTTCAAGTCCCACAATTGACAAAAAAAGAAAAGTCTAATTTCAGTGTTTGGCAAAAATGCAGAGAAAAAACTTTTACTAAGGATATATTGACACAAATTTGTACTGCTGCTTAGGAGAGCAGTTTGTATACTTTAGGACCTTTTCTTTCCACAACAATGAATATTTCAAAGATAAACACAAGAAAACATTTAAAAATACTGCAGTGTACATTACAGTGAAAAGTTGGAACTAATGTAATACTCAACAGCTGTAAAATTATTAAAACATATAATGAAACAGTTATATAAACAGTGAAATTGAACTTAGTTACAAAAATCACATATCAATATATATGAATATCAATATGAATGTTTTGTGAACATTGAAACAAACTTAGCTTTTTGAACAAAAACAGTTTGCAGAACTATGTAACATACTATTGGTACAAACTGTTAAAACATGTAAAGGTATTTTACATATAGTTAGGAGTCTAAAAAATGCAAGAGAGGGCTGGGAAGGTGGCTCAGTGGTAGAGTGCTTGCCTTGCATGCATGAGGCCCTGGGTTCGATTCCTCATCACCACATAAGCAAAAAGATAAAAGCCGGAAGTGGTGCTATGGTTCAAGTGGTAGAGCGCTAGCCTTGAGCTGAAGAGCTGAGGGACAGCGCCCAAGCCCAGAGTTCAGGCCCCACGACCGGATCCTTCCCCCCCCAAAAAATACAAGAGAATAATAAATGCCAAATTTGGAATCGTAAATCTAGGGAATAAAGGAAGAGAAAGAAGCATTAGTTTTCAATTTTACCTAAAATGCTTTGTTAAACTATCTGAAGCAAATAGATAGGAAAATTAAAATATGGTAAACAATCTCAGGATGAATGAAATGTTTCAGATTTAAAATATATGATTTTGGCTTCTGGCTCTAGGAAAAGGAGCTTCTATTGCAGTGGGCTAAAGTGTTTGAATAAGGTTAAAGAAGTATGACCGTAAAAGTTAGGAGAAAATGAAGCAGTAAATGGAGAAATAAGAAATGAAAATATAGTAGTTACTATCAAGATGGCAAATTGAACATATTTATATACATATAAGAAAACCAGTAGGGGAAAATTGAGAGAAGTATAGAGGGGGGACAAAGTTGATTGGTAGAATGAGAGTTTCTTAGGATTCCAGAGGGAAATCATAATTAGGAAGAATATTAACCATTGATAGACACAACTTCACTTGAGATAAAAAGAGAATAAGTCTGGCTCAGAAGGTGGCTCAGTGGTAGAGTGCTTGTTTTGCATGCATGAGGCCCTGGGTTCGATTCCACATAAGCAGAAAAAGCTGGAATTGGCGCTGTGACTCAAGAGGTAGAGCGCTAGCCTTGAGCTGAATAGCTGAGGGACAGCGCCCAAGCCCAGAGTTCAGAGTTCAGGCCCCACGACTGACAAAAAAAAAAAAGAGAATTGAGTGTCTGAAGCAAGTACAACAATGAAAGAATTGTCATGATTTCTATTCTATAATATAAAAGAGGCCACAGAGTCTACTAGAAAGGGAGATAATACGATAGGTGGTTTGTGGATGAAGGGAGCTTGAAGTTATCATTTGGAGTGAATGGATGTAGAGGTATTATCGTACTGTGTGCATGTATTCAAAGCAATCAACAAACAAAGGAGGAGGCAACAATGCTTGCTAAGAAATGTACTCATGCCGGGCGCTGGTGGCTCACGCCTGTAGGAGGCTAAGATCTGAGGATCGCGGTTCAAAGCCAGCCCGGGCAGGAGAGACCGTGAGACTCCTATCTCCAATAAAACCACCATAAAACCGGAAGTGGCGCTGTAGCTCAAGTGGTAGAGCGCTCGCCTTGAGCTGAAGAGCTGAGGGACAGCACCCAGGCCCAGAGTTCAAGCCCCACAATGGACAAAAAAAAAAAAGAAAGAAATGTACTCATTACCTTGCTCACGTAATTGTAACCCCTCTATATGGTATTTTCACACACACACACACACACACACACACAAAACCTACAGAACTGCCAGGCACTGGTGCATCACACCTATAATCCTAGCTATTCAGGAGGTTGAGATCTGAGGAATGCAATTCAAAGTCAGCCTGGCAGGAAGGTCCATGAGACTCTTATTTCCAGTTAACCACCAGAAAATGAGAAGTGGCACTGTGGATCAAGTGGCAGAGCACTAGCCTTGAGCTGAAGAGCGCAGGGACAGTGCTCAGGCCCTGAGTTTAAGCCCAGCCCAGCACACACACACACACACACACACACACAGAAGATTGTTGATCAGTGTACATCATGTGTGTGTGTGTGTGTGTGTGTGTGTGTGCGTGCGTGCGTGTGTGTGCGTGCGCGCACACACAGTTCTTTTGACTGACTTTAAATTCACCAGTTTATAATAGTTATGTTCTCTTGCCTGTTGGCTTTCTAGAATGTAAGTGAGAAGGTTGCAAAGTAATTTCAGTACAGTGATGAACTTCTTGATTCTCTGTTTCTGTCTCTAGATTTACCTTCTTGATATTTATATGCCTTTGTTCATTAATTCAGTTTCTGTTCAAACTGAGTAAAAAAAAGTTGATAAATCCCTGGTTAAACTCTGATGCATTTCAATTTTATCACTTTGCATTTGGTGTCTTACACTTGTCCTTATATGCCCTAATCTTTTCTTTCTCCTAGCTTAATGTGTGTTAGCCCTCTACCATTT
The DNA here is from genome assembly GCF_000151885.1 of Dipodomys ordii. NCBI lineage: Eukaryota > Metazoa > Chordata > Mammalia > Rodentia > Heteromyidae > Dipodomys > Dipodomys ordii. The sequence continues at coordinate 1,035,611 of NW_012267423.1, read as the reverse complement.
GAACCACAGCTACACTTCTGGCTTTTTCTTGTCTGGGCTGGCTTTGAACCATGATCTTTATATCTCAGCCTCCTGAGTAGGATTACAATTGTAAGCTACCAGTGCCTGGCTTTTCCTAGCTTTTTGACTCTGTTATTCTATTTGAAATAATTCTAATTGTTTCAGAATTACCAAATTTTCTGAGAAAGTTTGATACTTCTTTTAGTATAAATTACTTCTAACCCAAACTAGAATATTTTTCTTGGGGATAAATTATAAATTTGAAGGAATTCAGTTAATAGGTAATAACTAGTATTTCATAGTATTTCTTAAAACCCTCAAGTAATGAAATAGAAACCATGAAAGTAGATCATGAAATCTTTTATTTTTGGAAAAGCGTTTAACTGAACTTTCCTAGAGAAAAAATTTCATCCTTTATTTAAAATTCCAGGAACAGGTTTTTTTTAAAACCATATTTAATCAGATTTTTGCATTCCAAAGAAAATATAACTAGAATCCATTCTTCTATTTACTGTTAGCAAGTGATTTTAATGAACTACATTATAAAATATATATATTAGAATGTCAAATTCTCTTAATGATTTTCCTCATATATTATCTAAGCCAAACCTGTCCTTTTTATAAAATGTGGGGATGTTACCAGTCCTTTAAAGAGTTATGTTAGAAAGCTGTAATATAAGCAAATTATCCAACTATTCTAGATATAATCTTTAAGTGATAGTATTATCTCACAGTCTGCTTATACAAAAGGTAGTGTTTCATTAATTCTGTTTTACTCTTGTAATTATAGATCTAAAACAGAAAAGCTCAAACTTAAAATTTTGATTTTTTTTTTTTGGGTCCGGTCATGGGGCCTGAACTCTGGGTCTGGGTGCTGTCCCTCTGCTCTTTAGCTCAAGGCTAGCACTCTACCACTTGAGCCACAGCGCCACTTCCGGCTTTTTTCTTTTTGCTTATGTGGTGCTGAGGAATCAAACCCAGGGCCTCAGGCATGCAAGGCAAGCCTCTACCACTGAGCCACCTTCCCAGCCCCTTGATTTTTTTTTTATACTAAACCTTTCAGTTTTTCTTTCTTTTTAAATTCCTTGAAACATTGAGAGATCCTTTATCCTAATTCAGAGACTGCTTCTAGTTCTGTGTGTTTCAGCTTCCTATGATTGCTGTATCTGGGGGGGGAAAAAAACCCTAATTGACTTTCTTAAGAAATACTATTTAAACTGGATGCTGGTGGCTCACACCTATAATCCTAGCTACTCAGGAGGCTGAGAGCTGAGGATCAAAGCCAGCCCAGGCAGGAAGGTGAGACTCTTTATCTCCAATTAACTACTAGAAAATGGGAAGTGGCACTGTGGCTCAAGTGGTGGAGTGCTAGCCTTGAGCTGAAGAGCTCAGGGACAACATCCAGGCCCAGAGTTCAAGCCCGCATGACTGACCAAAAAAAACCCAACTATTTATAATACCAGAAAAGTAACTAAATCAGTAATCTAAAACTAACTAAAGGTAAGTGTGAGGGAGAGACTCAGGATGAAATTAAGGGGTTCAAATCTTAGCCAATGGACAATGGTCATTATAGACAAATTTTCATCCATTAATATCAGCATATTGGAAGCTACATACACTGATACAAAAATACTTTTCCTGACACATTTTAGGATATTTTAAAACTATACGTTACCTAATACTTGTTACAAAAAAGTTCTTAGGTTCTTTATATTGTAACTGCATAATTCCTTAGGTCATCTATTCAATGTTGTATATGCTAATTTTAAGTTGGAATTTTAATGTAATTGAAATTCTGTGTAGGAGTACAGATAAAGCACATATATGTTCCATTTATAAAATATGATAAATATATATCACATAAATATATCTCAGTTTTTATTTTAGAGTAATTAAAATTGTGCACAGTTTATATAATTTATAGGCAAACTTTTTATTTGTGAAATATAATAAATATTTTCACCAATTTTTCTTTTTTCTTTTTTTTTTTTTGTAGAGTCATTTACCCTGGCTCCATAGCTCCCATCCTGGATTAGAAAAAATAAGTGCTATTGTATGGGAAGGCAATGACTGTAAGAAAGCGGACATGTCAGTACTTGAAATCAGTGGGATGATAATGAACAGAGTGAGTTTTAAAATTTTATTCATTTCATTCAGCAATAAAATTAGTGACCATCAATCATTACTGAAATGTTATTAATGATCTCACCTGGGAAAAAAAGTTGTGCTTTTTGTCTCCATCCTGAACATTGATTTGTCACCAAATCATTCTCATCTTTTAACATTACTCTTGACCAGGATTAGAGAATACAATGTATAACTTTCTCTTTCAGACTATTTTCTTTTGCTTTCAGTGGGTAAATTGAGAACCCGCTAAATATATCCAGATGCTGATGAAGAGCTATTTTTCTGTATCATCTTTACTGGTTCAATTATCAGTATTCGAAACATAAAGATCAAGCTAGAAAATTGGTATTTAGCCTGGCACCTGTGGCTCATGCCTGTAATCCTAGCTACTAAGGAGGCTGAGATCTGAGGATCTCTGTTCAAAGCCAGGAAAGTCCATGAGACTATTGTCTCCAATAAAGCACCAGAAAACCAAAAGTGGCACTGTAGCTCAAGTAGTAGAGTGCTAGCCCTGAGCCTGAACAGCTGAGGGACAGCACCCAGGCCCAGAGTTCAACCCCACGACTGACAAAAAAAAAAATGTATTTATACTCATCTGCTTACATAACTATACAGAAGTAATTTAGACAATTATAAAAATCTTGAGTAGTTAGAAGAAGTATAGTGCAAACAGTGTGGGTATGATTTCTATTCAAATTTTATCTAATTTTTCTGGACAAGGAGGTATGATCTAATTTGTTATCCAAAATGTCTTTGGTGCATTATTATGCTGCAACTTTTGTCCTTAATTTTTGTGAAATACGAATTTAGAAATTGACATACTCTATTACATACTTCAATGTGAACAGGTAAAACCAATTAGCTAGGGTGTCTAGAAACTCTGACCTGCTCTCTCTTCTAAAATAGTATTGAGGAGACATCAATGTTTATAGAACCCAAGTTACACAGTGATTGAGTAAGTATAATTCCAGGAGTTGTTTCTTTAAAGACTTAAAATTAAGTGGGTATGAGATCTCATTTTGTAATATGCTTTTAACTTAATTAGATGCAGAGAATTTTTTCAATATCGAGTAATACTGGTATAATCATTAAGAGTGAGTAATCATATATACTTAAGGAATTAGAAGTCTAATGATGAATTATTTTAAAACTAAGATATAATTTGTTATAGTTGGCACTCACATTTCATTTGTATTCATGTACTAGAACTAATGTATTTAACAATGATTTCCTGCTGTTACAAATAATCTCAATAGGAATTCATTTTAAATAAACTTTAGGTATATATTTTCTTCTTTTTCTCTCTCCCCCTGACTCTATCAAGGTGAACAGCCATATACCAGGAATAGGATACCAGATTTTTGGAAATGCCATCTCTCTAATCCTGGGTTTAACTCCATTTGTTTTCCGACTGTCTCAAGCTACAGACTTGGAACAACTCACAGCACATTCAGCTTCAGAACTTTATGTGATTGCATTTGGTTCTAATGAAGATTTCATGGTTCTTTCTATGGTTATAATAAGTTTTGTGGTTCGTGTGTCTCTTGTATGGATTTTCTTTTTTTTGCTCTGTGTAGCAGAAAGAACTTATAAACAAGTGAGTATAATACAGACTTCTGAGTAGAGCATTTTGTTCTAATGCTATTTAGAGTATTTTAGTATTTCACTTCATCTTTTAACTTGATAATGTTGATTATTGATTTAAATTTTTATTATTTTAAATATTTTGCTTTTATAGAACTTAGCTAAATAAAATTATTACAGTTTATATTTTGGTGGTTTTTATTTTGCCATAGTAAGCTACTGGAGAATTAATCATTGTCTTAATCTTTTTTAGCGTTTGCTTTTTGCAAAACTTTTTGGACATTTAACATCTGCAAGGAGGGCTCGAAAATCTGAGGTTCCTCATTTCCGTTTGAAGAAAGTACAGAATATAAAAATGTGGCTGTCTCTTCGTTCCTATCTTAAGGTAGAATGATAGTGATAAAAATACGTTTAATGTGCCCCTCTGTTAGTTTCTTTGTCAATATCTACATGTCTATGAATGTATAATCACCAATTTCTCATTCAAAAGCTAAATTAGGGTTTTTGTTTCTGCCTAGAATGGTTATCAGAAGCCAGTAGAGGGAGCCCACTACTTAAAAAAAGAATCTTGAAGATTATAACCAATGGATGTCCTTACTGAAGTGACCTATTACTATTTTAAAATACTAGCTTGCAATTTTTTTAATTAATTTTTTTTTTATCAATCATTGGACTTGAACTCGGGGTCTGGGTGCTGTCCTTGAGCTTTTGGCTCAAGACAAGTACTGAGCTACAGTTCCACTTCTGGTTTTCTGGTGGTGATTGGAGATAAGAGTTTCATGGACTTTCCTGCCCAGGCTGGCTTTGAACATCGAGCCTCAGATCTCAGCTTCCTGAGTAGCTAAGATTATAGGCATGAGCCACCAGTGCCTGGTCTACATCGATCTTATGCTCTTTCTTCTCTAATCCTTTTTTTTTTTTCAGCTGGAGGCTTGAATTTGGGGCCTGGGTGCTGCCCCTGAGAGCTCTTTTGCTCAAGGCTAGCACTCTGCTACTTTGATGCACAGTCTACTTCCGGTTTTCTGGTGGTAATTGAAGATGAGTCTCATGGACTTTCCTTCCTGCCTGGGCTGGCTTCAAACTGTGATACTCAGACCTCAGCCTCCTAAATAGCTAGTATTACAGAATGAGCCACCAGTACCTAACTCTAATCTTTTCAGTATTTCTTCTATTAGTGGAATAAGATAGAAATATCCTAGAGTGAAAAGGAAAATATCTGAATTCGTTTTAAGAAAGAATTTTTATGGGTATTTTGTTGTATTTAAAAGCAGTGAATTTGATTATATGTGAAATAATCATAAAACTCAAGGATATTTATTCAAAATACTATGTTATTAAAATTAACACAAGACTAAAATATACTCAGACATGCCTAGATCCTCAATGGTTTTTATTTTGAAGTAACAATGAAAAAAAAGCACTATTTGCTTTTTGTTTTAAAAATTAATTCTTCTGTGATGGGTGCCAGTGGCTCATGCCTATAATCCTAGCTACTCAGGAAGCTGAGGATCTATGTTCAAAGCCAGCCTGGGCAGAAAAAGTCCATGAGACTCTTTTCTCCAATTAACCACTAGAAACCCAGAAGTGGCCCTGTGGCTCAAGTGGTAGAGCACTAACCTTGAGCTGAAGAGCTGAGTGCCCAGACCCAGAGTTTAAGTCCCACAACCAACCAAAAAAATTAATTTTTTTATTAATTTAAATTGTTAAATTTAGCTCTTAGTTTTTATTGGGAAGTATTATAAGTTAGCATAGATTTCTCTTTCCTCTGGGACACCATATTGTACAAAGATATACATATGATCTTTGTTGCTTGACATAGCAAAATTCTCTTCAGATTTTTCCCTCATTACCAATCCTAAGTAGGTATTACAGTATTGTATGTATTATTTTAGTCAATAAATATTTAATTTTAACCATTTGTCATTTACTGTTAATTGGATCAACATCTCTACCTTTAAGAGCTTACATTTTAGTAAGGAAAACATGGAAGCCCAGACATAGAAATTACCCTTGATACTTCACTCTCTTGATTTCCAGTGTCTACTTTATCACAGATTTCTCTCCTTTCTGCTTGTAGAATGTGTCTTGAATTGTTTCTTTTTCATTTCCAATTCTAACACACTAATTGAAAACAATTAGGATCTTCTGATTTGGTCTGTTGCAGCTGCCTTTTAACTGGTTTTCAAGCATTGACATTTCCTCTGTGATACTTTCTTCAGTTCACCACAGAGATCCCTTTAAAATATAGATTAGATCATATAATTCTTAAAACTTTTGGAAGTTCTCCATTTCTCTTAGGATAAACAACAAAATCCTTAAAAAAAAAAAAAGGACTGTGATCCTTCTTACTTTATGCTCTTCTTTCTATTTTTTCTTCTGCCTGGAGCACTGCTGTATGCCATCCTACCCCCACCCCATAGTTTCATATAAATATTACTTAGGGAGCTTTTCCTATGCCCCCTCTTCTCATCTCTAAATCTAGATTAAGTCTCCCTGAGGGATGCTTCAAAGTGTCCTATGAATAACATTCCTGCATATTACTCATTGCAGCTTATCACATACTCTCATGAGTATGAGTTTGTTGTGCCTTCTTCCCCTACTATGTCCTGAAAAGGAAAGGAATTTGTGTCTTGTTTTCTGTTATATTTGTAGCGCCAAACACAGTGCTTAGTTTTGAACAAATGCTCAAGAAACAATTGTTAGATAAAGGATCATAGTATTTGACAAAAAAAAGTTTTGTGAAAGTGTTGCTAAGGATTCTATACTACATAGTCATCACTTTTCAGGAAATGTTAACACTTCATAATTAATATTTATCTGTCAAATTAGGTATGTTTTCAGCACTGTAATCTATGACCAACCTGCAGTGATAAATCAACACCTTAATGAAAGCATAGAAATTAGTTGCTAATTAGTAAATGTATTTTAAAATGTTTTCTCTCTCCTCCCTCAGCGTCGAGGTCCTCAGAGATCAGTTGATGTCATCGTTTCATCAGCTTTCCTATTGACAATCTCAGTTGTATTTATCTGTTGTGCTCAGGTGAGTTAACTTATTCCAGGCAGAAATTAAATAATCAGATACATAACTATTGACATAACAAGATTTCTAATAATAAGTAACTAAAGCAAAAATTTCACTTGAGCCACAGCTCTACTTCAGCTTTTTGGTGATTAACTGGTGATGAGTCTCATGGGGTAGCCTGGGTAGGCTTCAAACCACAATCCTCAGATCTTAGCCTCCTGAATAGCTAGGGTTATAGGTATGAGCCACTAACACTTGGCTTTGAAATGATTTTTTTTGTCAGTTGTAGGGCTTGAACTCAGAGCCTGAGTGCTGTCTCAGCTCTTTTGCTCAAGGCTAATGCTCTACCACTTTGAGTCACAACTCCACTTTTGACTTTTGAGTGCTTAATTGGACGTAAGAGTCTCATGGGAACTTCAAGCCAAAGATCCTTAGATCTCAGCCTCCTCAGTAGCTAGGATTACAAGTGTGAGCCACCAGCACCTGGCTGAAATGGACTTTCTTGATTAAGTAAATGTACCTTTAGTCATCTCTGTGTTACGAATAGTAGGCATATGCTGAAATGTTTATTGAATGAACATAAAGTAATTCTTGTCTATAATCTATGGGATGGCCCTTACATATCCTGAAACAGACGTGTTAGATTAGAATTTGTTCCAACAAGCTCTTTATGTATTTAAATAATAATTTTAAATGTTTCTTCTCTGAATTGTCACTGATAACAAACTACATGATCTGTAAAACAATTTTCAGTAATCCAACATTAGGGAGATTTTGTTGTTGTTTTTGGTCTTTTTTTGTTTTTGTTGGTTGTGGGGCTTGAACTCAGGGCTTGGGTGCTGTCCCTGAGCTCTTTTGCTAAAGGCTAGTGCTCTACAACATTGAGCCAGGGCCACTTCCAGTTTTTGAGTGGCTAATTGGAAATGAGTCTCACTGGGACTTTCCTGCCTAGGCTGGTTTTGAATCATTATCCTCTGTCTCAGCCTTTTGAGTGGCTAGGATTATAGGTATACCCACCAATGCCTGGTTCAGCATTAGTTAGAAAGCACAAAATACCAGCATATACTCTTTGCTGTGAACTACAATACAAACTTCCATTTCAAGCAGTATAACATTAGATCTCATGAAAATTCTGCTTTAAAATGCAAAACAGTATCAAAGTGTATGTGTGTATATATACATATATAATGCTAATATTACTAGAGTATATATGGCATATATAACCACAAATATATACTATATAATGCATAGTATACAGTATATGTTTATATATATATATATATATATATATATATATATATATACACATACACACACATTGGAGAGGGTATACTGGGACTTGAACTCAGGGCACTGTGCCTGCTAGACAGACATTTTACTACTTGGCCCATGTCCCCAATCCTGTTTTGCTTTATTTTTCAGATAAGGTGTCTTTTTTTTTCCCCTAGAACTGACTTTAGGCTTCAATATTCCTAACTATACCCCACATCTATCTGGGATCACACCTGCATATGCCACCACACTCTGAATATTGGTTGATAGAGTGTTTTTATAACTTTTTGCTCAGGCTAGCCTTGAACCACTGTCTTCTTCATCTATACCTCCTGAAGAGCTGGAATTATAATGTGTATCATCACACCTGGCTATATGGTTTTTGTTGTTGTTATTGTTGTTGGTTTTTGTTCTGGTCCTGAACTTAGGGTCTGGGTACTGTTTCTGAGCTCTTTTTGCTCAGGTTAGTGTTCTGTCATTTGAGCCACAGCTCCACTTTAGCTTTTTGGTGGTTACTTATAGAGAAGAGTCTCATGGATTTTCCTGTTTGGACTGGCTTTGAGCCACAATCCTCAGTTCTCAGACTCCTGAATAGCTAGGATTATAGGCATAAGCCACTAGCACCTAGCAATCTATATGTTTTTTAATATACATAATTGAATTCACACAAAAAAACAGTAAGTAAGATGAAGATGAAACTACAATGAGAGCAATTAAGTGTACAAATTAATTCTATGGCAGCCTTAGGATAAGAGGCTTAGGTACATTATTACCTTTAGTGTCCCAGAGACCTGAACTCATCTGGCCATTTAAAGATAGGGGGTAAGGTGCTGGCCTGCATATCTCTGTAAACATGCTCACACTATGAAGTCAGAACTCTCAACAGCCTATATCCTCGGTGAAAAAGTAGGTAAAAAGAATTAATCTAGCATATAGAAAGAAAATGAGAAGCATTGTCTGACCCAGCTCGATCTCTGGTTAACCAGGAAGGGAGAACTGTCCCTCTAAGAATGTGTAATTGTAGGTCTGACCTTATTGCAGGTTTAGAGTTGAAGTTGTCATATGATACAACTAAGTTATCCCATAATTCCTATCAAGAAGTTAATATAAAAAGTGTTCTTAGGCACCTGGACACCTAGCAAAAGCAAAACCAACACTATATCTGGGACTATGACTTTGGTCCAGACTTCATAGGATTTCCCCAGATAAAGTTCCTTCAGGTTTCAAATCTTACAAAGAAAAAAAATCCAAAAGCAGGTAGTCAGAAAACAGCAGGATTAAATCACCAACTGTTGTATTTAATTAACTGATCAAATAAGCATTTTATATAAAGTGATTTAAAACATATGAAATGATTGGGCTGGGAAGGTGGCTCAGTGGTAGAGCGCTTGCCTTGCATGCATGAGGCCCTGGGTTCGATTCCTCAGCACCACATAAGCAAAAAGAAAAAAGCCA
>NW_012267423.1:991952-1025011 GCF_000151885.1 Dipodomys ordii | reverse complement strand
ACCACTTGAGCCACAGCACCACTTCCGGCTTTTTTCTTTTTGCTTATGTGGTGCTGAGGAATCGAACCCAGGGCCTCGAGCATGCAAGGCAAGTGCTCTACCACTGAGCCACCTTCCCAGCCCCATGAACATAATTTTTTTTTTCCAGTCATGGGGCCTGGGCTCTATCCCTGAGCAATTTTTGCTTAAGGCTAGCTCTCTACTGCTTTGAGTCAAAGTGCCACTTCTGGGTTTTGAGCAGTTAATTGGAGATAAGAGTCTCACAGGGACTTTTCTGTCCAGGCTGGCTTCAAACCACAATCCTTAGATCTCAGCTTCCTGAATAGCTAGGATTACTGGCTTGAGCCACTGGTTCCTGACAAAGAACATAAATGTTAATTGATGGAGTAGTCCAATAAGCTGTGGTGGATTCTTTTACTAAGATATCTTTTTTTTAGTTCTAAATTCTTTTTAAAAAAATTTTATTGTAAAGATGCTATACAGAGGAGATACATTTACATGAGTAAAGCAATGAGTACATTTCTTGTCAAGCATTGTTACCCCTTCCCTTGGTGTTCTTATAAGAGCTAGAATGAACAGATTTACAACTAAATGTATCAACATAAGTCTCAAATGATGTTCTGTGAGATTTAAAAAATGGAGGTATAATATACAACATTGGGGTCATGTGATGACATACAACATTTAAAATGTAAATAAAATAATTTTATTTGAGCACCTTGGCATATGCATGGAATCCCAGCTACATGGGAAGTAGAACAAAAGGGCTAGGAGTGTAGCTCAAGAGGTAGATTCCTTGACCAGATGCCAGCAGCAGGGGGGGAAAAAGGATAAGTACCTAGCGAAATTATTAAAATCCTTTATGAAAAGATGCACAAAATATATTATTTTTGAGGTGGGGCAGAGTTTTAGGGGTCAAAGATCAGGAAATTTTTAAAGGGGTTTCTGCTGAATCTGATCATTTTTCAAAGTGTGAAGTAACTACAGCTAAGTATTAACATGCAACAAAATTGGTTACAAGACTCAGGGCTATTGTTTATTCTCTATACTTTCATAAGAAGTGTGGAATTTTTTCAAAATATAATTCTACATTTATAAACAATTTCTTTTTAAAACACAATTGCACACCACACTGCTGCTTACTGTTTCTTTTTCCTCCACTTCAGCTGCTTCATGTACATGAGATCTTTCTTGATTGTCACTACAACTGGGAACTGGTCATATGGTGCATCTCATTGACACTTTTTCTCTTACGATTTGTTACACTTGGATCAGAAACAAGTAAAAAATATAGCAATACCTCAATATTACTTACTGAACAGGTGAGTCTATTGTGTTACAAATTAATTTCTATATTCTGCATACTAAGTTAAAATTGAATTTCTCTGGAACATTCTGTTTGATTAAGGTCGTTTGTGCCTATAAAGCAAGCTTAAAATCTGATTAAACATGAGACTTTCTGCCTTGACTCATATTTCAAATCTAATCTGTTTTTATATCCCTTTGTCATTTCACAAAAAGGAAAAAATACTTATGGAAATGATGGATTCTCGACCATTAGTAGGACATGTTTGTTCTACAGTGTTTTTAGAGCCACATTAGAATAAATATGAAATTGTATAACTATGAATAATTTATAATCATTTTGGTAGTTTATTTTATTTTGTATGAATTTGTTAAATATGTTCCTCTCACCCTTTCATAATAATTACATAACAAATGTATTGCCAATTAACTTGTTGCATATTTTACTTAAGGATAGATTGATATTAAAGAATCTTTTTGGGGGGAGGGGGGTGGGTCCGGTCGTAGGGCCTGAACTCTGGGCCTGGGCACTGTCCCTCAGCTCTTCAGCTCAAGGCTAGCGCTCTACCACTTGAGCCACAGAACCACTTCCAGCTTTTTTTGCTTTTGCTTTTGCTTATGTGGTGCTGAGGAATCGAACCCAGGGCCTCATGCATGCAAGGCAAGCACTCTACCACTGAGCCACCTTCCCAGCCCGTTATTAAAGAATCTTAAAGATTGACATTAAAGAATATTAAAAAAAATGAGCTGAAGTTAAGGAAAATGGGAAGTAACCAACATAAAGAAAGATCTCTAAGACATAGAATTGGACAGTCTGTCAGATCTTCCAATTCATTCTGAGGCTAATGGTTTCTATGTTTGTTCTTCTCTGTACCTCCTTTCCAGAGGCTTCTCCATAAACTTGCTGTCCTATAATACTGGCCTGGGATGTTACTAACTTTTCAGTTCATGGTACCTAGGATATCTGGCAAATACTGCATTAATCTTGCTAGTCAATGTATGGATTAAGTTGTATCTGCCAGCTTGTGTGTGGAAAGGCAGGCTCAATTGAAGCTACCCTAGGATACTTTTTCCGCAGGCTTGGGGTAGAGCAATTTCTATTACCGAGTGGATAATAGTGGAAATTGGAACTAGTATATTATAATAATACCATCCCATTTTCTTTTTGTTTTGGTGTTTGACTACATTTGTAAAGTATTTAAGTTACTATTGTTTTTCTTATTATAAAATAAGTTTGGAATTTGAAATGTATAGTAATATATAAAGAAAAACATTAATTATTACATATAATCTTAATATCAGGAGACCCACCATTAATATTTTGGCGGGTATCTTTCATGTGTTTTTGTGGCTTAGGGTGTGGCTCATATGAGAGTGCTTATCTAAGAGGCGCAAGGCACTGTGTTCCATCCTCAGCACTACAGTTTTTAAAAATTTGTATTCCATGTTATAAAATATTTTTGTTGACTCTATTTTATGAAAGATAAACCTCTACTTGAAAATGGAGAAGAAACCTAACAAAAAGGAGGAACTTACGTTAGTGAATAATGTTTTAAAACTGGCTACTAAACTACTAAAGGTAAGAATAAACTTGAAAATTGATGTAAAGTACACTGTTGGGAAATTCTTAGGCTCCATAGATCCTACTTTGTGTTTTCTTTCTTTTTTTTTTTTTTTCCCCATCTGGGGTTTGAACTCTGGGCTTAGGCGCTGTCCCTGAGACTCTTGTGCTTAAAGCTAGCCCCTACCACTTGAACCACAGGCTCAAGTAGTTTAATGGAGATAAGAGGCTCATGGACTTTCTTGCACAGGCTGGCTTTGAACTGTGATCCTCATATCTCTGCCTCCTGAGTAGAATTATAAGTGAGAGCCACCGGCACCCCTATTGTATCTACTTTTCCTGACTACCCAAAATGTTTATAAATTACATTTGGGCATCTTCTTATAGTTTTAATTTATTTCTCCTTCAAATAAGCTGAATAATTATTTTTGGTATTATAGATTGTTTTTCCTAATGCTGAGAGCATTGTAGAGGTTAAAATTTATGCCTTTCAGATTTATGCCTCTTGAATTACTAGGAAATTGATTTCAATAAAGAAGATTTGATGGTACTTTAGGAATCTTTTTAGTTTATATTTCTCAGCGCAACCATTTGCTTGACCTGAGCTAACTTAAACAGTAATAGTACATAGTCATTGTAATAAGATATATCAGTAATCATTTCATTTTAAAATAATTTTTGGTAACATCTCTCTTGGAACTCTTTTGTTTTTGTGGTACTTGTTTCACTCTTACCACTGTTGAGTTCTCACATCACATGACAGTAGTGGAGTGGAGTCATTTTGATAAAAGTAATTTTATATATATATAGCGTCATGAGTCTTGAACTTTTGGCCTGGGTGCTGTCCCTCAGCTCTTCAGCTCAAGGCTAGTGCTCTACCACTTGAGCCACTTCCAGTTTTCTGAGTGGTTTATTGGAGATAAGAGTCTCATGGACTTTCCTGCCCTTGCTAGCTTTTGAACCATGTTCCTCAGTTCTTAGCCTCCTGAGTAGCTAGGATTACAGGTGTGAGCCACCAATGCCCAGTGTAATAACGTATCTTAATGTCCTAGTTTTATACACACAACACACACACACACACATTTTTGTTTGGTTTTTGTTTTGGTTTGTTTGGGGGCTTGAACTTGGGTCCTGGCCACTGTGCCTGAGCTCTTTTGCCCAAAGTTAGTGCTTTACCTCTTGAGCTACAGCTTTCAGTTATCTGATGGTCAATTGGAGATAAGAATCTCATGGACTTTCCTGCCTGGGCTGGCTTCGAACCATGATCCTCAGATCTCAGCTTCCTGGATTACAGGTGCCCGGTCCTAATAATATATTTATGCCACTTGTGTCATTGGTAATGTTTTTCTTTCTTAAAATGAAAATGTTTATCTAAATCTCAGTTTCCGTAACCAGTTGAACATATTCCTTAAGATTTTCAGAGAGTGGTATGAAATTAATTGCAACTCCAAAGTATAGTTAATTCTCTTGTCAACTAAAAAGTACACAGTGATTAGGCATTGAAAGAGTTCAAAAGAAATGGGTGGAAGGATTATAAATCAAGTAACTGTAAAATACTCACTTTTTCAAATTCCTTTTAAAATATTCTTAGAAAGCTGTGACTTTTAAATAATATGCAAAATAGGGTCTGGGAAGCTGGCTCAGTGGTAGAATGCTTGCCTTACATGCATTAGACCCTGGGTTCAATTCCTTAGTACCACATAAGCAGAAAAAGCCAGAAGTAGCGCTGTGGTAGAACACTAGGCTTCAGCTGAAGAGCTGAGGGACAGCACTCAGGCCCAGAGTTCAAGCCCCACAACTGACCAAAAAGTAATATTAATAATAATATGCAAAATAATGTAGACAAATTCCTTTTTTAAGGAAGATTTACCTAAATGCTCTATGAGAAAAAGAACTTGAATTGATACCACTGTATCAAGCAAATATAATTGATAGTTTTATATTTGCTTGATACAGTGGTATTATAAATCTTCAGGGTCTAGACACTGCTAGACAGGAGGGGATCCTAGACATGAGGCTTTATGAACAGCTACAACCTCAGAATAGAGACAAGTATAAAAATAACTAAAATGCAAAGCACAGATGTTATCCTTTTTGAGCATACATAGTCTCCTTATCCAAAACTTGGACCTTAATATAGATTGTACTTCTCTGTTAAAGTATCTTCTAATTTATCCCCTTTTCTGTCAGCATTGCCCTGTGTGAGACCCTTGTCTCTCCCTTGAGATTTTGGTGCACAGAACTTTTAAGATGTTTCTGCTACAGATATCACTCTTATCTCTCGTGTTACATTGCTAACTCAGTGTTCTTTTTCCCACGTACTTCAGGGTTGTTCTTCTCTTGTGTAAATTCTTTACTGTCAGTCTGTGAGCATAACCTTCCAGAGAGTACCCTTATTTAACAAGCCAGCTTTATGAGTTAATATATTTCTCTCTTTTCATTTAGGCCATAACAGTGCTGAGCAGCCTGTAGCAACTCAAATGTATTCTCATTCTTAACTATTCTTCCTCACACTCTTAAGTTTCAGGAACACCTTCCTCCGATACCAGATTTTTGCATATATCTCACTGTATGAATTGTTTTGAATTCTTTGTATACATTCTGAATTGTGATTTCAAACAGGCTAGATTTTAACATCTAAGAGCCTGGCATATACAAAAGACCTTTGAATGTTTTTGAATCAGTCCATTTGTGTATTTGTAAATGAATTGACCCAAGAGGAATGTTTACTATATGTTAATATTATAAAATTAGACTAATTGTATCTCTAATTCCACAGAAACCATTCTATTTCAGTTTTTCTTCCAGCTCTTATGCCAAAAAATAACTCCAGCTACTAGACTAATATTTTACTTATAAACATTGGCTTGGGACAGAAATTGTAGTTATGAATTTAGTTAGTTATTTTTAGTCACTTTTTTTTGTGTGTGTGTGTGATCATGGGGCTTGAACTCTAGGCCTGGGTGCTGTCCCCAAGCTCTTCAGCTCAAGGCTAGCACTCTACCACTTGAGCCACAGTGCCACTTCTGGCCTTTTCTGTTTATATGGTGCTGAGGAGTTGAACCCAGGGCCTCATGCATGTGAGGCAAGCGCTCTACCACGGAGCCACCTTCCCAGCCCCTAAAGTCACTTTCTCTAGCCAGGCACTAGTGGCTTACACCTATAATCCAAGTTTACAGGAGGTCAGTAGCTAAGGATTGTGGTTCAAAGCCAGCCTAAGCAAGAAAGTACATGTGACTCTTATCTCCATGAAACTACAAAAGAAAGCCAGAAGTAGAGCTATGGCTTAAGTGGTGGAGACTATCCTTGAGCAAAAAAAGCTTAAGGGAAAGCACCAAGCCCCGACTGAGTTCAGGTGCCAAGATCAGTACCCCTCCTGCCAAAGAAATGACTTTCTCCACCTGGCGCTGGTGGCTCACGCCTGTAATCCTAGCTACTCAGGAGGCTGAGATCTGAGGATCGCGGTTCAAAGCCAGCCCGGACAGGAGAGACCGTGAGACTCCTATCTCCAATAAACCACCAGAAAACCGGAAGTGGCGCTGTAGCTCAAGTGGTAGAGCGCTGAAGAGCTGAAGAGCTGAGGGACAGCACCCAGGCCCAGAGTTCAAGCCCCACGACCGACAAAAAAAAAGAAATGACTTTCTCCAAAAAAAAAAACCCACCCAAAACCATAAAACTACTATTAAAGTTATTTCAAGTCTATTTTTAAAAAAAATCTATGATTTGTAACTTTTGGAACAGTGCCTTTAAATCCATACTATATATTGCCTTTATTTAGTCTAAATGATAATTGAGAGTCAGAGTCTAATGGTTTCTTTCTCCTCTGTTAGGAATTGGACAGTCCCTTTAGACTGTATGGGCTTACAATGAATCCACTGCTTTATAACATCACCCAGGTTGTCATCCTGTCAGCTGTTTCTGGTGTTATCAGTGACTTGCTTGGCTTTAATTTAAAGGTCAGTGCTAAAATTCTTTTACTCTCTGAGAATTCTGTTGCATTTCTGTGACACTGGTTTTTCTATAGCACTCTGAAATCTCACATGACAGTAATAGAGTCATTTTGATAAGAATGCATAAAATTATTTAAAAACATGGCTTAGTGTTAGAGTGCTTGCCTAGCATACATGAAGCCCTGGGTTTGATTCCTTAGTACCACATCAACAGAAAAAGCTGCAAGTGGCACTGTAGCTGAAGTGGTAGAGTGCTAGCCTTGAGCACAAAACCTCAGGGACAGTGCCAGGCCCTGAGTTCAAGCCTCAGGATTGGCAAAAAGAAAAAAAAAAAAAAGCAAAAAAAACCCACCAATTATTTAAAAACTATTCTAGTATATTAGTAAAGGTGGATACTAGTAAACTAAAATTTTACATTTAATTTCAATGAATGATATGTATTATGGCTTCTAGTACTATAGAACTAGTCATTTGAAATGGAATTTGGCATATATAGAATTCTTATATATGACAGAAGGAAGTGTTTGTTTTTCCTCATATAATTTCAGCATAGCTTTTTTTGCTGTTTCTTTTTTTTTGTATTTTTTTTGTAAAAATACTGTACAGAGGGGTTACAGTTACATGAGCAAGGTAATGAGTACATTTCCTGTTGAGCATTGTTGCCTCCTCCTTTGTTTTGATGATAATAAAGAATACAATTTGTTGGAATTGTGTTATTTACCTATATAATGCCAGATACATCCTCAAATGTGCGCACAACTAACTACTAGTAAACTGGTAAGCTGTGTAGAACCAGCATATTAAACAAATACTATATGGATAAAAGAAAACAAAAGAAATCTGATTTTCATCTTTTTTGTTTGTTTAGAGAAGATTGTTATTTTTTAATAACAGGATAAAAGAGTTAAAATATCAGAACTGTGAAATAAATTTAGACCAGAAGTAGCATTTAGTAGAATTTGAGTTAACCATATAAAGATGGCTCTAGTGGTTATTACTTCTGCTATTTTTTTTCTAGCTATGGAAGATTAAGTCATGACAATTCAGAGGAGAGATGTAGCCTCTTTCAGAGTATGAGTTCTGACTACGCTGCCTGAAAGCAGTCACCATCTCCTCACTTCAGAGGTCTCCACTGGGAAATTGAAGTGTTTACATCAGACTGTCGTGTGCAATTCTTATATTTATTTTACTTGTTCACTATTTTTTTACATTTATTTTAGTGTTATATTTTTTTAAGCATTGATGTTCTTATTTGTTGAAAGGGTGATAAAACTGATACCCCCAATACTTGAGATCCTGGTAATTGCTTGTAATTAACAGAATAAGAAATTATGAAAATAGAAGCCATTGCTAAGCACTATTTCTCCATCAATGCCGTGAACTTGCCTTACTTGAGAAAAATAACTTTAAAATATTGCATTGGACTCAACAAAACACATGCAGCATTTTCTTCAGTATGTCAAGATTTAGTCAGGGTTTCTCTTGAAATATTGTAGAACAATGCCAGGATCTAAACTTACTAAGCTACAGTTTAAGCACCCTTCAGTGTTAATACATACGGTATTATGTAATAGGTCAACAAGTGCTCTTTGATGATAAAACTCTTAATGGAGCAATAATTGTAAATGGTTACCATACTGTAAAATATTTTGATAAAAATAAATTAGTAATAATTATATTTATTTGAAACACTGGGCTGTTTGCACAGCTCCAACTGTGCATGCTCAAAATGTGCACTTTTAAAAATGGTTACTTTTAATGCATATCTTCCTATGGGATATGTTATAGTGTACTAGGGCATGATATGGTATCCTTTTGAGTGAGACACATTCTCAACTCACAAGTGAAGTGCCTATTGCTATTACTAAAGTACGTTATGTTTACTCAAGCAAAATAATTTTCTCCATGGTACACTATAGTGTATGCTATTCATACTACACTTAAATAAACAATTTAAGTATAAGATTAAGAATGAATAAAATATTTATCTGAGTTATAAAATTACATCCAACTTTTCAGAAGAGACAGCTTCAGCATCCAAATTCTGCGCTCTAAACTTAATCTGGTGCAACCTCCTGTCCAACCATTTCCTGCCCTTCCCCCTGCCTTCCCCGACCCCCCACCCCCACCCCAAGTATATAAGGGCTATCTTAACCTGGAAACTGCTCTCCCCTTCAGTAATTTGCCAAGTGTCCAATGAGAATTTGTCATGTTGGCATGTTAGGTAAATGGGGAAAATACGATGGTTTGTTATATTAGGCCTTGATTTTAAGTTGTTATGTTTGTACAATCAAGAGTATTTTAGGAATTACATGAAACATAAAATGTTCTGTGACTTTTTTTTAACTGAGCATCTGGTTTCTAAAGCAAAGAATTTATTTGAAAATAATCTAGAATTTTGGTGCAGAGTCATGTTGAATATCCTCACATTTTTGCCATGTTTTAAGTAATTTAAAAATTAATTGTAAATATTTTATTTGATTGGTGCAGTTCTAATTCCCAAATCATAATCTTAAATCAGGAATGTGTGGAGAATAGAGCCATTGTCCTATCACTTTGCTCTTACCATTCCTTTGACCAGCCTCGATTCAACCTTGTTGTATAGTGTTTTTTCTTTGTATAAACAACAGAAGGCATTTTGTTTTATTTGCCTGTGTTCTAATATGTTTAATAATGACCAAAGTGCATTCTGAGTATTTTCAAGGAATGTATTACTGGAGCTTTAAGAACATACTTAGTTTCTCATGTGAAATATTAGGCTTTGTCTGATATGTACCTTCTTCCTCTATTGTCCAATATTGAGGTTGTTTTTAGGAGTTATATTTTATAAACTTTTTCAAAATAAGGTACATACCTATACAGAACTTAACATTTTGCACAGAATATATTAAATCTATTTTGAGAAAAAAAAAGTATGGTATGAGTTCTGTTAGGGATAAGAAATGAAATTATTGTATCTCACACACACACACACAACTTCAGAATGGAAATATTTTTAAGAAAAGTAGCTGAGTATAATGATTTAGGACAATGCTTGCATTAGGTTGAAGTTCAGTTTAACTTAGAATTGGGAGTTGATTTTTTAAGTACCTCTCAACAACTTAATAGTATGTTGAATTATGTCATTAATGTTGGCAGCAGTAGATAGTAAATGGAAGAAGTTGTCATGTTAAGCAGTCTCATAGTATTAACAGCACCGTTTCAAGGTAGAATATTGACATTGCTGCCTTTCAGATTACCATGAATGTAAACAGTTGCAATTGTAACATATCACATCATATAGAAAAGGCAGTTCAAGGACTGAATGGGGCAGATGTCGTGTGTTAACTGTTGTTCTTTGCCACGTGTGTTGTATTTGGAAGTTTGAACAGCAAGTTTAAAATAAAACATACTATGACTGACTGCTATGTTGTTTATAAGTCCTATATATTTCTGTGGTTATTCTGTGTTTACTGTATCATAAACCTTAGTTATACCCTTTAGATTTGAGAGGAGTGAAAATAAGTTTTAACAATTTCCAAATACTTCAGATGTTATTATGATTCTCAGAACGCTAAAGAATAACAATACATAAGCAGACGTTGCATCACCAAAATATTTCTACATTGCTAATGTTTGCTTGCTTGTTTGTTTTTGTACAAATTCATTGCGAAAGGAATAGACATGCTTTTATTTTTAAGAATTTTAAAATAATTTTTATTTACTTAAATATAAAGAGAGTACTTACGGGTTTTTGTTTGGTTTGGTTTTGTCAGTCATGGGGCTTGAATTCAGGGACTGAGTGCTGTCTCTGAGGTCTTTCACTGAAGACTAGCACTCTACCACTTTGAACCACAGTGCCACTTCCGATTTTCTGGTGGTTAATTGGAAATGAGAGTCTCATGGACTTTCCTACTGGGACTGGCTTTGAACCATGATCCTCAGATCTCAGCCTCCTAAGTAGCTAGGATTATAAGCATGAGCCACCAGTACCTGGTATCACTTACCCTTTTCATCAAGTTTAATCCAACAGCTTTGCTGCTTGAGCTCAGCAGGAGAGATCGATCATGGCTGATGGTAGGATGTCTAATATTTGATTGGCCCAGGTGTCCTTAGGGCTTAAGTTAATCAGGAAATATTCAAGTGCATTTTCAATCTTACTTTAAGCCTAGAATTGACTCTGTTAATGAACCTCTGCTTCAAAAAGAGAACAATATAAGTGGTGTCACTTTTGTTCACCATATTGCTTAAAATACTAAATTCCCAATCTTTGGGTTTGTTTTTTTTTTCCCTGCCATTCTGCATAAAGGACACCACATGCACAAATGCTTAACAGTATCATTGAATACTGACAGTGCTTACTTTCTGAGGAATTTAGGAGACAATTCAGGATAAGGGAACCCAAAGTGTTTTGCTTACTTACCTAATAAAACACTTATGAGACCATGTTTTCCAGCAGACAAACTAGGACTGTGTATGACTTATCTCTGATTCTGACACACTGTCTACTTGGAGATAGCATCTGATCCCACAGAGTGAGAGTTCAGTCTCACAGACTGTCTTTGCTTTAGATGCCAGTTGCACCAAGTTGTGCTGGGTTCTGACTGACAAGCTTTAAGTTGGAATTCTAACACTTTCTTTGGATTTATGTCACTTACTAGAGAAGCTCCTGGAATTCAGGGAGGCGCTAAGTTTACCAGTGTCCTGGAAAGCATATTTTTAAGGACACCAATGATAAAAGAGGTACCTAGGACAAGGGGGAGAAAGAACACTAAGTTTCCATTCATCCATCCTCCAGGAACCGTCACCTTTGCCACAACCTGGAAATCCCTGAACTTCGGGACCTTTTGCTTTACCATATGAGTGCAGCCAATTATTAACCCTGTTTCTAGTTCCTCATTTCTTGAGGAATATACTTTCAAAACAGTATTCCCCAAATGGTTTGGGAAATTGTCCCGCCGTTGGCCCTTCACTACCTTGAGAGGTCCTATTCCTATCTTCAGGCCAAGTGTTTTTTAGATGTAAATTCCATAAGATCCTAATTGTATTCAACACTGTATTCCCAACACCTACAATGGGCCACACTGATGGCGTTGAAGAGTTTAAATTATTTCCTATATGAGTAAATGGATGTCATCACTGCATCCAATGTCCTTGCATTACCAGATTAAGAAACAGGACAAAGAAGGGTTTGAAAAGCTTACCTGAGGTTACATGACTAGTCAGAAATAGATCCCCAACTCTTTATTCCCATGGCAGGCACAATAGTATATTTTGGTAAACATTTGCACTCTTCAGTAATCGAATAATTGTAGTTAACTATGTTGGAAAGAATAATATTTATAAATTATTTGTCCAGGTTCATAGTAAGGTCACATATAAACTGTGGTAATAGGTGAATGTCTACATTCATCTTGAAATCACCTTATTCAACTCTGTAAGTGTGGCCTGTTGAAAGAATATGTGCTTTGGTGTCACACTTGTTTTACAATCTTGAGCAAATTCCTTGACATCTGTGTGCCTTAGTTTTCTCACTATAGGTTACCAGCAGTAATACCTGTCTTCCATGGCTATTAGGAGGATTAATGAGGACATAGGTAAAACATCTAGCATACGTACTGATAAATGATGGTTGTGCAGAAAGATTGGCTCTCTTTTCTTTGCTCAGCAAGAAAAATAAGTAGTGTCTAGGATGATTAACATTTTCAAGCTAAACCATGTTATGTAAGATCAAATGCTTCTCTGCCAATTAAGAGTCAGGCTTCCATGTAAATAATCATACATGAAAAGTCTTTTATAAAAAGCCATTTAAGGGCTGGGAATGTGGCTTAGTGATCGGGTGCTTGCCTAGCATACATGAAGCCCTGAGTTCATTCGATTCTTCAGTACTATATAAGCAGAAAAAGCCAGAAGTGGTGCTGTGGCTCAAGTGGTAGAGTGCTAGCCTTGAGCACAGAGACAGAGCCCAGGCTCTGAGTTCAAGAACTAGGACCAGCAAAAAAAAAAAGTCATTTAATTATTTTTCTTCCTCAAGGAACACTATAGAATGTGAGAGAAGTTTTCTGTACATTATATTCAATTATGAGCATAGGCCAAGTTCTCCAATGCATATCCCATGGAGCTACTCTCACCAACAACACCCCAGCATTGCGTTCATCTGTGACCATTTCTCAGCTCACCCTTATCTTGTCTGCTCACTCTCCTACTTCAGTGTCTAGATAGTTTAACTTCCTATCAGTCATATCAAGGTAGAACTGCGACCTGAGTCCCTTATTTGGTAATGGTTATGTTTGTTTATTTTATGTTTTTATCAACTTCAGCTTCATTTCTGTGTTCCCTAGAATGGTTCTCCCAAACCTTTATCATGCTCAAGCTCCTAATCTCCCTCAACCTGTAACTATTGGCATTCTTCACTTAAATATGACTGAGAAGATAGGCATCATTAGGCATAATTAATTCTCCAGACATCCCCCTGCTTCACTGTGTGGAAGAAATATTGCTCTCTGAGGCCACCTTTCCCCTGTGCTTAGGATTCTGTCACTGCCTATATACATGATGCCATCTTTACCTTTACCTTTCACTTTCATGAGACAAAGGAGTCCAGCGTCTGAGAGACATAGGTTTCTAGGCTGGATGGATCTGAACCACAAAGCACTGTGAGAGCTTGTCACACTCTCTGCTCTTATCTGAAAGGAGCATGTTCTGCATGGTCACCAAGCTTTGCCGGGCTGTGTCTTAACCAATCTAAACAGGCCAATGATGGGTGACCAGCTTTAAAGCGGCCAGCTGATTTATGGGCGGAGTAGGTTAGTATGAGAACTCAACCCAGTGAGGTGCTCTGTCTTTGGAGGCATCTTACAGACTAGTCAAAGACTTTTACCACAAACTTGAGTTTAGGATAAAGTGTCAATAGGCAGAGATGTTAGGATGGCAGAGATCCAGAAGAAGCTTTGGATTAAACAAAAGCATAAGAGAGAAGGAAGAATTAATTGTGAAGAGGGAAGAAATGAGAAATGGGAGGCAGAGACAGAGGTGGAGACAGAGACAGGCTGTGTTGTGGATCATTAGAGGCCTGCGCTTGTCTCAGAGTATAGCAGAGTTAACTGGAGTCCTAAAACATGATGCTTTCATTTACCCTTCAAATACACTGTTACTACATGAAGTAATAACCAAATGGGAACTCAACACCTTCCCCCTTCCAAAGCCTCACACAAATGACTGTTTAATCTGAAGTCATTTTTCTTCTCTAATTGATTTTTCCTGTCACTTGCTCCTGTTAGAGTGTAGTACTTGACTATACTATCTACTTTGAACAGACTTTGATCTCCTTTGTCTTCAGAATAGTTCCCAGTCTTAGAGCTGTGTTTGTGCTTATTCTTTTCTTTTGATAATGTTCCTCAATTCTGTGTATTCAACAAATGACTCAACATGCAATTTAGTGACTGTTTTCTTTTGTCTTTAAAGCTAAATTCATGTCTTAGAGCTAACTTCAATATTGACTTTCTGTAGTCACTAATCTAGACAGGCATTCAGGAGTTTTGGAGTTGCCTTTTAATCTTAGCCAAATTCCCCTACAAGTTTTGATCAATTATTTATATATGGAATTTCTTCATTTCTCAAACTTGATAACAAAAGATGTGTTTTAAGGTGAAACAGGTATATTGCCAAAGGCTGTGACCCGCTTGCCTCCTTCAGATACATATCAAATATCTGCAAATGCTTTTACGTGGTTTTGTCTGTAAATGCAGACTTCTAGCTGACAGTTATCCTACCTGTGATTTATACTCTTCTACTTGTTATTGCTCAGAGTTGCTGGGTCAGTTTAAAGGAGCTGAAAGATGCTCATAGCATGAATTCTGTTGTGTGTTTGGGGAAAGATAAGAGATTAGCCTAGGAAATATGCAAAACAGACCAAGGAGTTTTAAAACTCCATTTTTGTAATTTTTCTTTCATCTGTCCCATAGATAGCTTTCAAATATATGCTAGGCTCTGAGCGAGGATCAGAATGATAGTCCCTCCTTTCCTTTAACTTGGGAGGCTAAGAGATGGTTCGTCTTGTACACTAATAATTGCAGTATGTGCAGCTTTAGGGATGTGATGGAGCTGCCTGTAGCAGCATTTCTTGCAAGCAGTTCAATGTGGCTGGAGAAAGATGTGGATAGGCGATGAACAGAAGATAATCTGTGACTTTTTAGAGCCATGGGATTTTAATTTCATCTTCAAAAGTGAAGGCTGTCTATCCAGCGCAGTGGAATGTTTCAATGACTTGGTAAAAACTCAGAAGTATCACTTTCTTCCCTTGGATACTTCGTGAACCATTCCACATTGTGAAACAGTGTTTAAAATTAAAACAGCACAAGTGTTATGGTTTGGGCAAGTCTCCCCCAAAGGCCCACAAGCTAAAGGCTACCTTACCAGCTTGGGAAAGCTTAAAAGATAGTGCCTAGGGGAAGCCAATTAAGTCATCCTGAGTGTGCTCCTATCTCGTTTCCTTCGGGCTGTCTCTAGGTGAGCAGTTTCCACTAATCCATGCTCCCATTGTAATTCTCTGCCTCCAAGTTTAGTCACCTAATGGTAATCCTTAAATCTTTGAAACAGTAAAAAAAGAATTGTCTCAATAGAATTAATATCTTGCTCCAAATATCAAGAACCTAGATTTGTATCTTTGACATAGACTTCCTAGGTAACCAGAAGAAGCCATTTACTGATTATCTGAATAAAGGGGAGGGCACAATTAAATTACTTGATCTATTATGATCCAGCTTTAATACTGAGACTTTGTTTCTTTGTTACTTTTGTACTTCTAAAGAACATTAGAATTAAAAATTCTTTTATCCTGAGAAAGTAGACCATGGTTGTAATTTTCTAATGTAAATACTTAGTTTAAGGCATCTAATTTCTAAATGGAAATTAAAAGGTTTTCTTGTAGAGAAATGTAAGTGCTGAACTCTAACCAGAGTCAGCTTTTATCATCTGTTCTAATTTGAGGAAATCTAGGCTTTGTGGATCAGGGAATTCAGAACAGACTTTTGTTCCTTACACGGCCCATCTCTTTAGCAAATTAGGCCTCTTTTCCCCTGCTCCCAAGTGAGCTTTCATTTACTTATACTCTTAAACAGAGTCCTGATGTTCAGGTGGAATCCACTTCAGTTTTAAATTTTCCTAATCCTTGACATCAGTCTGTCTTTATTCAGCCATGTTATTATCCACCCACGGGGTTAATCTGATCCTATCTCATTAGTACATCCTTCCCAACAGAAACTTCTGGAAACAGAATGTTCTTTTCCTATTGTCTTCTACACATATCTAAAACAGTTCTTGGTGGAAATTCCTTAGTCTCTGCAAGCTTTCCTGCTCTAACTACTGAACCCCCAGATTGGGATGGGACCCCAGATAAGATTCTTAGATGGTTTCTAACTTTTTTCTGTGCTCTAATCCCTGGCACCTGCTATTCACTTCTGAATATCACCCTATGAGAGACAAAACTTAACTTTTTTTCTTTCTTACTCCCTTTATATACTGAAAATACTAAATATCTAAAAGTTCTAGGTAAGCTTATAGTTTAAACCATCTTAATTCTGCCTCTCAGATGGTCTGGAATGTTTACATTTATGCAGTTAGATTATAAGATACTCTTCAAACAAAGGAGGAGGCTACAATGCTTGATAAGAAATGTACTCATTGTCTTGCCCATGTAATTGTAACCCCTCTGTACAGTATTTTCACAGTAAAAAAAAAAAAGATACTCTTCAAGATAAAGTCTGTGTCTTAACCATTTTTCTGTGTTCCAAAGGATACAAACAAGTCTCCAAAAAAATACTGACACCTCTTTTTTTTTTTTTACCCCACCATTACAAATTCTGATTCTCTTTGGGTAAGATTTTTTAAAAAATTCTTTCATGTTTGTTTTTTGTTGTTGTTGGTGGTGGTCATGGGGCCTGAACTCTGGGCCTGGGTGCTGTCCCTCAGCTCTTCAGCTCAAGGCTAGTGCTCTACCACTTGAGCCACAGTGCCACTTCTAGCTTTTTCTGTTTATTTGGTGCTGTGGAATCGAACCCAGGGCCTCATGCCTGCAAGGCAAGCACTCTACCACTGAGCCACCTTCCTAGCCCTTCTTTCAGGTTTTGATGAATCAGGATTGCATTATTGAAATACTGGTCTATATTTAAGAAAATCTTTCTTTAGATTTGTAAGGTAGATATTAGGTAGAACAAGCAAACTGATTAGCCTGACAATTTGAAGTTTTGTCTCTAAATAATGTAGCAATATTTTCTCTATTTTATTTTGGTGCTTCTCAGGCCTAGAGACTTTGTTGATTCTTGTTACATGCTGAGTTACATGTGACCCCTACTGTTTTTGCCCAAGGGACTCAAAGATAGGTATGTTCAGTCAGAATATGTCCAGTAAGTGGTGTCTATTTTCCTGAGTGCTCTTCTCCTTTGTGGCACACCTTGCAGTCTGTGAGGGAACTTTGTTTCAAGAGGATATTTAAACAAAATTGAATCAAGCCATTTTCCATAGGCAGTCCTGAAATCAGCAGGAAGCTTGCTTTTTTCCCTCCCATTTCTCACAGATTCTTGGCTCTGAACTTAGTCTCACAGATACCTACCTCTCCACTGATAATCTAACCTTTAATAAAAGAGAACATTACAAGGAGCCTCCAGGTTTCTGCATTGGGGAAATTATGAATAATTCTGCTATGAGTATTTGTATACAAGTTTTTAGTAGACTTGTGTTCTTCCTACCTCCATCTCCTGAAAGCTATGATTACAACTATGCACAACTACACCTCCTGTCTTTAGCTGTTTTAGTGTGTCTGAGCAGGTGCCAGGATGTTTGTACAGTGATAAAAATCAGTGCAGTTTTTTCAGAATATATCCCCATCATTAAGTGGCATGTGACTGGATAAAGTAAATTCAGTCCCTTAGACATTATGTATCAGACTCAAAACCTGTTCATTAAGTTTTCCATTAAAACCTGTTAGTAAAATCAGTATGTTGCTCACCTCTGGACAGTCTGTCCATTGTCTTCATTAAAAGCTGTCTTCAGCTATAACACACAAGTCAGAACTGACTCAGCAGCATTCTCAGAATGACTATTATCTTGGGACTATGACTAAGTGCTAATAATCAGGCAGCTCATCATAACTCATCAGTTTCATGTGGAAACTGAACAAAACCAGAGTATTTGGGTTTGTGTTTCTCTGTGTGTTTCTGTGTGTGTGTGTGTGTGTGTGTGTCTGTGTCTGTGTGTCTGTGCGCACGCATGCGCGTGCACCTGTGTATGCTGGTTCCTGGGGTTTGAAATCAGGATCTGGGTGCTTATCCCTGAGCTTTTTTCCTAAAGGCTAGAACTCTACCATTTGAGCCACCGCTCCATTTTTGGCTTTTTGGTGGTTAATTGAGGATGAAACTCTCATGGATTTCCCTTCCCCAGGTTGGCTTCAAGTCACAATCCTCAGATCTCAGCCTCTTGAGTAGCAAGATCACAGGAGTGAACAACCAGCACCTCATTCAGAGTGCTTTATTTAAGGGAGGCAGCGCCTTACAGTGCCTACAATTTTGGTGGATGTTAGGACTTCACATTTTATATATTCTTCAATAATGAGGCTAATATCCGTATTTTACTTTTCTTTGGTTAACAAGACCACTTTTGGGGAAGATATTCACCAGATCCTTTCCTTCTCTAGCAGAGTAAAACAGAATGTGTTAGAAAAGGCCTTTGAGTACCTATCTTATTAGATGCTAAGAGGGAAGTGGACTGCCATGGAATGAAACAAAGGAAAGGAGAGTTCTTGGGATTTCCATTACCTGATAAAACTAGGGATAACTGTTATTTTCTACCTGCAAATGTTAAAATAGGGAAATGGCTGAACACCACAAGTTGCTTGCAATTCAGTGTTTTATTGACTATGAGGTCATTTTTTGTAAAGGATATTATCATTCTATGTATTCCTAAGAAAGAAAAAAGCCCTGCTATGTCAAGTGTGAAAAAATAAGCCTGAAAATCAGTGAGAAATGGTTATCTTTCTGTAGATGGTGAGTCCACCTTAACATTTGTTGTGGTTCCCTTTTCTCCTGACACTCTAAAGACATCAATTGACTAGTCTAAGATCAGTAATTGCAATTAAAATGAATGTTCTGTTTTAAAGAATATAAACACAACTAATCATTGTAGAATTCCCTGATCTGTAAGGCATTTTAAGCAGTAATGAAATGGAAATAGTTGCTAGCTCTTGAAATGACTGATCAAAACAAGGTCTCAACCATTAGGCAGATAAGATTTATTTATTTCTGGCCACATCATTTATCTTGTTTTGGTTGCCTTCAAATAATTGTACAAGAGGGGTTTAGTTTAGTGTCTCCATTTATGTGTACTGTGGTACCCTTTCCATCATTCTTCCCATCATCTCAAGTTCCTAGTTCAACTTTCATGGATGCAAATTGAATATTATGATTGGATTCATGTACTGTTTCTCTCTGTCTACCCGCCTCCCTTCCAGATAAGACATGCATGGTTCAGCTTCTTTGATGTTCATTTTGCTATTAATTTGTCAAGGGATTACACCATAGAACTCATCCCTGAATAAGCCATACTTCAGCCAATTTGATCTTGTATATATGCTTATGTCTCTATTTATTTTCATAACTTTATGTTTTAGGTCTAATTTGTACATATGAAAGAAAACCTATGTCTCTTGGGCCTGACCTTACTCAGTGTGATGTTTTTTCTAGGTTCACGTGTTTCCCTGCAAATGACATACTATTATTCTTCCTGATGGATTAATAAAATCCCATTGTGCATATATGCACATACATATATGCACATACACATGCCACATTTTCTTGCTCCATCTGTCAGTGGTAGGGCATCTGGATTTTACCCTGTAGCTTGGGCTATTGTAACAAGTGCTGAATGGACATGGGTGAACAGGTCCAGCTGAGTCAGTTGGGTCTTAAAGTGTTCACAGGGTTTCTTTTTGTTGTTGTTGTTGTTCTGTTTTGGGTTTTTTTTGTGTGTGTGGTCATGAGGCTTGAACTCTGGGCCTGGGCGCTGTCCCTCAGCTCTTCAGCTCAAGGCTAGTGCTCTGCCACTTGAGCCACAATGCCACTTCTGGTTTTCTGGTGGTTAATTGGAGATAAGAGTCTCATGGACTTTCCTGCCTGGGTTGGCTTTGAACTGCAACACTCAGATCTCAGCCTCCTGAGCAGCTAGGATTACAGGCATGAGTCACTGGTGACTGGCTCAGAGGATTTTTTTTTGAGGTCTTGTTCCTAAAAATTCCCATGGTATAAATACCAGATTTTTAATTTTTTAAAATTTTAGAACTAGTTGCAGAAGACTGGATTTAGACTGACTGGTTTTGTCTGGAAATTATGATATATTCTTCATTGGTATAACCAGCAACAGACTTTGTAGCAGAAGCTAAGGAAAGAACTCAGCAAGGAGGATGATAGATGGAGAGAAATTGGGTTTTTGATTTTAGGATCATAAAACCGTTATATTTTAGTTCATTCAAGTTCAATGACCAGGGATGTAAAGCCGCAGGGTGCTGTGCCCCCATCAGGAGCCACAAGGCTCTGCTTCTATCTCAGGCCCCTTTGCTAAGTGATCAGTCCCACAGTGAATCTCTCTGCATGAGAACCCTAAGGCTTTTACAGGAGCTCAGAGGTGACTTTGGCACTCAGGTTCAGCTTTCCAGTTTCTTCCTCTGCGCTGTTGAGCCAGATAGTCCTCAAACCTCCTTCAATCTAGGAAGCTGTGACCTCACTAGTGGTCATTGCTGGGCCCACAAGCCTTGTGTCAGCTGCCTCTCCTTCCTCTGGAAGAGGTGTGGATTCAGTAATGGTGATACAGTGCCAAGGACTTCTTTTTCTTTTTGCCAGTCCTGGAGCCTGAACTCAGGGCCTGGGCACTGTCCCTGAGCTTCTTTTGCTCAAGGCTAGCACTCTACCATTTGAGCCACAGTGCCACTTCCAGCGCTTTCTGTTTATGTGGTACTGAGGAATTGAACCCAGGAATTCAGGCATGCTAGCCAAGCACTCTACCACTAAGCTACATTCCCAGCCCCAAGGTGCCAAGGATTTCTGGCTTAAACTGCCACAAGGTCTCTGGTTTCAGCTTCTGGGTCTTGCGTAGTGGCTCTGGAAGTGCCATTTTGGCTTTCTGGAAGTTAAACATGCTTTCTGTGGGGGACAGTCCCACATTAGGTAGAACACAGGTCTAGCTGCAGCCAGGATATGGCCGTGTGCCAGGCCTTCCTCAAACACAACCAGAGACAGAAGGACTCCAGGGAGGGGAAGGATGTTCCAGTGGCTGCAGAGTGACACCATGTCACTTCCCATGGCAGTGCAGTCAAATGGCTCTCAGACCTGGGACTAGATGTGTTTTATGGTCCTCCCTCCTTTGTTCCTGTGGCCTCTGCACCTGATTCCATCCTTTCCAAGGTTCTCCTTAAAGTGCATATCTGTCTCCATTTCTTCCTTGTTTGCTACTGAGAACTCTAGCTCCCTGTCAATCAACAGTGGGTCTATGCTGTGCCTCAGGAAAGGCAGAGATGTAGCTGGGAGGTGCTTTTGGCTCTGTGGCATGTGAAGACAGCTAGAGTGACCTTGTCAGCTCTCCTGATGGTCTAGTAGGCTCTCCAAGAGGAGGTGTGTGCTGTCCAGCTCCCACAAGTCAGACCCATGTGTATCTTTTCTGATTCTTCCTCCTTGCCATCTGTGAACCATCCCTGGCACCATGTGTGGCACCAAGTGGTAGAGTGCTAGCCTAGAGCAAGAGTGCTCAAGGACAGTGCCCAGACCCAAGTTCAAGCCCCAGTACTAGCACACACACACACACACATACACACAAACACCTGAAAAATTTTCAGTAGAGTTTTATACCTAATGTATGTGAAGGGCCATTTCAGGAGGACTGTTAACTAGAGAGAACAAATAAAGCACTGAAATAAAAATCCTCCTTTGAATTATGTATATGTAAAGTAAATTAATAAACACAAGTGCACCTTAAAAATAAAGATTTGCAGATTTCCCAGAACTAGGCTTTTTTTCATCATTAGGAAGGAAGAGAAAAAAATAGGAGTAATAAAGTTAGTTGTGTTTTAGTGTTTGATGACAAATGTGTTTCACATTTTCAACAAGCTTCTGTCTGGTCCATCAATATATTGTCTGAGCTGTGCCAGGCTTGAAATTGACAATAAGAGGACTTTTATCTAGTCAGGAGAGGTAGCATATGCCTGTAATCACAGCATTCAGGAAACCTAGGCAGAAGGATCGTTAAATTAGAGGTCAGCTTATGTAGCAAAACTGTTGTCTCCAAAACAGAAGAAAAAAAGAGTTGTGCTATCAAGGAATCTCCAGTATGTCAAGCTAAGGAGATTAAAACATGAGTATGTGAGCTGAGGAGACACAACATTAAAGACATTTTCTTTCTTTTACTCATCCATTTTACTCCTTTGCTTATTCACTATGAATCATCATCTCTGTGTTTGGACCCAGCTATTTAGGCAAGAGCCTCTTCAGTGCTGAATTAGACGGTTTTGGAAGGAGGTTGGTCATTGACTCTGAATTTCTAGGCAAGCCCCTGCCCCTTGTTGATGTGAAGAGGAGACATTCATAGAGAGCAGCAGTTTACATCCATGAGGTTTTTATGGCATTTGCTGATGAGCAAGAACCTTTTGGAGGAAGATGTCACTAACTTAGAGTCACACAGTGGAGACCTTTGAATGGAGATCACACGTTCTGAGGGAAGTTTAGGGTTTTGGAGCCCTCGTTCCTTTTCTATTCTTGAACCTTTCTGTAGGGTCTGTTGTATGTCCTGCTTTTTAGTTGTCTGACATGAAAAGAACAGAGTTTTCTGTTGTATTCTCTCCACTCAACCTTTCCTGGGGTGGATCTCATTGTGGAAACCCTCCCCCTAAGTGTGCCTAAGGGTGTCCGCAGGGGTGGCTTAGCAGGTCTCTGGACACACAACTCTCCAATGTTGACCATCTTTGGAAGAGAAGCCAGGGTTTAGAAAGGGGCCAAAGCTGATGATGTCTCAGTCCTGCTGGAAGAGGAAGAAGGTAGATTTATTCACTCCTGAGATACCTCCAGATCATCTTGTCAAGCTCGTCTGCCCTATATTAATCACTTTGCAGGGTAATCAGCAGGTCATGGTTTCCTAAGCGCTCTTGCTAACATTAAAAGTCACATTATTTTTCTCTTTCTTTGGATAGCTTGATCTTTAAAACTTTGAACCGGTTTAAATGTCTAGGTTTAGAGTCTCAAGTCATTTTTGGAGGCCATAATTCTCCTACAATTTCAGCTCCCAAGTCTTGTTCAGAACTTTGCTCTCATTAGGTTGGATGATTAAAGGCCAAGGGAGAGCTGGCTGGGAGTGACATTTGAAAGGCTCTATTAGGTTTCATAGATGAGCTAAGGGCAGGCACAAGATGCCATTACAATTCTAAGTTCTGGTACTTTCTGCTGGGTCCAAGCGATCCAACAGTGGGAAGTTTCTGCTGTCCTTTAAAAGCTGTCACATTTGTAACCCCACACAGATAGCGCTAATGGGGCGATGTCAGCCAGCGTTCACTGTGTGCGCTCTGCTCAGCCCTCTATATACATTAGCTTAGCTCCTACCCAGTGGTCCCAATCAAGTTAGACCATGTCACCCTGAGGAAAGTGAAGTAGGAGATGTAGCCCAGTGGCAGAGTATTGCCTAGCAAGCAAAGACCTGTGTTTGATCTCCAGTACTCCAAATAATAAATAAGTAAATAACTATTTCATATGTGTTCTAGATATCTTACAACAAAGGGGTAGATCCTGATTAAAAATTCTGTGTGTGTGTGTGTGTGTGTGTGTGTGTGTGTGTGTGTGCATGCACGTGCTGGTATTAGGGCTTGAATTCAGGTCCTGGGCTTTTACTCAAGGCAGAAGCTGTACCACTTGAACCATATAGTTCTATTTCTGGCTTTTTGGTGTTTAATTGGAAATAAGAGTTTCACAGACTTTTTTGCTCATCTGGCTTTAAACCCACGATCTGGCCTGGGAAGGTGGCTCAGTGGTAGAGTGCTTGCCTTGCATGCATGAGGCCCTGGGTTCGATTCCACAGCACCACAAAAGCAGAAAAAGCCAGAAGTGGTGCTGTGGCTCAAGTGGTAGAGCGCTAGCCTTGAGCTGAAGAGCTGAGGGACAGCACCCAGGTCCAGGCCCCATGACCAACAAAATAACTAACTAACTAAATAAATAAACTCATGATCCTCAGATCTCAGCATCCTGAGTAGTAGGATTATAAGAGTGAACTACTTGCATCCAGCTTTATTAGGAACTTTGAATTTGCTCTTAACCTGTACCCAACTCTATTTCCCTGAGGAACACTTTTATTTAAAACTTTATGTTCAAAGGTTGAACCTTTCTGAACAAAACCTGTTGAAATGGTTTGACTTCTGTGAGTTCAGCTTCCTTGCCACTTCTTAGCCAAGAGAAGGGGTTAAGCAGGGTGTTGCATAAGGAAAAACTGAGAGAAAATTTCTGTGGGTTTGAAAAAGATACTTAAGACAATGGAGAGAGGAGCAGGCATCCCAGTCTTGGATGCAGAGCATCTGAGATCCTTCCACAAAGCCTCACCCAGTCTTAAGTCAGAGTGAGGGAGGGGGTGTGAGGGGTCACCTAGGAAAGATCTGCTCTACTCCTCAGCAGCAGGGAAGGGGGTGGCACAGCTTACACCTGCGGGGTAGTTAGTAAAGAAGAGCAACTGGGAGCTCTAGGCCTTGGGGTACCCTCTGCATGAGGATAGTGTCCACTAAGCCTGTTGGGGGGAAGGTGTGGGTAGGAATTAAGAATACTGGAGTCCAGACATGTGAAAGTTCAATGAGGACAGTTAGGGAGAGAGATACTGCCCTGTGATTAATCACATGAAACACATCACTTCACTCAAGCAGGATTCTGGGGGAAAACATCCATTTAACTTAGCCACTAAAAGGTCATTTGGAGCTTTGGTTCACTCTCAGTTAGATGTGTTTCTAAATGCAGGCACATAAAGATCCATTAGCTCTCCAGAGTGGAGGACTTACCATGTATGCCAACTCAGTTCCTGAGTGTGTGAAAAAAGGCTTTTCACTAAAGTGAAAAGCAGGGTGAGTACTGCAGATTTTTACCCTACCCCCCACCCCCTACTGGTGCCAATCTTCACCCCTGCAATCCTAGCTACTCACGAAATTGGGATCTGAGAATCAAGGTTTAAAGGAGCTGGGCAAAAAAAGTCTTACAGGACTCTATTCTCCAATTAACCACCAAAAAGCCAGAAATGGAGCTGTGGCTCAAGTGGTAGAGCTCCAGCCTAAGAGCTCCTAGCAAAAAAGCTAAGGAGTGCAAAGACCTGAGTTCAAACCTCAGTACCACCATGTGTGCACACATGTGTG
Source organism: Dipodomys ordii (assembly GCF_000151885.1). Classification (NCBI taxonomy): domain Eukaryota; kingdom Metazoa; phylum Chordata; class Mammalia; order Rodentia; family Heteromyidae; genus Dipodomys; species Dipodomys ordii. The sequence continues at coordinate 999,807 of NW_012267423.1, read as the reverse complement.
TGTGCATATGTACACACACTACTTCTTTTTTCAAGATCTCTTTATATTACAAGGAAAATAACAGAATACAAGACTATTAGATGGACATAGTAATTGTGTTTTGTGAACAAATTAACTTTTTTTTTTTGGTCAGTCGTGGGGTTTGAACTCTGGGCTTGGGCGCTGTCCCTCAGCTGTTCAGCTCAAGGCGAGCGCTCTACTGCTTGACCCACAGCACCACTTATGGTTTTCTAGTGATTTATTGGAGATAAGAGTCTCATGGACTTTCCTTGCCTGGGCTGGCTTTGAACCATGATCCTCAGATCTCAGCCTCCTTAGTAGGTAGGATTACAGGCGTGAGCTACCGGCAACAAATGAACTTTTTACATGTCAAATTGTAAGGTCTATGTGCACAAGAGCAGAATGTATCTGATTGATATTTACTGAAGAGCATAATCAAGGGATATTATAGCTATGAAGGCCATGATTATGATCTGTGCTTCTAACCCTTCATTTATATATAAATACAGTACTGTGGCCCAAGTTTACACAGTGCACATGGGGTGAACAGAAATTAGGAAGTGACCACGTGACTATGGTCCATTCACTTCAACTGCCCCCACACACACACCATCTTCCTTTGCTGCAACCAATGAAAGCCCTAAGCAGACAGCTGAGGTAAGGAAGGGACCCAGATGGAGCCATAGTTGCTCAGCAGAGGCTGGAAGTGGAACCCCCAGGGCACAATCTCCCTCTAAGGAGAGGTGACCTGAGATTGGGCACGCATTCTGCCCACTTCCCAAGGGCCTTTTGAAATAGGCTTGGAAATAGCCTGGTTTAAGGGGATGAGCAGCTGGATGGATGTGAGTGAAGGGAAGAATAGTCCTTTTGCCAAAATCTCCAAAGAAGTCCCCACCAAAATTCATGTTGCGATGCAATCTTCATTGGGAAGTATGAGGAACTAAGAGCAGATAGGGCTTTTGAGAGGGAATTAGGTCAAGAGGCTCTGCCCCCGCAGAATGGATTAATGGATTAATCTACCACTTGAGCCACAGCTCCACTTCTAACTGTTTAGTGGTTAATTGCCTAGGTTGACTTTGAGCCATGATTCTCAGTTTGAGACTCCTCAGGAGCTGGGATTATAGGTGTGAGCCACTGGCACTTGACTGTGTAAAATTTTGATAGTGTTTTTCCATTCTAAAAATTTCATTTGCAGACACCTGATCTTACAAGACCGCCATTTGCCCTTACTATCTTGCTTTTGCTGAAAACAACAACAATAACAACAACAACAGTAGCAAAAACATGCAAGGGACCAGCTTGGATTTCTCAGTTCTTCTCCTCTTTCTCAGCCCAACACCTTACCACTCCAGGAGAACAGAGGGGACAGGAACACTTTGGAGTAAAGGCCAGGGCACTTCCCATTTCAGCTGCAATGCTAAGCTAAAACTTAAAGGGGATTTTAAAACAAAAGAACAAATGCACTTCCCATTAAATTCCTTTAGAAGGATGCATCTTTATCTCTACCATTCTTAGGATTCATTGCACATCCAAGTAAATAGAAAACTTCTTGCCTAGGCAAATTAGACCCAGCTTTACCTGCAGGTGGCATTTCATGCCATAACTGAATGACACTTCATCAACCTCAGCTTGTCTGGGCTCTCTGATTACTTTGCAGTATATGAAAAGTGCCTTACCATCATTTTTCATTAGCTTCACAGGCTATGCCATTCAGAACTACATAAGGTGGTTAATGTTTTAGTGAGTTTTAAAAACACTTCATAATCAGAGAACCAAGGGCCGAATGCTGGTGACTCAGAGACCATTTAGACATCTGAGACATGACTCTGATTAAAGATTAGCAGCAACAGTTCTTTGGATATTAGAGAATTCTTGCCACATCAGCATTATACAGACTGGAGTTGATGAGCACTGACCCTGGGTGGTGCTCTCACCCCCTGCCTCCCCGCCTTGCCCAAGAAGATAGCCCTTGTTCTCTTAGTCACTGGCTGTCACATCACTAGAAAATGCAAGCCTTGTCACCAGCCCTTCATATAACACAGAGGAATGGTGCTCCCATCCTCACCAGGAGGAGCAGCATCAAACCTATAGCCACCCAGCCTTGGGAGCAGCTTGCTAGATGAAAGGTATGGGCTGGTTTTCTTGGAGTGTGCTCCTGGATCTCTCCATGGTCCTGAAAAACTTTTAAAACTACAATACACTAGAACTATATTTTGGGAAACAATTTGTATATTGGGAAACAATCAGAGCATGTTATAGGAAAGAATAGGTACTACTTGGGGGAATATTTTGTCTCCATTATATATGTGGATATTGGTGTGTGCTAAGACATAATGTGAAATGTAGTTTTTCAAATATAAGTCAGGTCAAAAGGCCTTGAATTATGCTGCTCCAAAAATTACCATTTACCCCTATAATATGCCAGCATTATAAGAAGCTGCCATTCAGACACATTTCACTGGTTCTTGAATCACTGCTTAAACAGCCCAACAATAACAAGTCAAAAACAAAACAGACCTTTTGTTTCTTATATCTTTTTAGAGATGTGCACATAATGAATTCCTCTGCTGAGGTAACAGAATTTAGCATTGTGCATTTATTCACTGACTCAGAAAACATTTATCAAGACATTTGAAGGCACTATAATATAATGGTGGAGAAAAATAGACAAAAATCCATGCCTTAGTGAAAATTTTATTTGGCAGTCATGGAAGGAAGTCTGGACTATAAGTAAGATAAATGAGAACAACAGAACATAGGTTAAGTGGTTATAAATACTAAGACAAAAAGCTAGAAGACGACAACAGAGTACATTTTGGGATGTATTCCTTTTTTGGTTTTTGTTTCCTTAGTTTTTGGCATAACAAAGCTTACCCTGCTACAAGCTTAGCTAGTTAAAGTGACCCACACATACATTCTCTCACTGTTGTTGGCTCCAGGAGTTTGGACACAGTTGGGCTGGGCCCTCTGTTCAGGGTCTTACAGGCTGTCTACCGGAGGCTGCTTCAGGTCCTGGAGCCCTCTGAGTTCCATTGGCTATGTTGTAACCTGGCCTCTTACCACCTCAAGCCAACACAGACAATCTCTTGCTCTAGTTTGCTGAGATGAATCTTGTGTCATGTTGTAACACAATTCTGAGAGTGACAGGCCATCACCTGGCAAGAGAATATAACTCTCCTTCATTTCCCCATCTTTATTAGCTAGCAGCAAGTAACAGAGCCTGTTCTCACTCCAGGGAAGAAAAGATTTCTCAAGCACCAGGCACATTGGGAAGATGTCAGCCACAGGATGCTGTAACTTTAGACAAGGTGGCCAATTAGTAAGGACTTATGGAGGGAGAAAGCCATTCAGTCATGTTAGCAAGAGCAACTATATGTATTTAAATATATAAAGATACATGTATGTATTTATACTTTCAAACTAACTCCCATATATGAAAGAAAATGTGTCCTTTCTCTCTGAGCCTGATTTACTTCACTTAGCATAATTTTTTCCATTTCCCTGTAAATGACATAATGGTATTTTTGATAAGTGAGTAAAAATTATACATATCTCATATCCCCACCAACAATGAAATAGGGTTTCTTTTTCCACAAAACCCCATCAGCATCTATTGTTTGTATTCTTGATAATGGCCATTTTTATTGGGGTGAGATGGAATTTCAGTGTACTTCCTATTTATATTTCCTTTATGGCCAGAAATGTTGAGCATTTTGTCATGTGTCTGTTGCCATTTCTTATGCCTCCTCCTCCTCCTCCTCCTCCTGCTCCTCCTCCTCCTTGATCATCATTGTCTTACCTTCTTTGCACATTTAAGGGGCTCCTGTTGCCTTATATGGTGGTAGCTGACCCAGAGAAGTGCCATCCCAAGGTAAAGGGGGGTTGGAGGCTGATTATTTACTGCCTTTATTAAACGTGCCTAGTGTTGCCTAGGCAAGGATCATGCTAAGCTGTGGAAGGAGGAAGGAGCATGCTAAGCTATAAGAAGGGAGCTTCTTGAGCTGAAGAGCTGAGGGACAGCGCCCAGGCCCAGAGTTCAGGCCTCACAACCAGAACCCCCCCCAAAAAAAACGGAGCTTATTGGGTTAACACACCCACCCACCACTGCATCCTCCGGCTATAACTGGATCTGGCTTTTCCTTGAGGACCCTGATTCTCCTGCAGGGTGGGCCTTTCTCTCCCATGTCCTTTATTTAGTTCGGGGAGATGTCTTCCTGCATCTCATTCCACCTGCACTCTTCCTCCTCCCTTAGAACCCTTGGTGAAGCTGTAACTTGCAGATCAAACATTCCTTTTGCTGCATCCCATGACTTCTGATGTGCTACTATTTGCACTTACTTCAAAATAATTTTAAATTCCTCTTGAGTCTTTGCTATGATCTGAATCTTTGTGTCCCCCTAAATCCATGTGTTAAAACCTAATCAACAGTGTGATACCATTAAGATGTGGGGCCCTTGCTAGCTGATTAAGTCATGGGAGCACAGCTCTTGTGAATGGGATTTGCTCCCTTAAAAAACAAGCACATTAATATGCATAATATAAAAAAGAGCTCAAGAAAGAATCACTAACCCTCCTCTGCTTTTTGTCTGCCTGTTTCCTCGCTTGTTTACTTAATAAAGCTCTGTCAAGTTTTCTTACCATTGTGACTTGCCCAGAAATTTATTCTGCAATCCAAGTCAAGAACCCTAAGAGAAGAGTTCCTAGATTGAAAGGGGAGCTTCACTAAACCTCACCTCTGTCTGGTGACTGGGTGTGGGGGAGGGAGGTCCTGGGGGGGACGGCGGGGGGGGAAGATTTGGGGAGGTGGGGAGGGAAGGGATAGTAGAGGAAAAACAAAGGAGGGGGTGACAATGCTCGATAGGAAATGGACTCACTACCTCATGTAACTGTAACCCCTCTGTACAGTATCTTTACAGTTAAAAAACTATATATATATATTATATATATATATATATATATATATATATATATATATATATATATATATGGCTGTAAGAATGAGGATGAGGTATGAAGGGTGCTCAACCAAGCAAGTCCAAGGGCCATAGTCAGGTTAGTTTTTGTAGCAGTTTACAAGGATGCAAGTTTCCGTGGTCTTCTGGAGCATGCCAAGTTCTGAAAAGCTCACACTCTGAAGCTGGCAGGAGGGAGCCGTAGCCTGAGGGCGTATCTCTTCTGACTCCCGTAGATGGAAACTTGTGGAAGATGCTCTTTTCTGAGCATGGACCTCAGTCAGAGCCTGAGTCCAACAGGAGGAGGATGTGGGGATGAGTGATGGTTTGGATTCTTAAGGATTTCTAGGAAGCTCCCTGAAAGGTGTCTAATCAGAGGTTGGGAAGGGAGAAAGACCTCGTGGCCCCCGCACAGCCTAGGGGAGAGGTGGGTTACCAGTTGGGAGACGAGGATGTGTTGGCTCATCATGTTGTGGTTTACAGCTTCTCTGGTGACTCAAGTGTGTTTCACATAAGCAAATTTGGGTGGCTTCTAATCCTGGGCTTCATCCTTTTGTTCTTGCTCTGCCAGAGTTGCTACTCATGGCTCACTTCCTGTTTTGTATTCAAATTATTCAGTCTATGAGAGACTCATTCCACATCCAGTCTGTCCCCTTCCGCTCTGTCAATTTTTCCCATTCATCCACCCACTCATTTATCCATTCATCTGTTGATTCATTCAATCAACAAGTATGTGTAGTGTACTATGTTCAGGGACTGTTTTAGCATATTAAAATGATGAAAATAACTATAAGGTTATATTCTGTACATGTAAAGAGAAAATAGACAAAATTAAATGTACAAGAGGTCAATGTTCTTAATTCTATTAGAAAAAAACTAAAGATAAAACGAGGTAAGAGATATTGATGAGGAAAAAGGAAGGAGGAGAGAGATCAGGGATGACTTGGTAACAAATGGCATTGGATCAAAAGCCAGGAAGGGAGTGAGAGAGGGAGTCATGCCGTATCCAGGGAAAGAGCATAACGAGCAAAGGGAAATGGAAAGATTTCCAGAAGAGCAAAGTAGCTGGAGTAAAGTATATGCTTGAGGGGGGAGTAAGGGGCGTGACTCAGGTGCATGCTTTTGTGGAGGCAGATGAGGGATGGGTACTGACAGTGAGTAGAGAGGAGACAGGATACTTGTTTTATTTATTGAAGTTAATATATGATCAGTTTTCCTTCCCCAACATCTAAATATTAGGTTGCATTTAAGATGCGATTTTCTTACAGATGACTATCGGATGGTTGAAAAGACTCTTCTTTCTCCATTGATTGCCATTATGCCTGTGTTAAAATTAATTGACCATCTATATGATACCATTTCTGCTTCTAGTCTATTCTAGGTGATTGATCTATGTGTCTGTCATCTGCTGATACCTTGTTGCCTTGATTCTTGTAGCTCAGTGGTTCTCACCTGGGGACAATTTTGTTTACCCTCTCCTTTCTACCTGAGGAATATTTATCAAGCAATGTGTAGAGACAGTTTTGGTTGCAATAATTGGCAAGCAGAGGTCAGCGATGTGACTAAACTTACTGTAATGCACAGGACAAGATGCTACAACAAAGAATTATGTGGCCTGAAATGTCATTGGTGCTAAGGTTGAGCTGCTTGGTAGAGCTGTACAGTCGTCTTAGAATGAGATAGTGTGACCTTAACAAAAGCAGTTTTAGAGATGCAGGGAGAATTTCACAAACACACAAGGTTGCTAGGAGGATAAAGCAGGACAACATATGTAAATATGTTGGGCATACAGCTCATGCTAATGAAATGGTAATTTCCTCATTATTTCTTACTGCTTCTGACCTCGACGAGCTTCCTCCTCTGTACAGTCCCTTCAGTGTGGCTTCTGTGCTCAGCCACCATGTTAGGTTTTGACACTTTTTCGCTGCTCGTCTGTCTCCTGCCCATAGGATGATGGTGTCATATCTGCTGCTGTACAGCTGCCATTTGCTTTAGATAAAGGGCTTCACACTGGGCACAGGCCCACAGACATTCTTGTTAGTAATGGCTCTTTCTGGGCCAGATTCCCGAAGGTTAATGATTTTGTGAGTAACTTTTTCTTTGTCTTACTCTCATCATATATGACCTGACCTCCAACCCTGTGGGCCATGTACAGCCAACAATCAAGCTTAACTAACTGTGATGCTGTGTAAATGATCAAATCCATGTTCTCTATCCATTAAAGAATTAAAAGGCAGGGTTGGGAAGGTGGCTCAGTGGTAGAGTGCTTGCCTTGCATGCATGAGGTCCTCGGTTTGATTCCTTTGCACCACATAAGCAGAAAAAGCCAGAAGTGGTGCTGTAGCTCAAGTGGTAGGGTGCTAGCCTTGAGCTGAAGAGCTGAGGGACAGCACCCAGGCCCAGAGTTCTGGCCCCATGACTGGCAAAACAGAGAGGTGGGAGGGATTAAAAGGCAGGAAAGTTTTTAAAGTAACAGAGTAAGTTTATTTGAAAATGAAAGGAAAGCAGAGAGGCTTCATCCACAGTGGGGCCTGAAAGGCAAGTCCAAAGGGGGTTTTATTGTATGGGGCTCTCCACATCTCCCCTCCTGGACTTGGCGCTGCTTCCTTGATGGATTGTGCATGCACTGCCCTAGTTATTTTCATTGGTTGAACAGGCACCCAGGGCATTATGGGAAGAAGAAGCATTTGAGCAGGAGCTCACAGTACTATGAAAAGCCTTTGACCCACTTTTAGGCATTTATCCAAATGTTTACAAATAAGACCACACTAAAGCTACCAGCATGACTATGTTTATTGCAGCATTATTTACTATAGCTAAGATATGGAACCAACCCAGATGCCCCTCAGTAGATGAATGGATCAAGAAAATGTGGTATATATACACAATGGAATTCTATGCCT
>NW_012267423.1:976992-991537 GCF_000151885.1 Dipodomys ordii | reverse complement strand
AAACAAAGGAGGAGGCTACAATGCTTGATAAGAAATGTACTCACTATCTTGCCCATGTAATTGTAACTCCTCTGTACATATTTTCACAATAAAAAAATAAATTTTTACAAAAAAGAAGCCTTTGAGGACACTGAGGCACTGTGGGAACAAGAAGCACCATAACAGCCGCAGTTATCTGCCACCTATTGTGTCTGTCACTTTTTATCTCTGTCTACCTAACAGTTCCCTTTTCACTCTCAACTCCAGTTTGTATCTGGATTCCATTTTGGTCAGGTGCCCCCTAACTCAGACACTAACTTCTCTGTTCTCTGAAAAGTCATAGCACCCAGAAGCTTTGACATGTCTCTAGGCCAAAGCACATTCTGGTCACTGTGCTAAGTTACTCAGGGACACCCTCCAGTCTTCCAAAGGGACCAGTGGCCACCTGTTCCAGTCCCTGCCCACGTGTTTACAACTCTGTCTTACAAAACTCATTAAAACCTCACTCCAGTTGCCCCACAGGGAGCTCACACTGCCTCTCCTGGGGGTGGATAAAGCTTTGCTTCCTTGCTCATCATTCTGACTCTCTGTGAATACTTTCACACACTGCCAACAGGTCCCCTGGGTGCAATGGACCGCAGAACATTTTTCTACATTGCTTCTAGTCTGTCCATTTTCCCCTGCCTCACATTTAATAATGATTCGCTCTTCCAACAATTGCTCTATACCTGTGTTGAGTATTTTAGACTTTTCCAGAAAACCATGCAGACATCCAGGTACAACAAACAAAGAAAAGGTTTATTGCTGGTGAAGGGACAGGCAAGACCCCTTCTCCCAAGGGAGAAGTGAGAAGAAGCGCCAACTATTGTCTAAGGTGATCTATATAACCTACTGAGGCTAGAAGGGACTAGAAAGGGCTACGAGGTGGAGACCCTGATGTGGATGTGTGGACCAGGGGCTTCATCATGGTGGACTAGGATTTATGGCTGCTGCCCACTGTTTATGGCCCTGCAACTGTCTAGACCTGAAGGTCACTCTAAGGGGCTCCTGTTGCCTTATATGGTGGTAGCTGACCCAGAGAAGTGCCATCCCAAGGTAAAGGGGGCTGGAGGGTGATTATTTACTGCCTTTACTAAATGTGCCTAGTGTTGCCTAGGATAGGAGCACGCTAATCTGTGGAAAGGGGAAGGAGCATGCTAAGCTATGGGAAGGAGCTCATTGGACTAACAGCTCCTCCCCCTACCCCGTTCTCCTTCTGCTGCTTGGAGGCCGTGCACTCCTGGATTGTTGGACAGAACTTCCCAAGGTTCTGTGTGTGGGTCACCTGCCATGGGTACTTCTTCACATTTGACTGTGAATCTGCAGATCTGAGGTAGGGGCCTAGCATCCTGTTTCTAATGAGCTCCCGGGAGAGGCCAGGGCTGCTGGTGATCAGACGATTCTTTCAGAATGAGGCTCCAGGGAAGAGCCAGCCAAAGAAAGGAACTGGTGCTCGGAGTCACTAGAGAAATAGACACTGCTTCTCCAACAGTGCTCTTGACCTTTTACCTGGGGGGAGAAATAAGCTTTATGGGGAGTAGAATGTGAAACTTATTTGCCGTAAGACAATAATTCAGACAATCTGATGCTCTAAGTGTTTAGATTAGCCAATTCAGAACAAAATTATCTCCCGCTGCCCCCTTCCTTAATATGCATGTGTGTGTCTCAAATGACTGTTTTATGTTTTAAAAGATCTGTAACTAATATGTGAAACCTTACAAAGTCCTCATCCTATGCTGTTACTTTCTCCCTCTTTGTAAAAACATGTTTTTTAAAGCTCAGGTGTCTCACTTTTTCCTTCCCGGGGCCCAGCCTCAAAGTAGAATCCTGCTACCTAGGCCTCCCACAGAACTGTGACATATACCATGTGTGGCTTATTTGTTGGGATAGGGGCTCATTAACTTTTTGCCCAGACTGACCTCAAAATGTGTGATCATTCCACTCTCTACTTCCAGATAGCTGGGGTTATAGATGCGTACCATGCCCGGCTCTGCTATGAGCTCCTTCATAATAGTAATAATAAAGGGAAAAAAATCTTATTTTGTATTTGTTGGCTCATTAAACACAAGGAGTGAAAATACTCAGGCTTGTGAATGGTCTGTCTCTTCTGGTGGAAAGGGAATTGAGGAATAGGCCGTGAGTGTTTGGGGTATCAAGAGGCCACAGAGGGAACTTAGGTGGTCTCTTAGTCAGAGGGATGAGTAAGTGAGTGAGTTTCGTCCCTGGAAAGGGAGAGGGGAGGACACAACTCTCGATGCTAGGGTGCACACAGGCATTGCTTCTGACAAGAAGCAGTGGGAGGTCTTTCCTTGTGATAATGAGTAGAGCACTCAGAATTTGGGGGCCAAAACACTAGTCTTAAGGCCCCCAAATTCTGAGTGCTCTACTTTGTGATTCCATCCTGAGCATCAATGTACTCCTCACCTTTTCAAGAAATCGGGGGAGGGGAGGAATTTCAGTTCTGTGGCTGTAGCCTGCAAGAGGGGCGGGGACAGCCCTACAGGACCGGATGAATGCTGGAGCTGCGTCTGACAGAAGCTGTGTACTTGTCTTTGTGGAGATGTCTGTCCTTGTGTTAATTAGTAGAGCACTAAGAATTTCAGACACTTAAAACATCTACTCTTTCATTTGCATCCTGAGCTCCAAAGCCTTCCTCAGCTTTCCAAAAAAGTCAGGGGAAACAAATCAGATCTGTGGCTGTGGAGGGAGAGAGAGAGAGGGCAGAGGTCAGCCCTGAATAGAGGACCTGGGAAGGGAAAGAGAGAGAGGGCAGAGGTCAGCCCTGAATAGAGGACCTGGGAAGGGAAAGAGAGAGAGGGCAGAGGTCAGCCCTGAATAGAGGACCTGCTTCTGACAGAAGCTGTGCATTTATCTTTGTTGGGATGTCTGTCCTTGTGTTAATGAGTAGAGCACTCGCTTGTTTTAAGATGAATGGGGAAGAGATTGGCTAGAATGGCCCACCAAAAAGTGCTTCCATTCAGAGGCTGTTTGACATAAGCACAGCAGCCTGGGCAAGGGGTCAAGAGGGGCGTGTGTGTGTGTGTGTGTGTGTGTGTGTGTGTGTGTGTGTGGAGAGAGGGGGAAGGGAGGGGAGGAGGGAGGGAGAGAGAGAGCAAGAGGGAGGGAAGGAGGGAAAGAGGGAAAGGAACAGATGAGAGAGAGAGAGAGAGATCTGGGGGAGCTAAAACTGTAGCAGAGAACTGTAGCAGAGAAGCAGAGGGAGTCTGGACCAATTCCAGTCCTAACCTGGCAGAAATCTCTTACATGCTTCCAGAAAACATTTATAGTTTCAGCCTAAGTTCATCTGAGGGACCTAACCAGCTGGACTTAATGTCGTAGAATTCAGCCAAGGATATCAGTGGAAAGTCTCTCCCTGCCTGGGCTTGAGCAGGGAAAGCTGAAACAAGGCCTGCCTTTACTATTGCTTTTGTCTTGACCTGATGTTGTGAAAGAAGAACCATGCTAGGTTTGTTCAAGCCCTGTTGGCATCCAGGGTGAGGCTGGACCTGAGCAGGAGCAGGAGAAACAGAGAAATAACTACTGGGCTTATTTTGGATAAAGCACCTGGATGAGGCCCAGAAGCCAGCTTTCATCTCAAGTGGTGTTCAAATAATATCAGGCCTCTGTGCCAGAGTTTTGTAGACACAGCTGTAAACCCGAGGAGACTCACAGACTGTCCAATTGGACTAGCTGGGGGCCATTTATCAAGCTGAAAGCCATTCCTCCTCAAAAGAGAATGGATTGGGTTTAGAGAGAAGACCAAGTTTGTTTGTTTGTTTTAGACACTATGTTTAGCAAATATTGATTGAGCTCCTATTTTAATAATTCCAGAAACAGATGGCTTTTCAATGTGTAGCTCAATGTTGGTGAAAATTGCTGAAAACCTATCAAGTAAGAGTGTGGTTCAGAGCCAGATGCGGGTGGCTCACGCTTGTAATCCTAGTTACTCAGGAGGCTGAGATCTAAGGATTATGGTCAGAGCCAGCCGGGGCAGGAATATCTGTGAGACTCTTCTCTCCAATTAATTGCCAGAAAGCTACAAATGGAGCCATGCATTAATGTGTAGCACAAAAGCTCAGGGACAGCATCCAGGCTTTGAGTTCAAGCCTCAGGATAGGCACACACACAGATTTTTAAAAAGCCAATACACTGACTTGACACCTAGCCAGGAGAGGTTTTTTTTTTTTTTTCTTCCCAGAGTTGTGACACATAGGGAGACCATCAGAAAGGTCAGACTGCCCAAATTCAGACATTCCACAGGAGTGAGCTGGGTGTTAGCATGTTTAGAGTCCCAAAGCAAGGCAGGGAGGCTGTGGACAAGAGGCTGGAGAGAAGGAGAAGAGGCATTGGAGCCCAGGGGGAGAGGCAGGAAGCAGGGGACACAATGGTGGTTCTTCACCCCGTACTCATCCTCTCAGATGCCGCCACTTTGGAGCTCGGGTGTTATTACAAGAAATCTGCATCATATCCAGTCCTTCTGCCCAATAAAAACCCATAGAGTCCTCCTGTTGCCCTTGTAACAGAGGTCCAAGTCCTAGACAAGGTCTGTTAGATCCTGTGGAGCCTGGGCCTATGGTTCTAGATGACTGGTTCCTGTCCAAACCATCCAGTCTGCCTGGACTGAAGGGTTTCCTGGAATGTGGTGATTATGATGACCACATTTCAAACCAGGATAGTCCTGGTTTCAAACCAGAACCAGTCACCTGCCTCTGTCAGGCTTGAGTTCTCTACTACCCATGAATTTGCCTGTGTGGCACCCAAGCACTTTCAGGCTCCTACAGAGTCCTCTTTCTCTTGGAAGAGCTTTCCTGGTCTGGCCCTAGGCACCTAGTTAAACTGCAGTTCACTTCCTTCTCAGAGCACCTGCCTTGGAAAGGCCCTGGACTTCATAGTGGAACTGGCCACTGGGACCAGGATGTTGCCTCTTGCCTGTTACTTTCACTGACGGATTTCCAGCCTGGCATATGGCTAATACTCATGAACAAGAGTTTTAGATCAAGCACCTCTGAGCATGTTTTTGTGCCTCTAGATGAAGAATAATAATGCCAGTTGAACACAGTCCTGTCAGATATTGACCGTGTGCCATGCTCAGTGTGTCCCTGCTAGTGAAGCCTGGACGATGGACACACACATGCCTGAGTAAGCCATCCACGTGTTTCTGGGTACTTTTTGGTATGTATTTTCTTTGTCTGATGTAAAAATCAGATCCCTGGAAAGCATGTGCATAGTCTTTTGTGTTTGTGTGTCCATGTGGGAGCCTGTGTGTCCATGTGGACATATATTATTTCACACTTGGAGAGTCTTAGCCTTTATCTGCTTTCTTTGCTCATTTTAGCTTGCTTTGAGGTACCATGAGGCTCAACCTGGCGTTGGAAATCCAGTTCAAAAAGCAAGAATCCAGTCAGGTGCGGGTGACTCCTGCCTGTGAATGCCTGTGATCCTGACTACTCAAGGGGCTGAGATCTGAGGATTGAGGTTCAAAGCTAGCCCAAGCAGGAATATCTGTGAGATTCTTATTTCCACTTAACCAGTAAAAAGCTAAAATTGGGGCTGTGGCTCAAGTGGAAGAGCACCAGCCTTGAATGAAAAAGCTGAGGAATAGACTGCCCAGACCCTGAGTTCAAGCTCCAGTACTGGCATAAAAACAAATAATAAAAAAAGCAAGAATCCAGGTGTTTTAAAGTTTACTCAGAAATAGTTGGGAATTATGTCCCTGAATCCTATGACCACCCTTTCCTTCTTTAAAAGGTACAGAGCCGTGAGCTGGGAAGGTGGCTCAGTGGTAGAGCGCTTGCCTTGCATGCATGAGGCCCTGGGTTCGATTCCTCAGCACCACATAAGCAGAAAAAGCCAGAAGTGGCGCTGTGGTTCAAGTGGTAGAGCGTTAGCCTTGAGCTGAAGAGCTGAGGGACAGCGCCCAGGCCCAGAGTTCAGGCCCCACAACTGGCAAAAATAACAAATAAAATAAAAAAAAGTACAGAGCCTTGCTGTGGCTCACACTCCAGGGAGGAGTAGAGCAGCGGCAGGAGTCTGACGGTGTGGCAGGGACAGTCTGGGACAGCTCCTGCAAAGACAAACAGGGTGTTCATGTCTGCGGCTGTGGTGTACAGCACGATCTGCTTTGAAGCACTCTTCCTGTGAATCTCTCTCTTTGCTCCCTGTCCATTATAGTTGACGTACTTGTTTTTAATGATCTTGTTAAGGGCAGGAGAAGTGAATGGGCTCATCTTTTTCCTGGTGGCACCTGGGTTTTAAGATTTTCTCAGTCTTTGCTTTCAGTGACAAAAGCACTCTGCATACTAACATTCCTGTGATGCATTCATGATGCCCAGGGCATGTTCCCTGCCAAAAGGCTCAGCAAGCTGCCTTTGCCTTAAGACAAATAGTAAAGATATTGTTTAGAGCTGTCATTAATTCATTTTGTCCTTTCTTTCCCCTCCTCCCCATCTTTCTCTTGTTCTTCTTCCTCCTTTTCTTTCGCCTTTTCTCCCACTTCTGTTATCTTTGACATGCTTTCTATACATAACCCAAGTTTGCCTTGAACTTGGTCTGTATTCAAGGCTGGCCTTGAACTTGTGATCCTCCTATCTCTGGTTCTCAGGTGCTGGGATTATAGTTTTGTGCCACCATGTCCGGTGTCATATATATATATATATATATATATATATGATGCTGTACCGAGGGGTTACAGTTACATGAGCAAGGTAGTGAGTCCATTTCCTATTGAGCATTGTTACCGGTGTCATTTTATTCAGGAGTTACTTTCATCACATTAATTCAGAAGGCGCTCGCGCCTCACCTCACTTTCTCTAATGTCCCTTCTAACCCTGTTCTTTATGGGTCCTTACAGTTGCTGTCAGTGTACTTCACTTGTTCTTGATGTGTACTTGCTCTTTTCCCTCATCTTCACTACTTGTCCCTTGTCTGCCTGTCTCCACCTTGCCAGGTGCATGGGCTCTGTTACTCTTTCTTTTGTTGTGTATTAGAAAGGTATGTGTATTAGTTCGGATTTAGAAGCTGTCAGTAACTGTGTGACAATGGGTATATAACCTTAAGGGCATGCATCTCTGGCTAGGTAGTATTTCCCATTCCAGACTTACGTAGTATGAGGATCCAATGGAAATATTCCCAATGTTTTCTGAAAGGGTTCAGTTGCTATAGATACATCCAGAGTAATGACTTGGTAATTTTGACACTAGGAAAATCTCTGTCCATGTACTGGCCTCTTGGTCCTGGAATGAGGCCAAGTGGCCTTGGCATTCCTATACCAGTGCTGCACATGTGTCCTGTAGCAGTGGAAGAGCTACCCCAGAGAGTTCCAGAATGAGCACCCTGTTTCTAAAACCTTTGCAGATAAACTGGGTGACTTATCTCACTTGCTGCCTGCAAGAGAGGATTCATTTACTCATCAACTAGTTACTGAGCACTCATTGAATATCAGGCTTTGGATTAAGACAGACTTGAATTCTAGGTCTACTACCTGTTAGCTTCAGGAAGATCCTCAGTTTTTCTTTTATCTCTCTCTCGTTTGTGTTTGTGTTGTTCAGGATTTCTAAGAGACCCTTTTCGTCCTTTACACGGTTGTACTGTCACCTCTATATTCTACGTCTTTAAGCAGAGTTCCACTTAGTTAAAAGGTGGTAGGCATAGCGTATGGACTTCTTTAACTGATCTCCTTTTCTCCACAGTGTTTCTCTAAATCTCTATCTTCTGATTTTTTACCACAGTGGCAAAATGTGTCCTCATTTCACCTCTCTTTTCCTTTGGGTATGGTCTGTATTTCTTCCCTTCTTCCATCACCTCTGGGGCCTCTTGGCCCCTTACTCCTGGCCTGTGCCTCCATAGTCAAATTTCCTTGTCCTTTAACATCTCCTCCCCTTTAGACTGAAAGCAGAGAGAATACACCTCTAGACTAAGAACTGTTGACCACCCATCTAAGAGAGTCCTTTGAGCTGACCGTGATTCCCCTCCTAACTTCTTATTTACTGGGTGTCCTGAACTTTCCTAAAGGTCCTCTTGAACCTCAATAATTGAAATAGATGTTCAAGTCATATTCCTGACCTCAAGTGACAGCATTGTGTGTGTGGACACTAGTGGTTGCTCCATGTATGTTAGGATTCTCTCCTTTCTGAAAGTCCATGATCCTGCAGTGGTCAGTCTTTCCAAATACTCCTTCCTTTTTCTGACTTTCTATACCAGCCCACAAATATAGATCATTTCCCTTTGCTCTTTGCTCTTTCTCTACCTTTAAGGCTATATCAACTTTTACTTCTAGTCTTCCTGTTACCCAGATGACATTCTGTCATCTATTTGTTGTCCTAGCTTTCTATCTGAGTTTTAGGCAATTTATCAGTAGGGTCTGTGTTCTGATTACCTTGTATGTTTTATATATAGTAGACACTCAACTTTTTAAAACACTTTATTATACTAATGAGGGAGGTTTACCTTTGTGAATTCTTTTTTTTGTCCTCAGTCGTGGGGCTTGAACTCTGGGCTTGGGCGCTGTCCCTCAGCTGTTCAGCTCAAGGCGAGTGCTCTACCGCTTGAGCCACAGTGCCACTTCTGGTTTTCTAGTAGTTTATTGGAGATAAGAGTCTCACGGACTTTCTTGCCCAGGCTGGCTTTGAACTATGATCCTCAAATCTCAGCCTCCTGAGTAGCTAGGATTACAGGTGTGAGCCACTGGCTCCCAGCTTATTCTTTTTGTTTGATAGCCCACATAGTCCTTAAAATTGTTATATAAACCACTAGACCCCATTTCACTTTTAAATTGGCATTTGTGTTTTTAATCACAAATTTAAAAATTGCAAGGGAGGTATTTCTTCTTGCATTTGAATCTTATATTTGCAGATTTGACACCTTTAAATTAGGAAATCTTTCCTCCCACACAATGTAGTTTGCCATTAAAGCCAGTCTTTGTGGTCTAGTGAGACCAATAGGCAAATCACATATTCAGTCAGGAAAAGTCCAACTTCATTTTAAAATCAAAATAAATGTCGATACTGATTCTTGAATAGAAAGAAAGGCCTTGCCCACTTAAATATTCCTTTCAAATACTCTCTGCTCTGTAATCTTGGTTCTCCTCCAGAGGGCTGCTTTCTCCATCTTAATTCCCTAGAGGTTTTTACACCTGGAATTAAGAAACCAATATAGAATGCAGGAGGCAAGAGAGGCCTTTTTTTTTTTTTTTGTAATATAAAGGGCTTTTATATAGGTAAGTGGGAGTAGAGAACTGCATGCAAGCTTGAAATGAATAAAAATGAAAACTGAAGCTTGCACATGGATTTATATGTGCTTTGCTTCTTGTGAACCTCCCAGAAACTATATCTCCAGGCATGTATATTCTTCATGGTGAAGATGGCTTACCTAAGACCAAATCACAGGGATGTGTTCGGGTCCTTTCGCGTGGATGGTCAGACCTTATTAGGGTTTTAGGAAATTTACCTCCCATTTAGAAGAGAAGATCAATGGTCATCTTGTGTCATAATATCCTGGGTTCTTGAAGATGAAGTCACTCTCCAAGAGACAGTTCTCCAACTCCCAGAAGAAAGCCCCCTTACGTCCTTAGAGCACCTAGAGATACTGAGCTCACTGGCAGTCATAAGTTTCCCTCTTACAGGGATAGTGAAATGAACTTGAACTTCCATAAAGTCCCTGATCACTGTGTTGCCCCAATACCCTCCTGAAGGCCCAGCCAGCAAGAGCTTGATTTAAATCTAGGGTGTTACTCTATTGTTTATATGCAAATGTTTACCAGCACAGCTATTATTGCCACCACAATCATAATCATAACCTGTACATGTTTAATTGGGGCTTTGCATGAACTAGATGTGATGAAGAACTTATCATTAGACACAGTACCCTCGCAATTTTAAGACTTGAAGAGCACTCTTGTGATTTTATAGGTATCCTGCCTGGTACTACAGTGTCTGAGAAAGAAATCTTCGTTTAATCCAAATTCTCAGAGTGATGAGTTTCATTGTTCAGCTGTGAGTTTGTCCTAAAAATTAGCAATATCAACAAAGTAGGGCCAAGTGCCAGCGGCCTGTAATCCTAGCTACTCAGGAGGCTGAGATCTGAGAATCATAGTTCAAAGCCAGCCTGAGCAGGATACTCCGTGAGACTCAACGCTAATAAACCACTAGAAAACTGGAAGTGGCGCTGTGGCTCAACTGGTAGGGCACTCACCTTGAGCTGAAGAGTATAGGGATAGCACCCAAGCCCAGAGTTCAAGCCCCATGACCAAAAATAATAATAATGATAATAAAATAAAGCAATATCAACAAAGTGAAGAAGATTCAACTTTAAGAAGTTCCAAGCTTACACCATTTGGGGAAGAAATCTTAAGAATAGAGTACACATAGGCTGCAGGGTTTCCCTCATTTGTGGTAGCTAGAATGTGCTTATACATCTGCAGGTAAACACACTGGATGGTTTAAAACAGGTCTCTAGGCATTCACACAGAATGAGACCAAAAGAGGATGTTTTTAGGTGAGGAACACAAAGGCACAATACCTATGTGTATCTGAGCTTATAAAACAATATTTACCAAAATGAACTCCAGGAAATGGAAACACAAGCTTTATTTTCCTTTTCTTTTTGTCTTGTTCGTTCCTTTATCTGTCTTTGGTGATGTAAAGGTGGGGGGCACAGAAATGGTGGGAGAAAGTGTGAACAAATGCAGCAGTGATACTAGACACTGTGTTGAAAATGAACTATGGAACTTTTGGGTGGGGATGGGAGGGAAAAACTGGGAGACAGAGGGAAGAGAAGAAGTAGTCCAAAAAAAACCCAACATATTTTATCTGACTTAGGTAACTGTAACCCTTCTGTACATCACTTTTATAATAACAATTAAAATGCATTAAAAAAGAATGCAGAGTCCAAATAAGGGTCAAATTCCAAAAGCGCTGCAGTTGACTAACTTTTGGTGAACCCACAGGTACTTACAGGGATGGCAGGCCCTTTCTGAGCCTGACCTAAACCTACTGCTTAGCATGGCATATCTGAAGGCTTGCCTGTACCTCAGGAGCCACAGGCTCCACCCGCTCAGGATCTACACAGTCCAGCATGGAAGGGAAATTAGATCTCAATGCAAGCAAGCTGTTCCAGGAAAGCAGCTGAAAATTGGTGGAGTAGGAGCTGGATTTGGCTGGTAAACGGTTTGTCATGGTAATGTTTTTGTGCTCTTATTCAATTCTTCAAATATGCAAATTAACTGTGTCAAAATTTAAAAACATTTTACATAGCCAGTCATTTTCTTCTCTCGAGAATCTGGGCAATGGCATCTAGCAAGCCTTAAAAGAGTGGCTTTACAGCCTAGGCCCAATCTGGTTCCCATCACTCTTCTAGATCCCCCTCCTTGCCCTGGGAGACCTTGGAATCCATGATAAGGTCTCTTTGCTGGCCAAGTGGCTTGTTTCCTCACGCTAGTTTCTGCCTGATTCCTGTCCTCAGAGTACTTAACGGTCTTTGATTTCTTATCATCTCATTTTGGTCTCCTAATAATTCTTAAATGGTACTTACTATAGATCATTCATATTGGTACCTTGTTAAGTACAATGTTTCATAAGACTTCTGCTTTTCTACTTGTACCAGGGCATTTTTAGACACCTCTATTAAACACGACATGTATTTATGACAAACAAATATCTTTTTTTAAAAAAAAGTACCTTATGTGTTTGATTTCATACTTCGTGTCACCTCTTTCTTTTTCAAAAAGTGGATCATGATCTTTTTAATAAAAAATATAGTATTGGAGTAAAAGAGGGACAGTTTTCGAACTTCAAGTGTCTTTGTCCGTAAGCAGGAAAAGTCATTCATCCTTGTTCACTGAACACTGGCTTCTGCATGAACTTCTTGCAATGTTGCATGAAAAAGGGTTTCAGAATTAAAAAGAAAGTGATAGAATTTAGATAGAATTTCATACTGTTAACTTTTTGTGTGAGTGAAAAGGCACAATATCAACCAATGTAGCAATCCATAGAAACATATCATTCATGATGTAGTAAGCAGACACACAAATATTAACTGGATTGTCTCTGAGAAAACTTAGAGTTTTACTTGGCTGAAAAAAAAGTTCCATAGTACGTTTGGAAGAAATCCTATTTAGGGCATTAAAGTTATACTTTTAAACTCACGGAAAACTGCAACTTTTAAAAGCTAAGCCACCAGTCATCTATTTCAAATTAACACACAGCTGATATAGTTGGAAAAAGAAAAGCTTTTTGGATATATATTTTATTTGACAGTGTTTTAGAATATCATACAGTAAACAAGATTTCTGTAAAAGTTAATTTATCCATAGTGGTGCGTTTCATAAAAATAGTTGCTCACTTACAGTCTTTCTGTGACTATTAATACATGGAATTATATTTATAGAGATACAGCTGTACAGGGTAAATTCACAGCTAACACTACACAGAAATATTATTTGGAATGAGATTTAGATAATGTGCTGACTTCACAGGTTATGGATTACAGCCGCATAAAGCAATTGCTGCACGAGTAGTAGCTGTGAACTGTGCAAATTAAGAGTTTATGCAAGCGTAATCTCAACTTTTTTTTCCTTTTGTAACACATGGAAAATAAAGGTCGGAGGATACAGTACCAGGACGTGCAGCTACACTACAGAAGCATTGTCCAAAACCAGATTCAATAAATTAATGGCAAACTATACTGGATTTCTAGTCCAGGGGAGAAAGACTGATCAAGATTAAACCAAATGTGTTATAAACTGCTACATGTGTTTGTGCTTTTGTTTATGATGAATGGAATCTTTTTTTTTTAATTTGCTTTTATAAGCTGCAAGGCCCTTCACATGAGGCTTTCAACCATATTCTCTGATCAAACAACTAAACTATTTCTTATGTCTAGTGGAAAATGAACTGTAGTGCTCAGGTTTCAGCAGTCATGAAGTGACAGAGAGAAGCCACTTAGGTAGGTGATCATGTGTGATCTTATCAAATCCACTTGATCTCTCTTTTTACTTGTATAACTACAAGTGTAGAGAGGTGAGTCATCTTGGCATCAGCATGCCTGCCAAGGGCAGAGTATGGAAGGACAAAATCCTCATTCATACAGAGCAGACAAATTGCCTTTATATGTTTTGCCTTTAAATATGTGCATGCACCAATGGATAATTCATTGATGCTAACATTTTATTAAAAAAAAGAAAGAAAGGAAGGAAGCTTGGACTCTTGCCATGGGGATCAATCACAGATCCATGAAGATAAACAAGAACAACTAGAAAAAGTGCTAATTAAAAAAAAAAAAACACTAGCAAAGACTGCAAGACAAAAGCAAACCAAAGGAAAACAAAAGCAATAAGGAAAGCTAGAAGAAATGCTAAAAGGACTCATGTTCTTTAATGAAAATAAATTAGCTGTAATAGTGATTTTTTCATATTAAGGATTCATTATTATGTGAGCAGTATAGAAAAAATACTTTGCTCTGTCAAAGTGCAAATGGAGTATTGGAGAGAGTTTAAGATAGACAATAACATCAGTGATGATAACATAGTCTTGTTGACAAAGAAGCTATATCTTCTGGCTTGGGACAATACGAAAGCCTTTTCATAAAGGACCTGCAGCGTTGCCAATCTCAAATAGGTTGTGGTCTTTTGATGATAAAATTTGTATTTTAGAGGAAAATCGATTCAGATCTGTGAGCTAACCTGCAAAATTCTGACGTATGGCAAACTGTTCCCTAGGATATAAGTTTTTAAACTTTGTTTCCCCTACCACTGAAAATGTACAGAAACATGATCTGATCACAGAAATGGCAGTAAAAAAAAATGGCATCACACCAATGACTTCACTAGATTTCTAACTCCTGCAGTGGGCAGGGAATGGGTGCTGCTTTAGACGGATGATGGACGCCGGGGTGAGCCATGGAAACATCATGGGCGAACAGTTCTGAATGTTTCAAAGAAACCCTTTAACCCCTGTCTAGATATGTCAAGAACAATTTATTTACAACGCTTCAGATCAATTAAAAGATATAATCTTGTCTCAGTTTCAGCTTGCTCCGTGCAGTTTGATTTATTATTTTTTAAGGCGATATTCCAGTTTGTGATTGCTCTTAACTTGTCCAGTTTCTTGATATAAGGGTTTGGATGAAACCCAAACCCTTCATGCAGTGAGGGGAGCGGGGGTAGAGGGAAGATAAAACCATCGTGTTTCTTTCTTTTGCACTAAAGCTACACTGCACTGTCTCTCTGTGATGTTCTTCACGTTATTTTGGTTCTTCCATAGCTGCAAAGCCCCCCCCACCGGGGCCCCGGGGGTGGGGGCTCTGGGATCAGTTTAGGTCTGCTGCGCGTGGACGCCAGGCCGCCCGGGCTCTTCGGACGCGTCCCAGGCCTCGGTGCCTCGTGGATCTATGCACGTGTGACAGTGAAGACAATAAATTAAAACGCCGGTGAGACGGAACCTAAGAAGAACGGCCCGCGTCGTGGCGGGCTTGGCGGGGCCGTGCCGAGGCCCGGGCGGGCTCATCTGGCGGCCGAGGCGCCGGGCTTGAGGAC
>NW_012267423.1:861954-974727 GCF_000151885.1 Dipodomys ordii | reverse complement strand
GGGCCTGAACTCTGGGCCTGGGCGCTGTCCCTCAGCTCTTCAGCTCAAGGCTAGCGCTCTACCACTTGAGCCACAGGGCCACTTCCAGCTTTTTTATTTTTTCTGCTTATGTGGTGCTGAGGAATCGAACCCAGGGCCTCAAGCATGCAAGGCAAGCACTCTACCACTGAGCCACCTTCCCAGCCCCATCATGCCTCTAACATTTAATCAACCATGTGATTTTGGAAGTGCTAGGGTTTGGACTCAAGGCTGCATGCTCACTAGACAGGGGCTCTATGATTTGAACTGCACTCTCAGTCCTGCAATATGATTTTGGGTCAATCACTAGATTTTTCTGAGCCTTAAATTCTTCTTTTATAAGATGGGGATTAAAAACCTTGTAGATATGAATCATGTACTTCCTAAAGTAATCACGTTACACGAAGGGAACGTTCTAAATGATTTTATAGTCATATGTTTCTTCTGTGCGCTGTGGCAGTCCACTCATGGATTGGGCTCCTGTGGAAACCCCCACATTAACAATCTCACATGCAGGTGAGGTTTCACAGAAAGTGCAGTAAGTTAGTCTTTCCCATATGATATAATTCCCAGATAAAGTTGTGCTCTACATCAAGTATTTTCGGTGACATAAAGGGATATTCGAAAATCTGTGAATGTGTTTAATGAAAACAAGAATGTGGCTACTTTGAGCCATGGTAGAATTCAAAATCCAACCAGCACATGATAGACAGTGATAACTCCACTAATATAGGAAGATCCTACCTGAAGTCAAGAAGTTAAGAGGGGTCTTTGGAGTTAGGGGCATGTCTCAAGTGGTAGAATGCTTTCTACCAAGGAAAAGGCCCTGATTTCAAATCCCAGCAAAACATACACATCATACACGTTTCTCAAAAGTCCTAACTACATCGTATGCAATTGATTTGGACCACAGTTAATGGTATTTCACATTTGAACAGCTCTTTTCTCCACCATTACACCACATATGGTGGAGTCAGCTGGCCTTAAATTACTTCTGAGACACAGGGAAAAGGCAAACATTATTTACACTATTTCCTGAAGGAAGGACTGAAGCAGAGAGAAGTTAAATAATGAACAAGATGAAAGAACGGGCTAGCCAGGAGTGAAATTTTGGGTTTCTTTTCTCTTTTTTCACTTTTTGAGAAAAATGGCCGAAGCTGTTGCCTCACAAATAGGACCAAAGCACACAAAACGGGCCAATAGGAGCTGGATCCCACTATTGAACAGAATATCTAGCATTTCTTCCTGATCATCTTTCCTACTGTATAGGAATATTGAAGAGTTTCTGTCCAGGAATATGGAAATGATTAAAATACCAATACAGAAGACCCCCATCAGTTGGCCTCAAGATTATTTCTGAGATACAGGGAGATCTTCTCTTCTTTCTGTCTACTCCTGTCTACCTCCTGTTTCTCTATGTGACAACTAAAAAGGCAAATTTGAATAGTACAAAGGGATTCCTCTTACTATAAAAAAATTCTCAAGCACTTGTTTATAGATCATTAAATACTCAACAGTGGGAGAAACTAAACACTGAACGATTTAAGTCACTGCCTCTTAAGAAGATTAATCCAAAATTAAAATTAACTACATCATGAAATAAAATGACTTGAGATGAGTTTGTGTATAGTTTAGCATTTCTCATTTTTGTGCAAAGGGACTCTCCACATCAGTGTTAGACACGTGGAGCCGACATAGCACAATTCTGCAGAGCTCTGCAGGCACGGAGGGCCTCTTCTCCAGGAATCCCCTTTAACCACCTCACCCTGTTACCTGCCTCCTCAAGGTGACATGAATTGGGGATAGGAAGAGCCCTTCTCTAATATTTTAATTGCTAGTTGTCATGAAATATTGAGACCCAAATGGAAAGAAGAATTAATCAAATTGATTTCTTATTGCTTCAGACCAGTTTTTGTTGGATTTTCCCTCCCTTCCCCCTCCCTCCCTCCCACCTTCCCTCCCTCCCTCCCTTCCTTCCTTCCTTCCTTCCTTCCATCCATCCATCCTTCCTTCCTTCCTGTCTCCCTGCCTGTCTATCTGGGCAGTGGCTACCTTGTGTGCTCATATTTATTTATAATACTGTGGTTGAGGAAGATGTGACCCACAGCATCTTTTTTTTTTTTTATCAGAGATATTGTAACTAAAATCAGAAATAGCAGAGAAGCTTCCTAGAAAGACAAAATTGGCTATATCTTTATCCAAGCAATGTCCCCAGGCTTAGTGGCTGACAACTGGCTTCCTAGGTCTGTCCTTCCTGCCCCGCCACCACACACACACACACACACACACACACACACACACCTCACACCTCAGTGAAACTGCTCTTGTCAAGGTCCATGATCTTTATGTGGTCAGATCCCAAATCTCCTGGATCTCTCTGTCTTCATCTTAATAACTGCTCTCATCACAGTTTCATACTGCCAAGTGACTTTCAGGAACAAGATGGCCTCTTTGTTTCCTGACACTCCAGTCTTCGGCTTATCTCACCTTTCGGCCGGTTCCTTCTCAGTTTGCTTTGCAAGCTCCTCTTCTTGTCTTTGACCACATGAGGACTTCGACCCACTTTAGGACTTTGTTGGTCTTTGGTAATGTGCTTTCTCCATAATCTCTCCCTAGGTGTTCTTACTTACTCACATAGCTTTTTACAGCATTTCCAAATGTTTCTGTTGAGCTTAAGGCATAGAGCTTGCACCAGACCTATGTGCCACACTATGCTGTTATTTCTCTCTCTTTCTCTTGTTCCCATCCTCTCTCACCCTTTCCCTCCGCCCCCTTCCTCCCTCCCTCTCTCTGTCTGTTCAGGGGATTGAACTTGCGTCTCCATTCTGTGGATAAATGCAATGCAGGACACAGAAGCGCACTTAATGGCAGCTGAAGATGGGAAATACATATATATTTTGCAGTTCTAGGCCTTACACTCAGTGCCTCACACTTGTCTAGGCAGGTTCTTTACTATGTGTCCAGTCCTTATTTCTTGGTATCTTGTCTTAGGGGATTCATTGGCATCTTTAGTATCCCAAATCCAAAATAGAAATCTTTCTTTCCTAAGCCCACTCCATATTCTTTGCTTTATTTCCTCCTTTTGGCCAATGGTATAAATAGAGTCAGGTCATCCTTGGCACTTTCTCTCCCTAATTTCACAGATAGAATGCTCCTGTAAGTCTTTTCTTTAAATCTGTGGTGGATTTTGTTAACCTTTTACGTCACCACTACAGTTCAAGACCCTTGTCTGGAAGGATGCAACCAGTGTGAGATGCTGGAAGACAATCATAGTTAAAGTGTGGTCATCGTGTTGGACATTTTTCATAAGCCCTGAGGAGACTGTTACAAAGACTAATTTCAAAAGTGAGTTGCAGTGCTGCTCAGAAAAGTGTCCTACTCTGTGCCCTACATCCTCCTCAGCCTGGTTAACCTACCCAAGGGCTTGGCCGGGTCCACTTCCATTTCTCACAGGGGCTACTCCCATAACCACACCTCTCCTTGCTTCTATACTCATCTCTGGTGAGTTTCCCCATAGCATGTACAAACTTTTTGAGACCGTAATTAGGTTATACCATTCCTTACTTAAAACTTCCAGCAGAGTGCTAGTTTCTTAGATTAAAATCCTAAATTATTAACATAGCCTATATATGCCTGCACAATCTGGCCCAGCCCCATCATCCTTCCCAGCTTTATCTCCTTTCATCCTCTGTTCTCCACCCACACTGTTCTCTGCTCAGTTCCTCAAATGCACCGCGTTCATGTTCTATACTAGGATGTCACTCTTGATTCTACTGCTATTCTGAAGGCTTGTTTCCCAGCTGCTCATGCGGTGGGCTCTTTTCTTTCCTTCAGAACTCTTGAATGTTTCCCAAGAGAGCTCTACACCACAGCAGATACTTTTCTCTCTCCAACAGTATCTTGTTTATATGTCCTCCTGATACTTACAATTTGTAGTGATAAGTAGAACTGTGGCTCAGTGGGTACAGTGCTAACCTTTAGCAAAAATGCTCAGAAACAATGCCTAGGCCCTGAGTTCAAGTCCCAGGACTAGAACAAAAAACTAAGTTGTAATGATAGAACCTTTGCTTGTTTATTTGTCTAATATAAGTCTCAAACATGAGCCATAAGCTTCATGAAAGCAATGAATCTCACATTGGTCTTGTTTATCCCAGTTACTTACTAACCTCGTGCTTGACATAGAAGTAAGCACTTGATGAATATTTAATGAGTGAATAAATCTATTCCACAAATAGAAATAGAAGACCTGAAACCATATACCTACTTAAGGAAACACTTTAGGGCAAATATTTTCTTTTACAGTATAATCTGTCAAAAGCAAGTTTGTGTCTGTGACTTTTATCTGTTCTGAGAGGAGGATGGTGGTGAAATGGGAACAAGAATTTGAAATGAGAGCGGAAGTGTGGGGAAAGAGTTTTCAAAGAACAAACCGGGCAGTGAGCCCACTGGGAAGAGTTCGAAGCTTTCCTTGATGGCTCCTTGTCATGGGAAAGGACAGAGAAAAGTTTTAATTTCAGAGACATTGTCAGGGGCCTCACAGGTGTTTGTTCCCTTGTCACTCTTTTCTCCTCCATTATGAACTGGCTTTGGATCCCTGGGAATCCATCAACCACTATTCCATGGCTGTCCTGATGAATGCACGGGTCAGCTAGAACCCAAGTATCTCATATTCTTCTGTAGGAGTAGCATATCCCTCTCCTAAGTTCCATCCAACTTCTTGCCCTTCCTATTGCCATTTCTTTCAATGGTACCAGGGAATGAACTCAGGGCCTTGCACTTGCTAGGCAAGCACTCCACCTCTTTAGCCATTCCTTACTTCACTGACACATTTACTTATTTATTTACTTATCTTTTCTTTTTGTTGTTATCGTTGTTGGTCATGGGACTTGAACTCTGGGCCATGACACTGTCCCTGAGCTCTTCAGCTCAAGGCTAGTACTCTACCACTTGAGCCACAGCGCCACTTCCAATTTTCTGGTGGTTAATTGGACATAAGAGTCTCATGGTCTTTCCTGCTTGGGCTGGCTTTGAACCAGGATCCTCAGATCTCAGCCTCCTGAGTAGCTAGGATTACAGGCATGAGCCACTGGTGCCTGGCTACTTATCTATTTTTGTCAATCATGGGGCTTGAATTCAGTGCCAGGCTATTTGCTGTCCCGGAGCTTTCTTATTCAAGGTGAGAGCTCTTCCACCTTGAGCCACAGCTCCACTTCTGTTTTTTAAGTGGTTAATTAAGTGAAGTAAGCCAGGCCCAAAGAAACATAGGTTCCATGGTTTCCTTTATTTACAATAACTAGTATATGTGTGGGACAAGTAGAAAAGGTCAAAAGCTATGTACATATGACCAGATAAGATGAAGTTAAGGGAAATGAACCCCAAGATAGGGACACGAGGTTTTTTTTCTTGCTATTGTTTCTAACATATTTATAAGGAACCATGTGATTCTTTTGTTTCTCTTGTATGTTCTCCCCCCATGGTATAACCCCTGTTTTCACTGTATTTGATGTCAGTGCCCTGCATCTTGTATATACATTTTTCTAATTTGGGGAGGGGAAGGAAAAAAACAAAATGTTTAAATAGGGATACAGATTGACCCATTGTAACAATGAGATGCACAGTATGTTGAAAAATGAACTTTACATTTTAGGCAGGGGGTGGGAGGGAAGGGATGGTAGGGGAAAAACAAAGGAGGAGGCAACAGTGCTTGATAAGAAATGTACTCATTACCTTGTGCCTGTAACTGTAACCCCTCTGCACAATAAAAAACTTATAAAAAAAGATTCTTAGGGACTTTGATGTCCAAGCTAGCTTTGAATATTGATATTGATCCTTAGATCTTAGCCTCCTGAGTTGCCAGGACTACAGTCATGAGCTACCAGTGCCTGGCTTCGTTTCTTTTTGAAATAGAGTCTCCACTTTTTCCCAAGCACCCTTAGACCTTTACCCTCCCACCTGTACCTCCTGAGTAGATTGGATTAAAGATGGGTGCCACTATATCTAACTTCCTCTAGTCATTTCTAATCCATAAATACATATTATTAACATGTAGTCACTCAGATTATATGGGCAAAATTATGTCTGAGTCAAAAGTCATACGATCTCTAAAATTCTTGTAGGAGCCCTGAAATATTGAGAAATAAAATGTGTTCCTTTGATTTCATAGACAAAAACCTAGCATGGGTTTCAACTGCTTGTTTATTTCATGAAATATCATCCAAATGACAGTAATCAGAGAGCTGACCTGCTAGGAATACGCTCCTTGCTGCAGTAAATAAGTATCTGTACGATTGGTTTATCCAGATGGCTCTTATCTTCAATAAAAAATTGAACAGATGATGAACGCATAATTCAAATCAAGGAAGAGCTAATTTTATCCTGAGCTGAAACTCTTGCGAAGGAGCCAGAAGCAGGCAGGGGAAAGAGAGCCTGTCACCTGCCTGCCTGACAGTCAGTCCTCCAGTACCCTTAGGGCTTCCAGCTTGGCTAGCTGATCCCCAACCCCTGAAGAAGGATTCCTGCTTTTCTCCTTTTGATATGGGACTCAGACCCAAGATATCCTAATGATGCCTTAATCCAGAAGATAATCATAAAGTGTTATTGCTACTGGTACTATTAAAGTGGCTATAGCAACATTGCTTGAGGTACTGACTAGGGGTCAGATGAATATCTATGTCCTTGTAAAGTATGAACTCACATGAGTACATGTAAATGAATACATTTTACAGATGAGAAAAGAGACACAAAGGTTAAGAAACTTGTTCAAGGCCACACCGCTGGTAGGTTGATGGAGCAATGGTCAGCTTTGAATGGCTTTCTGCATTGGGTGATGTTGTGCAAAGTCAGCTGAAACACTGCTACTAGATGATCTGATTTGGCCATCTGCTATTCTCACTGGGAAGTGAGGACTCATTTCTTCTGGACCACTGAACAGACACTTTCATCTATAGCAATTGTCACAAACAGATCTATTGTTATTCTTAATGATGATTCAGAAATGCCATTATGTTTGAACGTTGGGCTCAGAAGGATAATCACTATGGTTAGAGTATTGATTTGTGAAAATGCTGGAAATATGAGCTGTAATCCTAGGACATGCTCTTACCTACCATGTATGAGGCCCTGAGTTTAATTTCTAGCATCACAGAAACAAAATAAGAAGCAATCAAAGTACCATGAAATTTCCCTCCCTCCCTCCCTCCTTCCCTTTTTTCCTTCCTTCCTTCCTTCCTTTCCTTCTTTACTGTCTTCCTTCTCTTTCTTTGGCAGTACTGTGATTTGAACTTAGGGCCTTGCCCTTCCTAGGCAAGGGCTTTTACCACTTGAATCACATTGCCAGCCCTTTTTGCTTTAGTTTACTTTTTAGATACAGTCATGTATTTATGTATTTACCCTGGCTAGTCTGGGATTATTATCTTTCCACCTCTGCCTTGGGTGTAGCCCCAGCTACACTTATGCTACAATTAGACTTCTAATGAGCAAGTGTGACACGCTCTGTTTTAAAAATACTCCTCTATGCCATTCCTTGAACCGGAATTGCGATGAAACCACTCCAGTTTGACAGTGGAATCACTGAGTTTGAGAGACAAATACTTTCCATTGCTCAGTGACTAAGATTGTCCTGTGAGCAGACCCACAGATTTGGTGTTACTTCATACTACAAACCTTCCCTCTGGAAATCTGAAATTGGCTGGGGTTAGAGAATCTTGATGTCATTGTATTGGAATATTTTTTTTTAAGTTCTGGGGTTTGAACCCAGGGCTTTGTACTTGGAAGTCTGGCATTCTACTGCTTGAGATACATTTCAGCCCAGTTTTTCACTAGGTGTTTTTGAGATTGGTCTCACGAACTTCTCGCCTAGGCTGGCCTCAAACCAAGATCCTTCTGTTCTCAGCCTCCAGAGTAGCTAGGATTATAGGCATAAGTCACCTACCAGTGCCTGCTGGAATATATTCTGTTCTAATTTTGAGTATTATAGGAAAATACAAAAAATATAAAAAATGATTAGGGTAAATCAAAGGACAGTAATGTAAACATCATTTGGTGTTCAAAAGAAAAACCTCTTAAAGATTGTGTTCAAACTGTAATGCTTCATTTGGATCTGTTCTATTATCACTTCGATGAGTACTTTTTTTCGTAACAAAATTATAAAGAAGAAAAATGTTCTTTTAAGAAATGTCAGAGAAAGTTAATTATTTTGCTGAATTTCTGCTCTTTTGGAAGCATTAGTTCCAGCCTGGAGCCAATGTTAATGGCCTTTGTACAGGTATCTGTTTCATTTATATTTCTGAAGAGATGTAAACTAGATGTTGTTTTTTTTGGGGGGGGGGTCCAGTCATGGGGCCTGAACTCTGGGCCTGGGCACTGTCCCTCAGCTCTTCAGCTCAAGGCTAGCGCTCACCACTTGAGCCACAGCACCACTTCCAGCTTTTTTCTTTTTGCTTATGTGGTGCTGAGGAATCGAACCCAGGGCCTCATGCATGCAAGGCAAGAGCTCTATCACTGAGCCACCTTCCCAGCCCTAAACTAGATGTTATAAACATTAATAACATTTTAAAGTAGTGACCCTATTGTCTTCATGTTTACAAAACTCATTTGGAATGCATAATCTAAGGTGCTACAGCAAATCTGTAGCAAATTTTAGCTTCTTCATGGCTGAAAGGCAAATGTCAGAGTGGGTGGGGCTGGCAATAATATTGACGGAGTGCTTTAGACGAGTTAGAACTGGGCTGTGTGTAGTCCACAACAGTTCTGACTGAGGCCTCTTATCTCCATTTCACAGATTAGCAAACAGAGGCTTCAGGAATAAAGTGATTTGCTAGGAAGTGAGAACTAGGAAAACGGTGACGTAATTCCAAAGCCCAAAGCCAAACCATGAATCTATTCTAGTTCTTTCCAATCAGAACACAACAGAGGAAAGGGTAACACACAGATAATGAACACAATGAGGGCCTGAAGACACCAAGCCCCTCTTGAATGCTGAGAGCTTTCAGGAGTCAATATCTCATGGGAAGTTTTAGCATCCTCACAGACTATTTTCCTATGAAGTAAAGTCTTGGTAACTCAGATTAGTCTGCATATGTGGGATCCATTCAAATTAATAAAGTATCTGTATTATAGGATATGTGAGGAATATGCTAGTTGGTTTGTTTTAAGCTAATTTTAAGTCTTTGAAAGGTATTTGGAGGCCCCATACCCTCAAATATTTAAAGATAGTTTTCAGTGGTTTCTCAAACTTTTTCTGGGAAAACAGCATGTTCACCTTTTCAAATAAACTCTTAAAAGCTCATTACATAAAACAGTGTGTGTGTGTGTGTGTGTGTGGGGGTGTGGGTGTGTGTGTGTCAGTGTGTGTGTGTCAGTGTGTGTGTGCGTGCGCCAGTACTAAGGCTTGAACTCAGGGCCTAGATGCTATCTTTGAGCTGTTTTTGGCTCAAGGCAAGCACTCTACCACTTGACCCACAACACCACGGCTGGATATTTGCTAGCTAATTGGAAAGTCTCACAGACTTTCCTACCCAGACTAGATTCAAACTGAGATCTTCAGATCTTATCCTGCAGAATGGCTAGGATTATAGGTATGAGCCACTAGTGCTATGCTGGGCTAAAACTGGTCGCTTTCTATACTTGGTTGGGTAGAATGAACTCAAAACCTCTCCCTGACTCCTTCTACCACAGTGGTGCTCATGCTTTGAGGGCCTGAGTATAACATGAGGTAGAAAACCAGTTCTCAAAAGGGGCTGTCCCTCCAAGATCCCATTAAAATGCAAAACCATTCAGAAGGGAGAGGAAGTGAGACAAGGCTGGGTAACAAATTATTTCCTAGGTATTAATAGTTGGGCCTTGGGCTCGAGAGAAGCAAGATACAGTGCAGGGAAGATTTGCTGGAGTAGGGCTTTGGTCACAGTAAGCCAGACTTTCACAGATTTGCTGGGGCACCGAGTCACTGGAAGCCCAGTTGACAGATCATTTCCTACAGAGTAATGTCCCCCTCTTGCTCATCAGTAGAGAAAGTAAGCAGCTTGTGAGGAAGTGGCTGGCTTCTAGCTTTGGTTCTGCCAAAGCTGGTGTGAACTTGGGCAGCCATACAACTGTATTCAGCCTCAGCTTCTCATCTATAATGTGACATCACACCTGTTCGACTTCCCTTCAAGATGTGAAGGTCAAATGCAAAAATGTATATGATGTACACTTGTGTTCATACACACGTTAGCCATTAAATCAACTCTTTAATGCTTACAAATAAACAAAAGATTAGAATGACACTTCCCAACATGATTGATTGTATGGCAAAGGGTTCTCAAAATGCTAAATATTTTATTATCACCCAACCCAGTAGTCCCATTCTGAGAGGTCTGAGTGAGGTAATAATTTACGTGCACACAAAAACCAGTACATGAATTTTTATAGGGACTTCATTATTACCACATCCCAAACTATAAACTACTCAAATGGCCATCCACTGATGAATGAATGAATAAATCACTGTCATCTAATGGGACAGTATTCAGCTAAGAAAGGGAACAAGTTATGCATCAAGCAACAGGAGTGATCTGAGCTACACTATGCTCAGTCAAAGGAGCTGATTCAAAAGGTGACACTCCACAAGATTATCTTATTTATATAGACATTCTCAATAGGCACAGTACAGGAATAGAAAACTGAGAGTGATTTTCCAGGAGCTGAATGCTGGAGGATTGGTTATAATGGAGAAATGTTAGTTGGTTGCGGAACTATTCTTTATTTTGATTATGATAGAGATTAACAGTATTGTTTTTAAAACTCACAGTATTGTGCACTAAAAGGATGGCATTTACTTTGTGTAAATTATACCACAATTTTACAAATGGAAAGGAAAATCAATAGTGCTGATAAAGTATCTCTGAACCTGGGTGAAGAGGTCTTTTTTAATTGACTGGACCTTTGGCAAACAATGTTCCTATGGTTATTCGGTTGGTAACCACCATCCCTGTCTTTTTTCATCATTGGATTAAGAGAAGCTGCAGACTAGTGCAATTGATAATGAATTCTGAGTTCACAGAATTAGAAGAATCTGAATTAAAGAGGCTTTACTTCAATCTTCTGAAGGCACCTTTAATCTGAAAGCTTTTCTGGAATCATGTTCATCACAGAAATATAGCCCTGTCTGAAGTGGTAGACAGCTGCAAATAGGGATGAAACTAATCAGCCCTAGGTACATATTTCGTGGGAGAATTATGGAAACTGCTAACAGCCACATCTTGCCAAAGAAGGAATTGGAAAGAAGTTACTCAGAGGATACTCTCCACACCAGCCAAAACCTTCCTGAGGCTACAGAACTAGTCTTACCCTCCAGGAACCATTCACAATCCACAGAACCATGTTCCGATGAACACAGGCTCCACACATGATGTGTAACATGGGATAGTTCATCTATGTGCCCTCAGAAGACAAAAAGCATACCTTGCACTTAATCCAGCTGTTTACAAAGAAAATGGATTATTGGAAGCAGAGCTCTCCAGTCTGGAAATGTCCATTGTTGCTGGTTTGTTCCAGTCAGGCTATCATAGACAATTTTATTCTGGGTTTATGCCTTAAAACCCTTTTTTTCTCATCCCCATCTCTGTGTTGGGACTCACTATTTAGTTGCTCAATTTGTCTTTTCTTTTTTGGTATGTTTATTAATTCAACAAGCTGAATATCTGCTTTTTGTGTTATATAGATCTTTGTACTGAAGATGCACCTGTAAGGCTAGCATTTCTTTTCTGTTTTCACGGGCCTAATTATCATAGTGGATAGACAGAAAATTTAATATGCAAATAGGTAATACTAGAACGTCTGATATGAGTCAGTACTGTGAAAATATACCATTGAAGAGATGGAGTGTGGGTGGTGCTGTAAGTAAGCGGTTGGGGATGATGACATTAAGGAGAGACAGGACACACAGGAGGAACAGGTTCTATGCTTACCTGGTCTAAGAACCCCTGTGTTCAAGGACTAACAAGGACAGGGAGGCAGAAGACAGCAAGTATGAGGTCACATAGGGCAGCAATAAGAAGATGGAATTGTATTTTAAGTGTGCTAGAAGCCATTGCACGGTTGCAGGCATAGAATGTCAACATGAGCTGAACTCAGAGGCTCACACGTAGAATCCTAACTACTTGTGAGATGGAGATTTGGAGATTCCCATTTCTTCTCTTTTCTTTTTCCCTGTAGTGCTAGGGCTTGAGCTCAGGGGCTACATGTCCCTGAGTTTTTGTGCTCAATACCAGCACTCTTCCACTTGAGCCACAACTCCACTTCTGACTTTTTTGGTGGTTAATTGGAGATATGAGTCACACAGATTTTCCTGCCCAGGCCGGCTATGAAACTGTGATCTTCAGATCTCATGTTCCTAAGTAGCTAGGATTACAGACATGAACCACCAGCTTCCGGCCAATTAAGGCACTTTTATTTGCACACCTAAGAATCTAATCTCTAAGCAATTCTAGCCAAAGTGAAACTCTGTTTCAACCAGGAAAAAAGCTGGCATGGTAGTATGTGCCTGTCATCCCAGTGAGGGCTGGAAGTGTAAATAGGAGGATTGTGGCAAACTGCAAGATCTTATTGCAAAAATAACCAGCTCAAAAGGGGCTGATGTGGCTCAATTGTTCAAACTTCTGCCTAGCAAGCATAAGGTCCTAGTTTATACCTCAATACTAACACTAATACTAGCAAGCATGAATATTAATATGCTAATTCTAATTTGAATACCAATATTAAAAGCCAGTATAGCTGGTCACCTCCAGAAAGGATTGCAGGTAGAATGAAGAAAACCAGTCAGTTGACTACTGTGATGGCTCAGATGAGAAACAGCAGTGCTTAGCCTTGGAGATAGGCTGAACTGGACCTGATGACAGATTGGACATGATGTATGAGGAAAGAGAGCAATCAATGTAGCTTGTCTGCAGGTTTGTGCAAAGCCCTGGAGAAGGCTAGTATAGAGAAATAATAGTATAGCAATCTGTTATATTTCGTATTTGTGGATTTCTAGAGGCCAAATCAGTGCTGAAGAGAGCAGATTGTTTTGGCTATGGGATCAGAGGAAAGCTTGAGCTTGTATGGAAGGGGAAATAAGGGTCTCCTAGGTGTGGAGAATATGCAGGGAGAGTATTCTGGAGAGGCAGTCAGCCAACACGGGCAGTTGTGGAGGTGATAGGGCAATAAGGTGGTGATGGATGAGAGGCATGGAAGGCAGGTTGGGAGAACCATGCACACTGAGGATGTCAGCCTATAGAGAGGGAGCCAAGCGCCTCCAACAGGAGAGTGATGATGGCAATTCCTCCTTCGTATGGATACAAATGAATCAACTCACGGACTCGCTTACACTGTCTGTAAATTAGAACTTATTAACGTATTAACTGCATATTGCATCAACAAGTGGGATTTCATTTTACCTTGCTGGTGATTGGCAAAGAGAAATATGAGTACCTTTCCTCTCTCTCTTGGTTCACGTGTTTAGGGAGGAGAAATGCTATTAGTGCTGGGGTTAATTGTGGGCACTGTCTTCAGTCAGCACTTGGGAATTCAGCGTGGGTAAAGTGGATCTACCTTGAGCAGAGCGGACTGCGGGAGGCAGACATAGAACAAGTGATATCACAAGGGAGGGAGCATGAAAGGGAAGTTAAAAAAAAGAGAAAAGGGAGCTACAGAAGTGTTTAATGAGGAGCCAACCTCATTTAGGGGTTCAGGGAGGCCTCCCAGTGGAAATGGTCGTTAGATGAAGACTAAGTTGGTTCAAATTTTAATATCAGCAGCAAAATCACCTCCTCCTTGCCCAATAATTACCCTTTTCTTTCAAGTGGTCCCTTCTCTTCTGCTTGGCAGCACATCCAGCTCTTCCCTACTTCGAAGAGATAAAATCAGAACTCTCATTTCCATTCACTCCATCTAAACTTTGCACAAAAACCCCGCGTTGGGGTATGGAGTGACAGGATGGAAGCTTTCTTGAGCTTCTGCATTCACAGGACATGCAAAAGATAGTGGGAGCGGTCATGCTGGTGTGGGAGAATCACTGGCGGGTGGAAGCCTGGGCATCAAACACATGTGCTCCATCACTGTGGTGGAGAATAGGAAGCTGAAGGGGAGGGGAGAGTGAGCAGGAGTCCAGGGTACTGGCTGCTCTGCAGAGCAGGTGACAGGTGGGAAGGGAGAGTGCAGGTAAAGGCAGGGAGCATCACCTCTGAAAGGTGTGTGGAAGTGTGGGGACTAGCTATGCAGATTCCGGGGTGAGTGAACAATGGTCCTCCAGGGGCCTTAGGTGGCTGTGTCATAACTGTGGACAGTAACACAGATTGGACAAGCAATCGCTCTCCTCCCCCGAGGCTCTGACCTACTTAGTGAGGATATCCTTGCCTTTTGGCTCTCTAGATAATCAGCATTCAAGCGTCTCAGTGTTTCTTTCAGAATGTCCCTCAGGCTTATTTTCAAGATTACGAGGCTGACCTAACCCTTATCTTAACTTTCTCTCTTTGGTGATATTTGGGATTGAATTCAAGGCCTTGTGTATGCTAGGCAGGTGCTCTCCTAATGATGCCACACTTTCCACTCTGCCTTATATAGAAATTCTTGAAACATCAACCTCTCAGGTCTTCTGCTCTGGCCTCCCCCGCTTAGCCCAACAGATAATCTGCATCCTAAAATACGCCCTGTTATTTGACATCTAATCCTGATATTTCTTTCCTTTTCTTCATGGTAGTAGACCTTTACTCCATCTCTCGATTTGGGTGTCTAATTCATCTTTTTATGTATTCCTTTCACCACTAACCCCTCTATTCCTTGAAGATAGAAACTGCTCTAAAGCTTTTTATTTTAGTGTCACAAGTGACTACCCACATTCTTGCTTAACAATTGACCAAAATTTACCTTAGAGAAGAGAGAGAATTCAAGGTGGTGGAGATGCTTTTAAAGCCTCCCATTTGGGAGTGCTTTCCATCAGGCGTTGGCCAATAGACATTCCTGCGTGTGTTTGTTAAATTACATCATCCAAATTCTTGCCAGTAGTAGCCTGAGGTATGTCATCAACTGTGCGTATTCCATTTCAACAGCTTGTTTTGCAACATCAGTATTTGTGAAAACCACAGATGGTAGATAGAATTGAAATCTAGTGACAGTGTACAGTTAGATTTGAGCTTTACAACTTGTGTGGCTTTGGGCAAATCACTTTTCTGGGCCAAAGACCTCTTCTATGAAAATTAAGTAAACATCCACAAAATTTGAAGATCTAGTACAGTTTTGGCCCATAGTATGCAATTGTAAATACATAATAATAAGAGCAAAAGCCGTCTAGCCTTCATGGTTGCTTAAAGCTAAACATTGTGCATATACTCTGTTATTTAAATACTACGGTAAATCTCTGAGGTAGAGACTGTTAGGTTTATCATACAGATGGGGAGACTGAGGCTCATGGAAGCTGAGTGCCTCATCCAGGAGTTGTTCCTTTTTACCCTAATAAGCTGTTGGAAGACTTTACCTAAAGTTTTCATTAAAAGAATAAAAAAAAAGCTGGGCTCTAGTGGCTCTTGCCTGTAATCCTAGCTACTCAGGAGGCTGAGATCTGAGGATTGTGGTTCAAAGCCAGCCCAGGCAGTTAAAGTCTGAGAGATTCTTATCTCCAATAAACCACTCAGAAACCTGGAAATTGTGCTGTGGCTTAAGTGGTAGAGAACTAGCCTTGAGCTGAAGAGCTGAGGGACAGCGCCCAGGCCCAGAGTTCAAGCCCCATGACCGACCAAAAAAAAAAAGAGATATGTGGCTGTTCTTTCTCACACATCTTCTTCAGAAGATATTATATGTAGAGCAAGACACCTGGAGAAGTATACACAGACAGAGAAGCCACCTGCACAAAACCCGAACACATCTAGCAGGCAACTGATGATGTGGAAAAACCTTCTTTCTTTCCACAGGACTGTGGCAGCTCCTTGAATCTTACCTGTTTTGCTATAGAGATAATTTATAAGCCATTTGCATGGGTGTCAGACCACAGTTCCCAGGGTGGGTGTGGGGCAATGGATAGGAGAAGTAGGTACAGAAGAGTAGAATGCGACCAGTCAAGGCCTCTGGCTAAAGGCAGAAGAGGATGGGGCCAGGTAAGTGAATGGACACAGGGGTAAGGGGGACAGTGAATTTGCCTGACCTGAAAAGGAGAGTTTGTGCTAGCTTCTGGGCAAAGCCTAAGTATGGATTTTTCTCTCTGCCAACACTCCTTTCTACAAATAAATCTATTGATATCATTTTCTGTAGCATTTAAGGCTCATACATAGCAGATTTCAAGCAGATGTAAGATCTTTTTAGCAAAGGGTAGCATTTTGATTTCTTTAGACTTGAAACTAAAGTGGAAAGAAATTTGACTGAAGTGGTAAGATATTTGTCTGAAGATGCAGATGACAGTTTGCAGGGCCTCCAGTGTTAATCAGTTTGGGCAGCAGGTGCAGGGAGCCCCTAGCATGCTAGCGCCCCCTGCTGAGAGAGCTGGCTTGGGAAGGACATTGGGATCTGGGTCAAGAGTGGCTGGAGTGGGTGGAACTGCCTTCCCTAGACAGGGCTCCTTCTTCTGTCCAGTGCATTTGCTGAAGAAACAGGAGTTAGTTCTTGGGCTGTTACAGGAATGAACTGCTGCTTCTTTAGGTTCATATTTAACACCTAAACAGCAGGTGTCTTCATTTGGAAACACTTCATTCAGATCAGAATCTTGACCTGACCTGTCACCTCCTCAAGAGAAATCTCTCTACCTGTCCAAAGTGGTCATTTCCTATTTCCCTCCCTCATTCTTTCATGACATTTGCTATAAATTATTTTTGTGTTAACGCCTTTGTTTAAAAAATAAACATGTCTTGATTTACTAGAATAGAAATTCTTTTAGAAAGGACTCTCTATACCTCGAGTCCACTGTTGGAATTTTACCTCCTAACACTGTGGTTGGTACAGACTACATGTTTAATGAGAATCAGTTGAAAGAAGAATAAATGAATCAGTGAAACATTACTACTCTGTTCTTGAAAGCTAGCCTTAATACATTAGAGAAATATGGAATGAACTTCCTTAACTGAAGTATGTATCTGTATCTTAGGATATGTATCTGTATTTATGAGACATTGCTTGTTGTTATAAAACTCTTATTTAGCTAGGTTTCATTATAGTATTATATTGGTATTTTCAAAAACATTAAGGATATTACATACCACATGAAATTTGTGGGAAAACAAGGCTCTAAGAGTTTCCCAGACCTTGCTACTCAAAGGGTCCTATGTGGACCAGCATCAACCAGGAGCTCAGGGAGCACTTAGAGCTCACCAGAGGTCCCAATCCCCCCATCCTCGCCTGCTTATCTAGTCAGAATCTTATAATTGAACAAGCTCCCCAGGGATTCAAATGACCATCAAGGTTTGGAAATGGTACTCTTAATCTAAAATATACTTGGAACTCAAAAAATTAAATCCCCCAGCAACAAATCCTCAAAGAAACAACTGCCCAATAAATAAGTGGGCTAAAGACTTAAAGAGAAACTTCTCTTAAGAAGAAAGAAGGATGGCCAATAGACACATGAAGAAATGCTCAACCTCCCTAGCCATAAAAGAAATGCAAATCAAAACAACATTAAGATACAACCTCACTCCAGTTAGAATGGCAAAAATCAAGAACTCTAATAACAACAGATGTTGGAGGGGATGTAGACAGAAGGAAACCTTACTTCATTGTTGGTGGGAGTGTAAACTTGTTCAACCACTTTGGAAAGTAGTATGGAGCCTCAAAAGACCCCACATAGAGCTCCCCTATGACCCAGCAATCCCACTTTTGGGCATTTACCCAAATGTTTACAAACAAGACCACACTAAAGCTACCAGCACAACTATGTTTATTGCAGCATTATTTACCATAGTTAAGATATGGAACCAACCCAGATGCCCCTCAGTAGATGAATGGATCAAGAAAATGTGGTATATATACACAATGGAATTCTATGCCTCCATCAGAAAGAATGACATTGCCCCATTTGTTAGGAAATGGAAAGGCTTGGAAAAAATTATATTAAGTGAAGTAAGCCAAGCCCAAAGAAACATAGGTCCCATGGTTTCCCTTATTTGCAATATCTAGTATATGTATGAGTCAAGCAGAAAAGGTCAGATAAGGTGATGTTAGGAAAATGAACCCTAAGATATGTATTCAAATGTTTTTTTTCTTTCATGCATTTGTTTCTAATGCATTTATAAGATTATTTCTTAGTTGCTTTGTATGTCCCTCCCCCACAGTATAACCCCTGCTTTCACTGTATTTGATGTCGGTATAATTTGTGGAGGGGAAGGGGAAAAACAAGTCGTTTAAATAAGGATACAGGTGGACCTGTTGCAACAATGAGAAGTACAAGTTGTAATGTCGAAAACAAACTTTACAACTTTCAAGGAGGGTCGGGGGGTGGAGGATTGGGTGGGGGGGACGGGGGAGGGGGAGGCTGGGAAGGGATGGGAAGGGGAAACAAAAGAGGAAGCTACAATACTTGATAAGAAATGTACTCATTATCTTGCCCATCTAATTCTAACCCCTCTGTACAGTATTTTTACAATAAAAAATAAATAAAAATTAAAAAAAAAGTTTCCTAGTTTAGCCTGCAATTCACTGTGAGAACTGTAGGGGGCAGTTGAAATAAAGGGAAGAAAGCCTTTGAGCTGTCCTGAGCATTGGAGAGAGAGTATTTGTTTCATGAAGAATGAGACATTCTGTGCTTTATAGCTCAAATTTTGTTTCTAAATCCAAGAGAGAGCTGGCTGGTGTAGTTAGTGGGCATCTTCAGTGTGTCCTGCTGTGACTGGGAGGTAACACTATGCAGGGGTTCATGGGGGCAGAGGAGTAACTATCTCTGCTCTCTCAGCTATGACTGGCGAGGGGACCTGAATGCTATGTGCCTGGATAGTGTTTTTGGTGGTTTTTATTTAATCTGCCCAAATGATTCCAGTTGGTGTGCAATAGTCACTTACAGGAGTGTTGAGGAGTTGGTAGGTTAATAAGTTGGTTATTGCCAGAAAGAACTTGGAGCCCTTTTATGTTGTAAACATAACCTGACAATTTTTCCTAGCAGTTCAGTCACTGCATGAATGAAAAATGACATGGGCTCCTCTTTTACAAAGCTTACAAATGCTCTGTTCCCTAACTGGTAGATGTGGTTAGTGATGAGCAAAGAAATGTTCTGATCTCTCAAGCTCGAATCAATCAACTAAATAAGCATTTATTCTGTACTTAAAAATGCCAGTATGGGGGTCAGTGCAGGGACCAGAGAGTAATAATCCCAAATTCTTTCTTTCAAGGGGATTGTGTGACTTTCATTTGTCCATGACAAATCGCTTCCTGACCTGTTGAAAACCCAGGAATTCCTTCTCCTTAATCCATTTAGTCTGTGCTCTAGGTCAATAGGAAGACCAATTGTAATGAAAAAGTCTTGTTCTTTGTCATCTGGAAAATTAAACTTCCTTCCCAAGATGTCCTTAGTCACTGATCCTCATCAGTGTGGATAATCTTGCTGTTACTTGGAGCAGGTTGCTGTTATTCTGCGGGCCTCCAGAGCAGAAAGAAAAACCATTTTTGATGCTTGTCTTCTGCTAAATGTGCCTGGCACTCTGGTGCTAAACAGGCAATAAATCATAATAAATGGAAATAGTCGCCCATGGCATGATCTGATTGAGTCGTTTAAACAATCACTTTGGGATGACAAAGGGTAGTGTGATTATGCCAAAGGAATTCAAAGGTGCTGGAAACAAATGAACTGGAGAAATTGCTTGAAAAATGTAGGTGGTTCTTCTAGGGCACTAGACTTCTTTCATTTGAGCTCAGCTTTGAGGTCTGTAGAGCTCAGGAGATGAGTAATTAAGCTGCTGCTGATTCTTCCACCTTACCTTCCTTAGAGGGCCCCCAGCCCACCACAGAGCTGCCAACTGAAACTTGACTTTGAAATCTGTGGTTTTGAGGGATGAGCCTTATAGTGACCTGCTAATATGGTTCTGCAGGTGTTGAGATTAATCCTCATATTAATGTGTGAGTAGGGTCATTTAGAGGGCAGCTTTTAGCACACGTGCGGCTGTTCTAACACAGACATTAGACTTGAACAGGGAAGCCATTATGAGCAATAATAATTTGTGCGAATGGACTGCTTTTGCCAGACTTCTGGAGATATCTTGTGGTACCTTGGCAGGGTGGTGGTGGTAGTGGATGGGGACTATTTTTGTATGTATTTTCCAAAAGGAAGTGTTGGGAGGATAAGGGACTTCTTTTGGGTCACCTTGCAAGCAGGCAGGGTTTCATTAAGGCTTAATTCTGGTCTTTCTCACCCTTTGCTAGCAGCAGAGAATGGAGAGAGGCCAGGCCAGAAGAAGGTCCAGTGACCCTGGAAGCCTATTCCAGGCTACAGCCTGTAAAGCCTCACCCTCTTCTACTTTGTATTTTTTCCTTCCTTCCTTCCTTTCTTCCTTCCTTCCTTCCTTCCTTCCTTCCTTCCTTCCTTCCTTCCTTCCTTCCTTCCTTCCATTACTGAGATTTGAATTCAGGACTTCACACTTGCTCTGCTTGTTTTTTGAGCAGTGCACTACCTCTTGAGCCATGCCTGTTTGCTTTTTTTTTTTTTCCCTGTGAGAGAAGGTACAGAGGTTTGAACTGAGGGCCTTGTACTTTCCTGGCTTGCTCACTCAGGTGGTCTTCTACTTGAGCCATAATTGAGCCACCATCCCAGCCCTGGTTTTGATTGGATAGTTTAGAGATTGAGTTTGTGAACTTTTCCCCTTGGGCTGGCTACAAACTGTTATCCTCTGGATCTCAGTGTTATCTGAGTAGCTAGGGTTATTGGTATGAATTACCAGGGCCTGGTGCTCCTCTACTTGCTCTGGGTGGGTTAGGTCACCCTGCAGGGGTTCATGTGCTACTGCCTCCTGGGAATGTGAGGATCTTCTTTAGCCTGCACTACAGTGGATGTGAAGCCTCGGATCCCAGTCAGAGTGCACTAGGGCAACCTTCTGGAAGTCTTACTTGTACACATTACCTCACACTCTTGGTTGGGACCCAGACGTCCAGACTTTATGACGCACTGCAGACTACTCTCTTAGAAACAGATACAACAGGAGTAGTAGTGGGAATCATAATACTTCTTTTTATTTTTTCAGGTCTGGGACTCGAACATAGTACCTGATGCTTTC
This sequence comes from Dipodomys ordii, assembly GCF_000151885.1. Lineage (NCBI taxonomy): Eukaryota > Metazoa > Chordata > Mammalia > Rodentia > Heteromyidae > Dipodomys > Dipodomys ordii. The sequence goes on along the minus strand of NW_012267423.1, from coordinate 953,521 downwards.
GCTCATTGGCTGACACTTTTCCAACTGAGCCATGCCTCTAACCTCTCATAATACTTCTCATCTGAGAAGTCCAATCACTCTTTGGGTCCACCTAGCTTTACATCATCCTCTCCTCCTGGATGAGGCTGACTGAGGAAGTGTTAGGCCTTCCAGGAAGCTCTCATGGGTCAGCAGATAATTCTTGAGGGGCATATGCCTTTTATTTTTTGGCCATTGTATCCAAGGTGAGGTGGCAAGCCCCTCAGGGAGGAAATCTCATTCTCTTCCTGCGCATCACTGGGTGGGGGAGAACTCAATTTTCTGCTTTGGTGAAGGCTTAGGAGATGATAGAAACATAACTCAAGCTTCTTTTGCTTTTGTGACTGAGAGCGGGTCTCCATGTGTCTCCTCATATGAAGCTGTATGCTTTAATGTGCCCCTGGTGGAAGGTAAAAATCCACCAAGCACGTTGACTCAAGGCCAAGACTACAGCAGGATGAGGAAGGCTCCTCTGCCAGCTACTGCACTAGAAGCCCCTGGGGGCTGCCTGGAGGCGGAACTCTTAGATCACAAAACACATGACAGGAAGGATGCTTCAAGATAGTGTGGTTGACTAAGACATAACAGGATATTCTTGAGGTTGGGAGTTTTGTGACTTTTACAAGTCTTAGGGGTGCTGCCAGTCTGGGAAGGCAGAATTTAACTGCCAGTTAGGGGGGTGGGGTCAGAACCTACAGACTCCAAGGCTTGCTGACACTGAGTAGCTCATTTAATAGGTCTCCTTTAAATAAACCCTGACTGCCCTCAGAATCCTACAGAATCCTAGGCATGTGAATGAGGCTGCCCTCTTAGGCAGTAAAGGAAGAAGAGCTTTGAGGCCCTCACCCCACCCCCCCACCCCCCACCCAAACCAAAGACCTGGTTGAAAGGAGACCTAAGCAGGGACTCTTACCATGAAGAATTTTTAAAGGTTAAATAAGGATCACATTAAAAAATATCTGTGAGTTTAGGAGACATGGGCTTTAAATGGTTTCTTCTGACTGTCATTAGATGTGGTTTCTTTATTCTTTCTTCCTCTAAAATGAGGAAGGTCCTCGGAGAGTCTGGCTGTTTGACCCCCAAAAGGGTCATGGAGCCTTTGTTCCAGTTCCCGGTGGTTGTGGAATATATTCTTTGGCGACACTCATGTTTGATGAATTACCCAAAGAAGGGTTACCTAAGGGAAATGGCACCATTTTTCAGTTCTGGTATATGTTAGAGGCTTGGAGGCAATGGGAGTTGGTTACTATTTTGTAAGACAATATTCTCTGTAATGGCTCAGGGCATGGTTGAATTTGGCGTCTTTCTGAGGGGTGTGGGATGACCACTAAAGCATGGCCTTCTCTGGGCTTAACTTTCTGGGTTTTGGACTCAATGTATGGAGATTCTAGTCACTGGTCATCCTCCTGATGGAGCATTTTACGGACAGCTCCTAAGCCTTGGTTTTCGTATTAGTCAAGTGAAGGGATTATAGTGTCTGTCTCTTAGAGTTGTTAATGAGCCCAATAACTCAAGTCATCTTTAGATAGGGGGCCCGACACCTAGTTAACATGAAATAAATGCAGGATGAAGTAAATGCTATTGCTAGTCATTGATTGGGGGAAACAAAAAAGGAAAAGTTTCCTGGAGGCTCTCTAAAATCCTCAGACTGGACTAAACGCCTGGCCTTACTCCATATGACACAGCTTTGTCTACCAGATACAGCTGTCTGACACAATGGCCAGACTTCCCAGACCCAGGACTGCAGTCATACATTGGCACACACACTTCTCTGAGTTATACCAGCATCCCCTTGAGCAAGTAGTGTAAAGCTTTTGGATCAGGCTAGCAGGGCCCTGTGAAGTGGAAAGAATAGTATCCTCTGAGGCCAGAAGAGGGGTTCAATCACATTTCCCATTGCGTATGAGCTGTGTGACCTTGGGCAAACCACTCAGTCTCTCAAACTGTTCATAACCATGAAATGTTAACTTCCCTTCCCTTCATAAAATTGTTTTGTAAGAAATACTTAAAGCAAGCCGGGAGCCAGTGGCTCAAGCCTATAATCCTAGCTACTCAGGAGGCTGAAATGTGAGGATCACAGCTGAAATCCAACTGGGCAGAAAAGTCCCCATGAGACTCTTATCTCCAACTAACCACCCCAAACTGGAAGCCTTGGCTCAAGTGGTAGAGCACTAGCCCTGAGCACAGAGAAGCTAAAGGACAGCAAGCGCCCAGTCCCCTCAGTTCAAGCTTGTAATGGACAAAAAAAAAAAGAAAGAAAGAAAGAAAAAGAAACAAATACATTCTACAATTATAAAGTTCACTTAACAAGAAAAGGTTTAACTTCTAACATACTATTTGGGGACTTCTTATTTTAATGACTGAAATCCATACAAAAGGTTTTCAGCCAGGTGCTGGTGGCTCATGCCTGCAATCAATCCTAGCTTCTCAGGAGGCTGAGATCTGAGGATCAAGATTCAAAGCCAGCCCAGGTAGGAAAGTCTGTGAGATTCTTATCTACAATCAATAATCAGAAAACTGGAAATGGAGCAGTGGCTCAAAGTGGCAGAGCACTAGCCTTGAGCAAAATTGCTCGGAACAGTGACCAGCCCCTGAGTTCAAACCACTTGACTGAAGAAAAAAAAAGAAAGAAAAAGAAAAGCCTTTAAATTATATCCCGAGTGAGCTGAATGGTCTTATTGTTTTTCTGTGTGGCAGATAGGGTGGGAAGATTCCTGCCTGGTGATTTTGTCCTTTGGGGCCTCCTATCAGCTTTCAAGGTCAAGGGAAAATTTCACTGGGACCATGTAGATAAACTTATAGAAGTCCAGCTGCTCTCCTGACCTCTGGGGGTAGAAAGGATTGGTCCAAATCTCTATTTATATCCACCAGAAGTAACTGACAAGGCTGGATTCTGGGTTCAGAGTGTCCCAAAAGGATAGCCTGTCAGTACCTTCCTCTTTTTTAGCCTTGAAGCTTGAGTGAGTCAAGCAAGTCAGTGGAATTTTAACAGCTGTGTGGCCAATGTCTTCACGGTCAACTTTTCCCATTGTTGTTTGCTTGGGAAGAGTGAAGGCCAGTCAGTCTTGGATTTTATTTTTGGCAATACCAAAAAGGACACAAGAATCTACGATGTACAAAGAGGGAATATTTATAAATCTTTTAAGAGGTATAAGTTTAAGCTTCAAAAATGTAAAAGCTGCAAATGTGTTTTTTGATATAGTCATTAGTTTTTTTTAAACTAAGTTTGATTTTCACCAAATTCTAATGGATAGCAAATGCAAAAAGAAGAGTAACAATGAGTGGATCATTCTGCTTGAGTATAAATCTTCTCCCTTTCCAGTTCAAGCTTATTCTTCTATTCTTTCATTTTCCCAGCACAGCTTTATTAAAGGTAAATGGAGAAAAGTATACTTTTTTTTTTGGCCCTAAAATGTACTTGTACTATGGGGAAGACATCTTTATTCCACTAGTTTATGGGAAACATTCATTAAAATAATGTGATTTCTTTTCCCCAAATTTACAGCACTATTAATGTTCCCTTTTCCAGACATACAATTCCAAGGACATTCTTTTGTCTTTGTAGTTTTTTTTGTTTCCTTTTTTTTTTTGCCAGTCTTGGGTCCTGAACTCAGGGCTTGGACACTATCCCTGAGCTTCTTTTGCTCAATTCTAGCACTCTACCACTTGAGCCACAGCACCACTTCTGGCTTTTTCTGTTTATGTGGTACTGAGGAATCGAACCCAGGGCTTCATGCTTGCTAGGAAAGCACTCTACCAGTAAGCAATATTCCCGGTTCTCTTTTTGTAACTTTGTTGTTAATTATTTCTAAGTGAAACATTATTGCTTTAAACAGCAGTAGTGACAGTTGTGTATATGATTTTGTGTGTGTGTGTGCATGTTTGTATGTGTTGGACTACAGAAAAGACCCCTCTCTTCCTCTCAAATGTAACCATGAAGAAAATAGGTCAGTTATTACCATTGCCATTCTAAGAATAGAGGTAAAAAGAAACATCTGGAAAGGTTCCCTCAAAGCCCCAGCCAGACTCCAGATTCTCCTTGTGCTGAAAAATACAAATCACTTTTATTCTTAGTGTGGAGTTTTAGTTTAGCCTTTTACACCTGTCTCATTTTTGGCAAGCAGTGTGGAGGACTGCTTGGCAGAGTAGGAAATGGTTAGTTCATTTTTCTCACCTGGCAGATACTTTTAAGGGGTGACTATTAGAGAGTAGGTGCTCAGGACACGATGTCAACCAGTTTGTTGTAGAGTTAATATACCATGCTTGCCTTTGCATGGGGACATGGGGAACAGCTGGCAAATGGAGACTCCCACTGAGAGACAGGATCAATGAATCAATGGCAAAGTCAAGGTGACCATTCAAAGACCTCAGTGTTAATCTTTTGCTAAAAGTGAGAATAAAGGCCAACTGTGAATGGAAAGTTAGTACTCAACTTTGGGAATTTCGTGTGGGAAATTCTTCTTAAGAAGGATGTAGAGAAAGGGAGGGCAACAATGGTTTTTGTCTGTAATCTCTAATTGCTTCATTAATTCATCCTTTCTTTCATTCATTCATTCCATCATCCAATCAGACACTGGCCAGCCTATTCATATCTTTAATATAGAGCAAGGTGTTAGCTATTGGGAACATGCAAATGAACTAAGAATTTCCTTTCTGACTTGGTGGAGCTCATATTTAGGAAAGGGAGAAGGACAAACAAGGAAATAAATATGATACAGTTTGTTAGTCTGTATACTGGAAAGATAGAAAAAAGTCACTCAGAAATTTTTTTTTTTGGTGAACAAACCTGAAAAACAATGGCATTTTCAAGAATCTTTTTACTTCTAGTCACCTTTTGGTGGTTATGGGCTAAGCCCTCTTTGCCTTTGCCTGAGATCTGAAGATTCATTTAATCAGAGCCAGACTCCAGTTTCATTTATTACTACGTGCAGTTCTCTTAGGAAAGAGTGTGGAACAAATAAAAGTGTTGTTATTAGCCAGGTGCTGTTGGCTCATGCCTGTAATCCTAGCTACTCAGGAGGTTGAGATCTGAGGATCACATTTGAAGCCAGTCTGGACAGGAAAGTCCATGAGAGTGTTATCTCCAATTAGCTATCAAAAGAAAAAAAAAACAAAAACCAGAGGTGCTCCACCTCTGAGGTGGCTCAAGTGATAGCCAGGAGCAAAAAACCTCAGGGACAGCATCCAGCCACCGAGCTCAAGCCCCAGGACACATACAAAAAGTGCCCTAATTTAAAAAGTGATAAACATTACAGGTACTAGAACAAGATCCCTTGATCTTCATGTTTTACTATTTCTTTGATCCATTTCCTTTAAGATACAAGATGGGCCTGAGATCTCTTGCAAAGAAATGAGCTCTTGTAGCACTGTTGCATACTTCTTTCTCAACCCATTTTCTGCTAACCTTAGTATGTGAACCAGTGAGAGGGAAAGGCTTGATTGCTTTCTTGATAGTGGCATAGGTACTTCACCTCTGGCTACTGCATTTTTGCATTCCCCCCCCCTTCTCTTTTGGGTTTAACAACTTCCCACCTGGAAGCAGAGCTAGATCAAAGTACAGTTTTTCTATAATAGAAATACTTTGGCTTAACTCTGAAACAAGCTGGCTTTTCATGCATGTGAAAATGTTTGGTGACTATGGCAACATTCCTATTAGCTATCATGCTCTGGGACTGCTTGTTTGGTGCTGAGCTGACAGGCCTCCTATATTTCTTCCCTGTTGAGTTTTGCTTTCAGGCAAGTTAGCAAACCTCTGCTGGTATATCCAGGAAGCTTTATACCCTTATCCCTTGATACTGACATTCCAGTTGGGAGATGTGACACCTTATCATCTCCAATCTCTATAGTAAATTCTAGATGTAAATCTTATGGTATGCTGTACTGGACATTAGACAACTTTGCATTCTGCCTTCAATGCCAATAGCTCGAAGTTGATGGTCTCTTGTGTCTCAAGTGTGGGGTTCTCTAGAACCCCAAAATGATGAACACACAGTTGAGTAGGAGCAGCTGGGACCTCAAAAGGACCAGAAATAGGGCCCTAAATCAGGCAAAAGCAAGGTGTTGTTGAGATCTCCTGGTGTCATCAGTGAAGCTGCTGACCACCTAGCCTGAACTGCGTTTGGCATGGATCACCCAGGCTAATGACTATGATCATGGGAGAATTAGCATTAACAGTTTCATTTGAAGCTAAACATCTGTACAGAGCACTGACAAGCTGAGCTATGGTCAAATTATGGAGCCACATGGGAGCTCCGTGGATGGTGCTTTTAATCAGTTCCCCCATCAAATAATTCATGACAGTTTGCTATGAACCCATGAAATAATGGCCACAGACACCCTTATTTGCAGAACAGAAAAGATCTAAATTGAAATCCATAATTACAAAAGATAATGGCTTTTAAATTAGTTTTTATTAATAGAATGAAGTCATGTTATGTCTTGATAAAATGTTATGTCTTAATAAAAGTTTCTTCTTTATGAAAATATATATGGACTAAATAATTTAAAAGCCACATATTACATGTTGGTTTATAACATTAAATATGTTCATTTAATATAGGGTAGCTTGAGGACATTTTGTTAAATGACTAGGTAGTTGTTTATAAATCTATATAATATATAGACCAAATCTACATCAACAGGAGGGAAAGTTTTGATACTAACTAGTCAGGAATTGTAACAATGAGTTGTACAAGACTCTATGTTGAAAATGAACTTTACAACTGGAGAGGGAGGGAGGAGTTGGGGAGGTGGGGAGGGAGGAGTTGGGGAGGGAAGGGATGGTAGGAGAAAAACAAAGGAGGAAGTAACAATGCTTGATAGGAAATGGACTCATTACCTTACTCATGTAACTGTAAGCCCTCTGTACAGTATCTTTACAATAAAAAAACATACAATAAAAAAATCCCCACAAGGCTGATAATGATGCTCATGTACTCTCTGTGTATTGTTTTACTAGAAAAGGCACAGAAGTCAGGAAGGATGATCTAGATAATCTACAAATAACCAATTCTCCTGGGAAGGCTGTTTTAAAAAGGGGACAGTTGAATCTTCTTTCCTATATATCTGTCTAGTTCAGTGTCTGGGAAAGCTTGGGCATGAAACTACTTGGAGATGAGAGGATGAACAAGATTATTTCCTTGGCCTTGTAACTATGTCAGCCTTGATTCTGCATGGTAGCAAGCTGCCTTTAGGCCACTGAGCCTTCTTGGATTTTCTTTTTTCTTTCTTTTTGATCGGTTGTGGGGCTTGAACTCTGGGCCTGGGCGCTGTCCCTGTGCTCTTTAGCTCAAGGTGAGCGCTCTACTGCTTGAGCCTCAGCACCATGTCTGGTTTTCTAGTGGTTTATTGGAGATAAGCATCTCACGGACTTTTCTGCCTGGGCTGGCTTTGAACCATGATTCTCAGATCTCAGCCTCCTGATGAGCTAGGATTGCAGGTGTGAGTCACCAGCGCCCGGCTCCTTCTTGGATTTTCTAATGATGACTTTGTCATTTGCCCTGCTCTGGCTGCCATCTTGATTTCTTTACTTCTTTCTCACCTGACAGTCCCACAGGATAACCTTACAAGTTCTCTCTTTCTAGTCTTCTCTTAATCAGAAGTCTGGCATTTCCTTGTGTCTGCAAGGCAATGGTTTAATATTGCCATTGCTACTTCTACTTCCAGGTGCTTTTCAGCCATCGGCTCTCCTTGCCTTATGGTTCTTGTCTCTATGGAATGGCCTGGGACAAACTATAGTATAGATTCTTCATCCTTGAATATGTAGACATCTTACATTCTAGTCAAGTGACTTCACATGCCTTAACCCTAAGTCCTCACTTGTGTTGCTTGTGTATTGGATTAAATTGCCCCCTTCTCTCTCTCTTCCAAAGACTATACTTGTTCAAGGCTCATCCCACATGTTGCACTTCCTGAAGTCTTCCCTCATAATCTCATAGAGATGTGCTTTGCACATTCCTCTGAGCTACTGACATGATAAGATTACCTTGGCTTTGTCTACTAGAAGAGTTGTGGTTCGCTTATTTGTCTTTTTCTTGCAGTGCCAAAGTAAGCTCCATGCTCCAGAAATATTGCTTAGATTAAAAGAATGAATCAACTCAAGAAAAGCTTTGCCCAGGAAATATTTTGGCATAAAGTCATTGAAATTAAACAAATGGGTCTTATAATGTCTTCACATCTTCCTTTACTATAGATACAGTATATTAAATTGGTAGTAACAAATACTATGCAAATACTCTGTATTCTCACATGTGCATATCTACATATGATTATCAGGATGAAATATGTCAGTTGGAAGTCAATTTTTTTCTTCCCCATTGTTCATTGAAACATGTTTCTGATTCCTATAGTTTATCTCTCTCTATATATAGATAAACATATATATATATATATATATATTTCTCATATCAGGTTTGAGCTCAGGGCCTCATGCTGACTCATGGCTGGTGTTTTGCCATGTAAGCCATTCCTCCAGCCCTGCTTTTTTTCTGATTACTTTTGAAATAAGATCTGATGGATTTTCTACCGGAGATGGCCTCCTCAAATGTTGATCCTCTGGATCTCAGCCTCCTGAGTCGTTGGATTATAGGCATGAGCCACTGGCACCCAGAGATCAAAAGTAATATATTAATTAGTGACAATTTGGGTAATATATAAAAATGATTTATCTGGTGGTATTTCCTGCTACTAGAAAAAACAGTATCAAAATCAATTTTTTGCCGGTGCCCATGGCTCACATCTGTAATCCTAGCTACTTAGGAGGCTGAGATCTGAGGATCACAGTTCAAAGCCATCCTGGGCAGGAAAGTCCATGAGACTCATATCTCCAATTAACCACCAGAAAACTGGAAGTGGTGCTGTGGCTCAAGTGGTAAAGTGCTAACCTTGAGCTGAAGAGCTAAAGGACAATGCCCAGGCTCAGAGTTCAAGCCCCACAACTGATCAAAAGAAAAAAAAATCAATTTTTCTCCATTCTTTTCTTTTCTTTTTTTTTAAATAAGTTCTTATTGTGAAAATACTGTACAGTTACATGAGCAAGGTAATGAGTACATTTCTTATCAAACATTGTTGCCTCTTCTTTTGTCTTTCCCCTACCATCTCTTCCCTCCCACCACCTCCACAACTACCCCCTCCCCTGCCTAAATCATTTTTCAACATAGTGTCTTGTACATCTCATTGTTGCCATGGGTCAACCTGTATCCCTATTTAAACATTTTGTTTTCTCCCTTCCCCTCCCCCAATTATACCAACACAAATACAGTGAAAACAAGGGTTATACTGTGGGGGAGGAACATACAAAGCAACAAAAAAAATCACATGGTACTTTATAAATACGTTAGAAACAATAGCAAAAAAGAAAAACCCACTTGTGTCCCTATCTTGGGGTTCATTCCATTTTCTCCTTATTTCTCCTTTCTAGTCTCCTATTTTGTAAACTGGATGTTCATCTCACAGTGTCTTGGGATGTGAGAGAGTCTCAAGTGAATGGAGACTCGAAGGATGAGTCAGAATCACAAAACATTTCCATTGATTTCTGTTCTTGGCTTTAAGGCACTCTGGGGAATTTCCAGTGAGTACAAGGAAAGCTGTGGAATTACAAACATGGCTTCAAAATTAATTTTACTTTATTATTTTCTCTCACCTTCAGACTTGGGTGTGTTGCTTTTGTTTGAAGGATAGGGTGTGATATAAAGGAGCCAGTGTAAAATAAAAAAAATAATAAGACAATCTCCCCACTTGCCCCACATTTTTGGGCTTATCAGAACAGGGGATGGTCATGGCAGACTGGGAACCAGAGCAACATGTGACTTTGGCACATGACAGGAAAGGCTGAGGCCAAAGGTTCTCCTTGTAGATACTCAGATACTGAGTATCTACCCCTGGGCTAATGTCTGCTGTTTCTGCCTGACTGGATTCTTCTCTGAGTAGTTCTTCTGCCATCAATCATGGCTGAGGGCTCTGGATTTCTTTTAGACTCTGCTCTCACCTCTAATCAATTGGTTAGACAGAACTGGAGTTCCATGATGTTTTAGTTTTAGGGGTGGTCACAGAACACCTCACAGCCTTTGATAGCTTTTTTCATCCCAATTGTTGGGTGAGGGTGGGAATCGATTAGAACTTAATCCATGAATCCCACAGGGCCAAAGTTGTAGTGTGCTAGAGGGTGCCAGATGACATCCTCTACCAATATACCTGGCAGAGAAAACCTCTTTTACAACATTTGGCTGTCTCAGTGTTTTCTTATTTAGTTCAGAAGGGGAAAGCAAGAATTTCAAGTACTTCGGGTCTCATTGAACACTGATGTGCTTCAGAATTTAAGTCTGTCATTTTCTTCACATTTGTGCTTTGGCAATGCGGTGGTGCCTCTCACATCTGACGGTCCTTTGGCCTCTAAAATGTGTCACTATTTCTCTTTTCAAGCACCTTTTTATACCATGGGGCTGATAATGAAAGCCGTGTGATGCTCATGTAAAAGGTCAATAAATCCTTCACGTTAGAGGAGGTTCAGTGGTAGAAGACATTCAAATTTAAAATGTTTCCCATTTAAAGAAGTTTCCTCAAGTCCCTGTGCTAGCTATTGAATATTTATTAAGGGCTACACTGTGTTTGTGTAACACATTTTCATACTCAATTTTGCCCTTCAGTAATTTTTGCCCTTAGCTAAAAACCTATCTGACCCTTAGGATTTTCCTATTTAAATTGTCTGATGGCTTTAGACCTATATTATGAACCAGTTTTTTCAAGTTCATTTAGGTGGTCTGTTTTTCACGCTGCAACTTCTTCAAATTAAGTCAGTATTACTGAATATGGAAGATGCTGGCTTATGGAGTAGGTGTATATGAATGCATCATTCTCATTCTGTCAGCCCACTCAAGGTGGTCTCTCAATGCAAGACACAGATCTGGATAAGCATTCGGAGATTTTGGTTTCAAATGGCAGCAAAAGGACATGTTTGGGTTTCCCAAAGCTCATGATGCTGCTCCCCTTAGAATAATTAGGCAAGGGAGATGAAATGTTTGTTCCACCTCAGAGTTGAAGGTTAGGGTCTTCCATTCTTAAATAAAAGGTAGAGACCGTCCTCTCCATGGGCCTGATCTATTTTTAATCTGATTTAAAGGATTCCCAGAAGTCTAGACTGGGCAGTCCTTAGAGACTTCCCTCAAGACATCAAATCACGAGGACTTGCTTAGTGTAATAGCACTTCTTTGTAGGCCAGGGCACTGGTACAAGGCAGAGTGACAAATTGTTAACATGAGCTCTGCTGGTTATACTAATATCACTACCCAGGAGAACCTCAAAATTAAAGTTCGTTCACTCTCACATTACCAGGAATACAACTCTGCTTTGCTCAGTGGGATCTCTGAACCAGAAGCCTGGTGACAGCAGATGCCCACTTGAACACCAGCCTGCTTCGCTTCTCTGGATAAGTCGCTGTCTCGAGTACTATAGGTCACTTCTGCAAATGAAGCTTGCCTGGCATTTACTCTCACAGAAGTGTCTGAAAAGCTCTTAGGGCCCATAATGCTTCAGAGGAAAGCCATAGGACTGTCAGGCATGTTGTGGGCTTGAGCTTCCTTTGACTAATTGCTCTTCCCTAAAGAAATAAAATACACAGATGTAGGCAATTTCTGAGTTACTGGAGAAGGCCCATGATTTTTTTTAACTGTCAAGAAACTGTGTTCTGAGACTGTACATAGCCCTAGGTTTCTTTGAGAAATAGTGTTAGTGCTGGCTAAAAATAACCTGAAGAAAATTGAAGGAACAATAATCAAGAGACCAAACTATGTCTACATAAATGCAATATTGTCTTTGGTCCTCATTCTTTCTCTCTCTTTTTACTTTGTAAAGACAAGGGGTTTATTAGCTCATAGTTCTGTTTTTTTTAACTATTGTCAAGGTGATGTACAGAGGGATTACAGTTACAAGTAAGGTAGTGAGCACGTGAGCACATTTCTTGCTGAACTTGTTACCCTCTCCCTCATTTTCCCACCCTTCCAACCTGACCCGCCCAGTTGTATAGATCATTCTCTTTTCCAAATTTGAATGGAGTCCTCTGTGTCAGTGTTTGGGGTGGGGGTTTCAAATCTTGGAGGGTTTCCATTTTACTAGGGAGGCACTGCTGGAGAGCCCAGTTGCATGGAGGTACAAGCTGAGTGTTCTGATGGGCTGTGAAGCAGCCTAGCATTCTAGCCCAGTGCTTACAGCCAGCTCTAGACCTTTCTTATTATATCACATGGCCTTTGCCAGAGCTCATAAATGCTTGGCTATTGGAAAAGATACTTTAATAAAGATTTCACTCCATCACCTAAGAGTAGCTCAATCTGATAGCCAGGACCTGACTCCTGACTTCATCCATTCTTCTGTGAGAATACTCACATGCTTTGACTTAGTACTATTGTTTTCCAAAGTTATCTTGGATAACTTTAATCAGTATAACTTTTAATCAGCATATACGGGGGAGATACACCCATAGGATTTGCGGGGTTTTTTGGTAGAATTTTTTCACATATAACAGAAAACAAAGGAAAATAGTCCAAGAGGAAACTGGTTAGTTAATAATTTCATATAGCAAAATGCTAAATAGCCATTAAAAGTGATGGATAGGTTATTTAGTATCTACACATACTGTCAAATGGAAAAAATCCACTGTATTTCAAAGAAAAACAGTTATATTTTTATATGATTTGTTTATTGTGAAAATACTGCCCAGAGGAGTTACAATTACATGGGCAAGAAAAACAGTTACATTTTAAAGAAAGTTCTTTGCTTTGATTATTTCTGTTTTGAGAAAAATCTGTACCTAATATGTAGTATTTTGTTAAAGTAAGTAAATAGGAACCCAATAAGGTATCATTTGAGAACTAATACAGCTGCAGAATCATGATAGGAACATTTTTTTCTGCTTTAAAAATGTATTATTTTAAAGGTGATGTACAGAGAGGTGACAGTTACATAGTCAGGTATGAGCATATTTCTTTTTGGACAATGTCACATTTTGGACAATGTCACCTTTGCTGTCTCCTGTTTCTCCCCTTCCATCCCTGCCCTAGGAACATTTTTTTTTTTTTAACATTTGTGTTTCAAGTGTGCCTTTCCCGAGTCTCTCACCCAAGAGTTCATGTCAGGATGTTAGCTTTTCCAATAGCTCTGTCAGAGTGCAGTGTGAAGTGATCCTTTATACTGAAAGTGTCCTGGGACTATGGCTGCTCTGACCAAGGGTGCAGAGACAGGTGATCAAATTGGTCCTAAGAGAGTGAGGATCCAGGAGAAAAGACTCGACGTTCCTGCCAGGGGAATATGTATAGATTTGGAGATCAAAAGAGAAAGCCCAGGCCGCTACATGCCTTTTCTCAGGACAAATATATTACCCAGAATTTCCAGGAAAAATAGAAATTATTTTCTGTGTTTTCTCCTCTGAAGTCTGGAAGAAGTTTGTGCCACCTTTCCCCTTGTTAAGTGCGCTCTCTCCCTTCTGTGTGTTCTTGCCTATTTTCTAGTGTGGGAGGACTCAAGAGGAGGATGAGAAACCATTCCAGCTGAACACAGTTTGCTCTTTGTGGGGATACAGAAGTGGAGACGAATTATCAGTCGATTGTGTTGGGCTGTTCTGCCATCCAAACCGAGTGAGCAGCTCGCTGTGAGATATTTAAATGCTTAGTTGTAGTCTTTTGAGTTTTTCAAGCATGCTCATCACCTCCTCATACTCCAGGGAACTACCTCAGAACCGGCTGGATCCAATACCACATTCGTTTAGGAATTGAGTTCATTGCATACCTCCTTCTCCTAAGTGATGGAAACCTGGTCTACTAGTTACATATGATAGCTCATTCTTCGAATGCAATCATTTTATGCATACTATTCAAAAAGGAACTGTTCAATATAAATAAGAGCAAAAGATGCTGCAATGGAAGGGATTTTGGTTTTATCCTGGGATGTTGAAGGCTGGAGAGGTAGAATTCTTTCTCTAAACACTATGCTATTCCATCATCAAATGGTTGGCATTCCTCTTTCTTTGGACTGCAGTACGCTCTGCTCTGTGGTGAAGCTCCTGCATTCACAGGAATGCTCTCTTTCTTCCTAACAGATCCTGACCTTGCCATTTCCTTTTTGGTCATTCATTCAACTAAATAGAATGTAGGCACTCTTGGGTGCTCTGGACACAGTTGTGCTTCCTGATTGACCTGGCACACATGGAGCTATGAACAAGTAAGATAATATATGACCCACTATTATTATTTTTCCCTAGGAGACAAAGTCACAGGAAGGCAGTGAGGATGTCATGATTTCCAAGTCACATTTTGTAATACTTTATAACCTGGGGGTGGGTTTATGTTTACATTATCCACCACCGAGGCGCCCAGTGAAAATGCATGTGAACAGTTTTCCCTGGTAGGTGGGCTTCTCTGTGAGAAACAGGCTTGTGTTCCTCTAGCATCAGTCTATTATGCAAGCTCCTACTTAGAAGAACTGGCAGGACACTGATATTCCTCTTCCCAATGAACTGCTTGGAGGGGCTTCTGTGGCAACAGGAGCCTAAATAAGCACACACTGGAACCACAACAGATTCAGCCGTCCCTTTTCTTACTGCCCCACTGGAGTCTCTATTCCAAAGCCAATCAAAGGCAAAACCCCACACTGTAGCAGAATGGAAGCTGAACTACCACCACCACAAAAACAGAATGAGAGAGTGAACTGGTCATGATGCCAGCCTTAGGATGACCTGCCTGGCTCCTGCTAGCTGCTCCTTTAAGAACCTGAATCTTTCATCTAATACTCTCAGGGCTACTCAACAAAATAAAGCTTGTACGTGCTTTCCCCTCTCCTGAGTCGGTGTTTCTCTTTAGTCTCATGTGGGGCACTGACTGTCTTCATTTGTATTGTGTTAAAACATGTGACAAAACTGATCATCTTAGCCATTTTTAACTGTACCTCACAGTGATGTTATATGCGAACTTCTACAATGTTTTCACATTGCAAAACTGAAATTCAAATCCATCTTTTCTGTTATCCTCTACCCCCAACTGACTCCAGCAAAGATTTAAGTTACTAGCCCTCAAGAGAGGTCAAAAAGGCAGAAAATAGATTTAAGGAAATAATAATAGAAAGCTTCCCAAACCTAGAGAAGGACTCAAATATTCAAGTACAGAAAAGCCAAGGGTCACCACTCAAATTTAATTTAATCAACTCTATTCCAAGACATCTTACAATAATCAAGCTTTCAATGTGAAAAGTAAAGAGAAGACTCAAGGTTACAATAGTAAAAAATACAAGTGTCTCAACTCACCTGACAGTACACTTCTCAGTACAAATGTTCGCAGCATTCAAGGGAAAAACTTGTCAACTGAGAATATTGCACTAAAAATTTATCTACTAGAAATTCAGTAGAGGGCCAGGTACAGTGATTTGTACCTATAATCCCAGCCACTCAGGAGGCAGGGATAGAGGATTGTGGTTGAAGTCAGCATGCACAATAAATGATCAAAACTCATCTCTACAAACAAGCTGGGTGCAGTGGCTTGTGTCTGTATTCCCAGCTATGCAGGAATAGGTAGAAGACTGCAGTATGAGGCTAGCCTCAGGCAAAAATGAGACCTTACCTGAAAAGTAAAATAAACCAAAGTGGGTGAGGTGTGTGGCTCGAGTGGCAGAGTGCATGTCTAGCACATGAAGAGTTCAAACCCTAATATCACGAAAAGAAAGAAAAAGAGAGAAAGAAGGCAAGAAAGAGATAATGAAAGTGAGATAAAGATAATCTCAAATGAAAGCTGAGAGGAAAATATCTTTACGGAATTGTTCTAAAAGAAAAACTAAAGGAAGGTCTCCAAGCTAAAAGAAAGCTATTAATGAAAAAGAGAAATATACGAGAGAAATATAAAAACTTACTGATAAGAGTTATCACATAAGCAGATTCAGGATGTTCTAATACTATAGTTCTGGTGCATAAACCATATCTAAAGCATTAAAACTAAAAAACAAAACCATTAAAATAGAGATTAAATGTTTATGAGGTTCATAGATGAGGGAAAATGAAACATGAGAACCAAAAGCCAAAAACAGCAAAAAGTACTGTATCAATGAATAATCAGATCAGGAACCTACATGGCCTTTCTCTGTTCCCACAATTCACTGAGCTGTAGCATGAAGTAGAAAATGCACCTTTGACCTGCATCTGGTGATTATTGTGACCTGGACACCAAGCAATGATATTTTGGGTTTTTGATAAAAAGGAGTCCTGTGATTATAGAAATACTTGTAGAAGAAAAAAACCATTTATCTCAAGAACACTTGTTTTTAAAGGGGCATCTATGCTGGGTGCCAGTGGCTCACGCCTGTAATTTTAGCTACTCAGGAGGCTGAGATCTGAGGATTGCAGTTTGAAGCTAGCCTGGGCAAGAAAATCTGTGAGACTCTTATCTCTAAAAAAGGACTCAGAAAAAGTTGGAGGTGGTGCTGTGGCTCAAGTGGTAGAATGCTGGCCTTGAGCATAAAGTGACTCAAGGACAGTGCCCAGGACCTGAGTTCAAACCCCAGGACCAGAAAACAACAGCCTCTGGTACAATCTTTTCTTTGTTTAAAAGATGCTGAAAGCCAGACATGGTAGTGAACTCCTGTCTCCAAGCTACTGGGGAGGCTGAGGTGGGAGATGATGAGTTTGAGGCTAGCCTGAGAGAGAGAGAGAGAGAGAGAGAGAGAGAAGATTTTGTCTCAAAAGAGCTCCCTGCAAAGAAAAATCCAAGCTGCAATATGAATCAGTCTTCTCAACACAAAAAATCAATAGTGATGCTATATGCCAGTAGCAAATTATCTAAATGAAAACAAAAAGGCAATCCCAGTTAAAAATGAATATGTCTAGGGGAAATTTTAACCAAGTAAGTGGAGGACACAAAAAATTTAACCAAAATAGAGTAGGACACACACACAAAAATGTAACAAAATCCTGTGTTTACAGCTTAGAAGAATCAATATTGCAAAATGTCCACCTTGACCAAAGAGATCTGCAGATTCAATGCATTTTCTGTTAAAACTTCTCTACCAAAACACAGTGAATTAGGAAAAATATCCTAACATTTATATGGAACCACAAAAACCTTGAGTAATAAAAGTCATGTTGAACAAAAAGGACCAAGAAAGAGGCAGCACACTAATCAAATCACCATGTATTGATATAAAACAGACACACAGACTAATAAAACTGACCAGAAAGCCTAGAAGTAACATGTTCTACAGCTATCATACTTAGAACTAGCAAACAGAAGAGCTTCTAAAAGAAATAGTCCTGGGAAAATTGAAGAAGAAAGCAACTGGACTATCGCTTATCAGTTACAAAGATCTACTCATTCCAGGTACAGGTGATTCATACCTATAATCCTAGCTACTCAGGCGGCTGAGATCTGAGGATTGAGGTTTGAAGGCCGGCAGAGAATGAAAGTCCATGAGACCCTTATCTTTAATGAACCAGCAAAATGCCAAGAGTAGAGCTATGGCTCAAGTGGTATAGTGACAGTCTTGAGAGAAAAAGCTAAGGGACAGTGTCTCGGTCCTACATTCAAGCCCCAGTACTGACATATAGACAGGCCAGAAGATAAGGAGAGTATTTAGGAGGCAAGGTCATGAGTACAGTTTTGAATTCAGAGCTGTGGTCTATCTAGGTAGAAGTGTCCAGTAGGCACTCCACTTTGGAGTGGAGCTATGGAAGGAAGGAAGAGATGACAAACCATCCAGTAGAGTTATGAGCACAACAATGACAGGAGGAACCGGAAGGGACCAGGCATCATATAGAAGATAGGAAAGAGAAGGGTGTTATAAAGGGGACAGAGTTGGAGCTTTTAAATTAGGAACCAGAGAGGTAAGAGCCAATCAGATAGTATCCTGAACAACAGTGCTTACTGGTACAATGAGTCTCAAGGTGCTGATGAACTGAATCAATTACTGGATTTTGTTATCCTGGAAACTGGTTGTCTTTGAGGTGACACATTCACTTAAAAATAGTCCTTACTGAAATTCAGATTTCAAAATGGAGGATGACATGGAAAAACGGAAATTAAACTAGAATACGCATGCTTTCTTTTAATCCCTAGAATACTTTGGAACAGCAAGCCAGGAACACACAATATATAATTTTGACAAAGCTATGATTAAAAAAGTTTTTCTTAAATATTAGTTTTACTCTATAGATGGTGTGTCTTATTCATCATTGTACTCTTTCAAAAATCAAGGTAGAGAACCAGGATCTATTCCCTTGCCTGAGCAAGGTAGAGCAATAGTTATCCAAGGTGGCTATCCACACTGGGTGGGTTCACTACAGGTTCAGAATATGGGGTGCTTTGTGGGAAAGATCTGCCCATAAAGTAACAGGTAAAAATGATTCCCACAATTAGTCTGCATGATGCTCCTGGCTTTGGGCTAAGCAGATCAGCTAAGTGGAGCTCCAGATCCTCTCCCTTTCCATTCTCCTCCCTTTCCTCTAGAAAACAGACAATTTTCCCCACAGCTTCCCCCAAACCCTGTCCCTGGCTTTCATCTTACTCTTTCTTTTCCTGTCTCTCAAGCAACTAAAAATCAAGGGAAAACCAAAATGAACCCTCTTACTTTACTTGCTTTTAGTTACTTTGTCTTTAATTCACTTAAAAGGAATCACTAATTCTGGAGGCCAATAGCATATTAATCTCTCACTAACTTTCCTGTAAATACGCCTCCAGTGAATGTGTGAGTTTTGATAAACTGTCTGAGTTATATTTCAGATATTTGAAGAACACTTGTCCAAACCACTGCCTCTTCCTGGGGCCTGTGCAAGTGTCTGATGGATGACCTTTGCTGTAAGAAGACTGAGAACTCCACCCTGGAACCATGTTAAATGCTATTCCAGAACAGGTGTCCCATGAAGAGCCATCAAGTCTGATTGCATATACAGGACACTTCCCCTTCAATCATCTTTCCCTATACCTTAAATCATGCCACTGCTTTATCCCATAGGCATCCTGTGACCTTGCCTTCCAGGAGAGCACTTGAACTTTGGCACCTCTACCTGCATGCTTGGCTGACTTGGGAATAAATTTTTCTCTTTGACAAACCTTGCTTGTCTCCATGATCTGCATACTATGCATTGGGCAAAAGAGGCCTGGTTCAGTAACCCTGCCTTCTCTTGAAGTGGCAAGATGTCTCACAGTGGTCAAATGAGATTGCTGCATGAACTCGGTTCACAGTGCCATCTGTCTGCAGAGCTCACCCCTCCAGGACTCCCCACACCCTCAGCCCTACCAAGTGTCCAGTTTCTTAGCTACTTCATTTAAGACCCCTTCAGACACCTGACATTCAACAAGTCCCGAATTCACAACTAAAATTATCCTTCACCCTCCTCGCTAGCCCTCTCCTCCACACTCACCAGTCATACTCACTCATCAATGAAATGTCTGAAACATGGCCACAGTCCAACCTCAATGCACGGTCGCACCCTGCTTCCCTAATGCTGGCCACACTTCTGCTTTAACATTTAACTGCCTGCATTTTGCTAAAAATCTCACGGTACTGTCCCTACCATTTAAAACACTTTTTGATGACATCTCACTAAAGTAGAGTTTATTTCTATTTATTTTTTTGACAGCATTCGTGTTTGATTAGAGTTTCACACTTGCTAGCCAAGTACTAGACCACTTGAGCCAGGCTTCTATCCATTTTTGCCTTTAGGTTACTCTTCAGATAGGGTCTCAAATGATTGCATGGGCTAATTTCAGATCTCAATCTTCGTACTTAGGCCTCACATCTAGCTGGGACTCTCTAGACCTGAACCTCCATGCCCATCTTGTTTGTTGAGATGAGGTCTTACAAACATCTTGCCTAGGCTGGCCTTGAACTATGATCCTTCCAATCTCTACCTCCTGAGTAGCTGGAATCATGGTTGCGAACTACTGCACATTGCTTAGGTGTTGCAATTCTTTCTCTTGGCAGAGAAAGCTTCCCTCTCTCTCTTGGTGATGAAGATTGAATTTAGGGCTTTGTATATGTTAAACATGTGCTCTACCACTGAGCTGCACCCCAGACCAAGAAAGCTTCCAAATTTTTTTTAGATAGAAGGCTTTCAAAATACTTTCCCTCTTTTATTTAGCCCATGGTATCATATGTTACGCTTGTCTCCTGGACTTGTATTATCTCTGTACTCTGGTTGGAAACTGCTTTCCTTCTCATCTGTGCAGGTGAAAATGTGTCATTCAAGCCCTCTCAGATGGACTGCTCTATAAGTCTGTTAGGTAGTTTGTTATCCTGACTACTTTAAATTTTTATTTCCCTTCACTAATAGTATTCCTGTTTTCTATCTTTCTCCTACTAGCTTAGGAATACACTTCTCAGAGCCTCTGCTATTAATCTTCTGACTATAGCATGGAGCAAGGTGCCTGGGTCATTGTGGGACTGAGCTGAAACCACAAAGAGTCCTCCCGCTCCCCCACTCCACCTCTCTTTTAAAGTTAGTGACTCAGTGAATTGATTCAGGCTTCATTGCCATGGTTACAGTCATTAAAGTAAATCATATAATAAGAATAGACCTTTCTTTTGTCAGAAACAGATCCATACCAGTGGTCATTGGACCAGATTTCCCCAATAATTATTCTATGGATTTATACCTTTTCTAGTTTTTCCTTTAAAATAGAAAGACTTAGAAAAAATTATATTAAGTGAAGTAAAGCCAGGCCCAAAGAAACATAGGTCCCATGGTTTCCCTTATTTGCAATAACTAGTTTAAGTCTAGGACAAGCAGAAAAGGTCAAAAGTTATGTATACATGACCCTATAAGATGATGTTAAATGAAATGAACCCCAAGATAGGGACACAAGTGGTTTTTTTCTTTCTTGCTGTTGTTTTTTTCAAACATATTTAAAATATACTATGCGATTCTTTTTTGTTTCTCTTGTATATTCTCCCCCCATGGTATAACCCCTATTTTCACTGTATTTGATGTTGGTACCTTGTGTATATACATTGCAGCCTGTGTGTATACATTTTTCTAATTTGGGGAGGGGAAGGGAAATAACAAAGTGCTTAAATAAAGATCCACGTTGACCCATTGTAACAATGAGATGTACAAGGCACTATGTTGAAAGTGAACTTACAACTTGGGTGGGGGGGAGGAGGCGTTGGGGAGGTGGGAGAGAAGGGATGGTTGGGAAAAAATAAAAGGAGGAAGTAACAATACTGGATAGGAAATGTACTCATTACCTTACTCATGTAACTGTGACCCCTCTTTACAATATTTTTACAATAAAAAACATAAAAAACTTTATCCTTTATGTTTTAACTTGGCTTTCCTCTGGGACAAATACCTCAGAAACAATATATTTAAAACTTATTCTGTCTAGATATCTTCAAGGAGTGATTGTATGTGTGCATGTACATGTGTGTGTGTGTGTGTGTGTATGTGTGTGTGTGTGTGTGTGTGTATGTGTGTGTATGTGTGTGTGTGTGTGTGTGTGTGTGAATGTGTGAAGATACATCAGCATAAAATTTTTTGATAAGGAAATGTTTAGCAGGCCAGTTAAAGATTTCACTTTAGTGAATCATATTGTCTTTCATGTTAAATTTAAATCAATCCTGAGTGACAATTATCAAGATCATTAATAATGGAAAATATGTTTCAGAAAAAAAAACTCCGAGAGATAGCTTAAAAGAATTTGATAAGAGCCATGTGCTAGTGGCTCACCTGTAATTCTAGCTATTTAGGAGATGAGATCTGAGAATCATAGTTTGAAGCCATCTTGGGCAGGAAAGTCTGTGAGACTCTTATCTCCAGTGAACCACCAAAATGACAGAAGTGGAGATGTAGCTCAAGGGGTAGAGTGCTAGCCTTGAGCAAAAAAGCTCAGCAATAGCATCTTGGTACTGAGTTCAAGCCTCAGGACTAGCACTAAAAAATAATTTGGCAGAGAGATGGTCAGGCACAGCCCTGACAGAGGGACTCGGGTAGGAGCAAACCAGACTGAGAAATGTGTCCATTTGATTCATACTTCGGTGGCTGACCATAGAGTCTGAGCACAAGGCACAAGTTTTAATTTTTGTTAAAAAGCCAATCTGACATTTTCAATTTCCTGGGTGCCACAATAGTGGAAGTATGGAAAGAATTTGAAGGGTAAAATGTTGCTTGAACCATAGTTTTAAAGCTATTGTCTACATCCTACTTATTCATGTGTTAAGATACTTTTTCTTTCCTTATGTTTATAGTGAGATCCAGCAAATACCCAAGAAGACTGATGCTAGAATAGTGGGGAATATTCTGGACATAATATGTTGAGTGTTTCAAAAAAATAGGCACAAATAGGGTCATTTATGAAAAGAAATTGTTCTCTCCTATGAAAAGAAATTGGTCTCTCCTTAAATTTGGTACATCACTGAATATGGAGGAAGGAAGATAAAATCATCCTGTCCCGGATAGAAGCCTGACACAAAGCAGGCTGGGAAATAACCCATGATTCTATTGGCGAGTTCAGAGTGCCTAGGGCAGGAATGCCTGCTGAGCATGGCTCTCTTTCTATCTGGTACAAGGTGGGCAGCTTAGGCTGGAGCTGTCTGTACTTGGACTGAGAGGAACTAAACTGAGATATCTGCACAGAAGTCTAGAGAATATTATTTCAAGAGTATGGGAGAGAATTAGGCTGATACTGCTTTGCTGGCCTCTGCCCCAGTCTTCCATGCCTCCTTTCCTGGTATGGCCATGCTGGGCTGTTCTCCCAGACTGTGATGCATCTCATGTTCTCATGAATCCACAAATCCTGTCTTTGGTACATTTAAGGTCTCAGGTAGAAATATTTCTCAAAACTCTAGCAGTAATTAGACAAGCTACTATGAAAGAGAAAGCATTAAACAGCAGTTAAAAACATATGCAAAACCAAGGCTCATTGGAGAAAGATAATATTCATGCAGAGTTTACAAACCGTGTCTTTAGGGTGGCCCAATAAGTAGAAATATGGGGACCCATGCTTGTCACTTTTCATGCACATGGAGAGACTGGAAGGTACCATTCCTAAAGGAAGGGGAGGAACAGCCTAGGACCAATCATTAGAATTAACAGAACCAGTGACACAGATATATTATTACTGTTAGAGTCAAGATTGCTTAGTATGTTTAGAGCACTTGAATAACAATTGTCTAGGTAGTAAGAATAAAGACTTTAAGCAAAACTAATCCTATCAAGCATGCAGCAAGTGAAATTAGTGAAAGCCTGAGACATACGTGTGTTTCATAAGTAGCTTTTTCTCTAACTATTAAGGGCATCCTGAGGTACTTTTAGGAAGGCACAGATATTTAAAAAATAGAAATGGTAATATCAGAATTCTTGTAATATTTTCTTATATTGGGATGTTTTAGTTATATCAACTGTCATTTGAGAAACAGTCACAGTAATTAGTCTTATATTAAAAACTTGTAAAATGGAAAATAAAAGCATAAAGTATTGTAAAATAAAGACATGATGTCTCCATGTTTACATTTGTATTTTCTTTAATAATCTCATAAATCCTTATAGTCCTCCTCACTTATAATACTTGACTTATTTATATTCAAAGTTCACAGTTGACTTGCCGGATGTAATTGCTTTCTGGGAAAAAAAATAAAGTAGAAGAGAAGAATTTACAGCAATGTCTTTCCTGTTCCACTCTGGTACATACCTGCCGTGGGCTGTGCTTCGCAAACAAGCTCTGAGCACTAGCTGAACCCACCAACCACCTCATGCTCTATGTTTAGCTCAGCTGGTAGACTACTGTTATTTACTTAGAACTTCTGGAATAGCCAGGTAAATAATTTTCTAGAGTCAAGGTCCCGGGGACAGGGAACAACTGGCACTGCCATACCTGTCATGGTGCTTCCTTAGCTTATGTGGTGTGAGGGAAAGGTGGTTCCCTCATTGCTGGGTTAATGGTAGTAGAGGAACACAGTCCATGCAGTTCTCACACAATGAGTGGATTTCCTCTTGGCCTGTGTGCACTGATGATGCTCCCTCTAGCCATGCTCAACGTGGGGGCTGTGTATATGGCTCCAGCACACAGAGTGAACTGGGGTTCCACAGTGATTTTAGAAGATGCCGTAGGGAATGTTTTCCCTCCACTCCGTGTGTCTGAGGGAAGGAGGGACACAGCGGGGCACCCACCAGCTCGGTACTGTTGTAGTATCATGCCATCATTTTTTTTGTTATCAATAATGAGACTTGAATTCAGAGCAAGCCTGCTTAGCTTGTTTGGCTAGTGTTCTACTACCTGAGCACGCAACCAGGCTGTTCTTTATTATTATTATTATTTTTTTTTTTTTGCTGGCTAATTTAAGATGAAGTCTCTCAGACTTTTCTGCATGAGCTAGCGTCTGCAGATCTCTGTCCTCAGTAGCTAGGATTGAACATGTAAGTTCATCCAGAACATTTTAACTGCCCTAAAAGTCCCTAGTGTCCAGCATATTCATTATCCTCTCTTCTAACCTTTACCACACAGATTTTTGTCTCAAACTCTTATGTGCTATTATTGCTTTTATGTCCTGTTCTGATAAAGCCCTCCTGATATTTCTCTCTAGCTAAACTATCTTCAGTCAGAACCAAAGACAAAACCATATAATGCCCTACTCTAGACTTGACTTAAATGTTCTAACTGTGCCAATAGCTTAAACTTTTGAGAACCATACATTCTTCAAGGTACTGTTTAGACCCAACAAAATTATAATGGAACAACAGACATACACTTAGCCCAAACAAAACAGCTGCTAACTAAACTATGGCTCAGCTATTCACTATAGAATCACTGGCTTTCCATTTCTATAGAAATGGACATGCCCTCTCAGGACGTTCAGTCTTGTAGTTCAGTGAGTCTCACCAGAGTGCAGGGCTTTACAAGTGGAACCCTGCTCATGATATGTGTGCTAAATATGGCTCACAGGCACGCAGCTGCCCACCTCACATTTCTCTGTAGTGTCCACTCCTGCTTTCTCAACGCGCTCCTTCCCCTGTGTTCTGGGCTCCTGCGCTGCACCTTCTGGGCCTGCAGTTTCCCAACACATGTACTTTTGTTCCAGTAATGACCATGTTTAAATCCAAACGAGAGCCTTCTCTCCATGATACTGAAACAGCTTGAGCATTTTTGCCCCCAAATTACTTACTACTTGGACTAAATGGCAACATCAATGAATAAATCCTGGGGCTTGAACTTCCCTTTGTGGCATTCATTGTGAAGCATTCACTTCCTTCCCACAGAGAGATTCTACTTTCCATTTACACCGAGCTGGTGGGTCTCCCACTGGGTCCCTCCTTCCCTCAGACCCACAGTGTGGAAGGAAAACACAACAGTCCTAGGAGAGAGATTCAGTAATCTCAAGGGTAGAGAAGTCTCTGAATTTACAGGTACTTAAGAAATAGAGTCCTGGGCTCAATGCATCCTTCAGAATATTCACAGGATATGTGGACTGTGAAAGGGAGCACAGGCATCTGTACATTGAAAGGCTGAGTCATTGCTTTAAAACTACTGTGTGTGTGTGTGTCTGTCTGTGTGTGTGTGTGCAGGGGTGGGGGATGGGGTATGGGGTGTGGAGTGGGGTATGTGTATGTGTATGTGAGAGAGAGAGAGAAAGAGAAAGAGAGGAGAGAGTAATAGAGAGACAGAGGAGAGAGAGAAAGCAATAGAGACAGAGATGCTTCTGGGTTCTTTTTTTGGGGGGGGAGTTGGGGGGTCCGGTCGCGGGGCCTGAACTCTGGGCCTGGGTGCTATCCCTCAGCTCTTCAGCTCAAGGCTAGTGCTCTACCACTTGAGCCACAGCACCACTTCTGGCTTTTTACTTTTTGCTTATGTGGTGCTGAGGAATTGAACAGGGCCTCCTGCATGCAAGGCAAGTGCTCTACCACTGAGCCACCTTCCCAGCCCCGCTTCTGGGTTCTTATAAAGAAGTATTTCTTTCCTCCCTCCTCTTCAACATATAGGGTTTTTCTGGTCTCCATATTTAACCTGTCTCTTGATTCCTGATCTCTACTCTCTACCTCCCACTTTCCTGACATGTATGAAACATTCTCTTGAATTTGTACTTTCCTGAGGTCCATTCTGTCTTCTTATACTGTTTACCATTACCAACTTTGCCTTTTCTCCTAGACTTTTGCTTCAGGTGATCCCTTATGGATGAGCTCATCCATAAGGACAAGGAGGTTCCTGTTGGAATCTAAAATACTCAGAATGGGTTACTGGAGGAGCACTAATCTTAGATTCCCCAAGACACCCGTGGCAGCTCTTCTTAATGAGGCTTGGGAAAGATACCGCTTGGTTCACTGATTTCCTTCTAAAATATATTTGGGATTGAAGAGGTTGGACCTTAAGAACTAGATGCTTCTCTTTGGTAGATATTTTGGTCACTGTAAGGTTGAAGTCTTTACTACCTGGCAAGTGAGGACTTGCAGGTAGGTGGTGGTGGTGTGTCTATAGAGCCTTAAGGAGGAAAAATATGCATGCTGGAAATCAGGTAAGACTAATAGAGGAAATACTGTTATAGTCCATGATTTTCTTAGCTTTGGCTGAGGACCAGGAAAAAGAAATTGAGAGTTGGGTATCCCTTAAAGAAGCCTCTACAACACAAGAACATACTGTGAACCTCATGGTTAGCTTATTTTCTGGGGTTGCCTAAAGGCTGCAGAGAGCAGTCTTGAGCCTTCCTGCCAGGAAGAATCTTGTTGTCTGTATTCTCCAGCCCAGGTCCTGCCAGGCAGCCTGTTCCCTTCCCGGGGTGCTGTCATTTTTTCTTACTCAGCAGAAGGAATTCTTGAGTGATTTGTAAAACTTCTCATGGGAAAGGAAGATAATGCCTAACCATGAATGTCAGAGAGGAAATTAAATTTCAGAATTTATTACCAAGGCAAGCTACCTTTTGCCCTCTTGAAAAGGCAGGGAAATTCAGGCAAAGGCTATGGAGTCACCTAGCGCTCCCTTGCAAGTGGTCTCCAAGGAGTAGGAGTGGCCAGTGGTGGCTTTCTCCTTGTCCTTGCTTGTGGGACACCGCCCTGGCAAAGAGGGGACAGTGTTGTGGGATGCCACATCTGGCTGGGAAACACAGGAGGAAAAAGCCACAGGTAGCAAGGGTGGTAGGTGAAGCAAATGGAGCAGTCACCCACTAGTAACTGCCAATTTAGATGAGTTTCAAGTGCAGATTCAGCTCCTTCCTTCAGAAAAAAACAACAAGCTACCAATTATTGGATGACTATCAAAGGAAAAGCTTTACAACTTGCAGATACCAAGTACTCTATAAGTACTTGTTAAACCCTATGAAAATTAATGAACTCAGTTTTGATTTTTCATGAGAGCAGAGTCTTTTCATCAATCCGTTCTCTGCTGGCAGCAATTGTCACACTATGTCCGAACAGCTTGCAGTGGGCCAGGATTTATCTCACCTTCATGGCTTGTGAAAGTTCATGGTAGGCACCAAGGAAACTGATCTAGTTGAGGAAATGTTATTACATTAACTAGACATTTTCAATGTTGATTACATTGATTAGATATTATTCCAAAAATCTGTCCCATATGGAATATGTGGTAAGTATATCACTTGGAGTTTGTCTTGGAATGATCAAAGGGAAAGAAGAAATTATTGATCAAATAATTATCAATAAGAGTGTAAGGATATGCTTCTAATGTATATTTGCCAGTGTGTTACAAAGAACAATCAAATAAGCCGTGCTTGTGAGCATCTAAATAAAGACCAGTCCTGCTTAAACTGGTGTTCTGCTAGGATTGTTCTAAGTCATTTTCATTTGTGAATTAAAGGGACACTTTTAAGTCAACAACCACTTGGCATGCTCATTTCTTCAGCTATAGTTACTCGTGTGGACAGATATTCTCTCTGCTTAGAACACCTTTATTATCCTTATAAAATACAAACAATTTCATTTACCAAGGGACTGCAATCAAATCAAAAGGTATTAACGACACAATTACCTTTAACAATGCAAGTGTGTTGGAGGTATAATTTACAGATTGGTTATTTCTTTCCCTTCATGGAGGCATTTGGCATTAATGGGGCATTTGTATTGTGAGAATTCTGCTTCCTCCTTTTTAACCCTGCTGGCCTTCTAAACAGTACCGAGACTCCCACAGACCACTGGAGTCCAGTGTTCTATTCATAAGCACCTGCCCTATTGCTTTTTAGAGAATAAGCTCCAACCAAAATGGAAAAGCATATTTGCTTTATTTGGAACCACTTTGAATAGCAAATGTTACCAAGGGGAATGCTCTACTTTGCTCCGAATTGTGCATGTTGAGAATTTTCCCATCCAATGCCACTTCTGTTTACTTTAGCTCTGGCTATGTGGTTTGGTTTCCAAATTGAGTGTGTGGGACAAGTTGCATGCCTTGAATCCCAATGAAAAATACCTGTATTTCAAAGCAGGATGCTCATTTCTATAATCTATTCCTGGGCAGTTTTACAACCATGGTGAATACTTCTTTTCCTCCTAGCCTGTTTGGATTTAATTTGAGCAGCAACAACCAGTGCTAAGGATCTTGGGAGGGGCTGCTTTTGAAGCATCCCAATCTGGATCTTTTCTTAGAATGTGGGGAGACATTTCTGTATCCCTGTCAGTTGTTGAGATGTATAACAAGGGAGGAAACCTCACACATTCTTATCCTGAGAATCAGAGTTGAAGTATACATCTCCTGAGCTTCTCCTTCAAGGACTTTCCTATAAAAGCAACTTCTCCTTGAAAGCCTTATCCTTTTCCAGCTCTCTGTGCAGCAGCTTGACAGCCTCTGTGTGCAGCCATACACTTGTGACGGTGGTGATTGGTAGAGGTGTCACCTGCCCATTAGTCTTATGGTAATGATGGATGGCTTATTTGTTGTGTGCATATTCCTTTCCTCAGATCATTGGTAGATGCACTGATTTTGGTCAGTCATTGACCTGACAGATTGCCCTTGGTATTTTCCCCCCTCAATTGTACCAGTGCTTATCTCCCTGTCACAGATCACCTTAAGAACTCAGAGCTCTAGCTTTGCTTTTCTCTCGCTGGAGATCAGCTTATCCTTGACAAGTCCACAAGTCCAGATAAGAAGGTTGCTTCAAAGCTGCTCTGAATCCAGAGTTCTGTAGGTATCAGAGCAAGTGCTGGTGAATATCACTTAAAACCTGGCATTCACACTTCTATAGTTTCCTCAGCCTCAAAGCTCAATCTTCTCCAGGTTGGCTTACACCTGAAGAGGGTTAAGTATGTTAAGTATGTCTCCTATGGACTCTGATAACCTCCTGTTAACAGTCTTTTAAGGATAGATTTTATGTCAACTTTAGGATCTTAACAGGCAAACAAAGGAAACCCATAGCTTTAAATTAATACTTGACAGAAAAATCAGTTTTCTCCTGGCTAAAGTACCTCTGGACAAAGTAGATTATAGTCTTGGTTCTATTTCCTGTAAACACAGGCATTTTTCTTTTGTTGTTATTGTTGTTTTTTTTTATCATATCTATTATCCTCCTTCTAGGGAATTTTATTAAAATACACAGTCTTGGACAAAAGATTCTGCTTCCTGATGAGGTGGAGCGATGCTGGAAGAGGTGTGTTTTTCAGCTGAAGGCATTCCTTTTATGGTGGGTGTGAGATTCAAATAAGACAAGAGATGGCCCAACACCTGCACAAGTGTGCGGGGTCCAGGGGGTGGGGGATAAACCTGCAAAAAAGAGCCTTCAGCCAAAGCTAGAGACTTTCCTTCTAAAGCATTTATAGTGGGTCTGTAGGAATGATGGACCACCAACAGGTGGTTGCTGGTGGGACAAAAGTGGTGAGAAGAAAAGAGTCACAGTTGGAGGCAGAGAGGAAGCTGGCTAGAGTATCTTGTCAAGGCCCTAATTGGCAATAAGATTTTGGTCTGGTGCCATCCACATGAGTTTATCTGATCACACAGAGAGGGTAAAGGCACTGCTCTGGGGCCTCAAGAGACGGACACTTGGACATAGAGACCTAACAGTGGGGTCATTTGCATAGCCATAAAGGTGGTCACACTGCTCTGTTATAGAAGGAGTCTCAGACTGCTCTCCTTAGAAAAGGTCTACTTACAAGGTTAGCCCTGGGCTGGTGTCTGGGAACACAGCTGATAACTCTCCAATACACTACTGCAAGCTTTTCCCTAAATGATAAGAGTGCCAGGTGTTTAAACTGTTTGAACAAAGGACTTAGTTTGTGGAACATCTGCTTTCTTTCTGGGAGTGTGGAAGTTTGGAATGTGCCAGGCAGAGGGAGCCTGCCTGACCAGCCACAGTAAAAACCAGGCATGCTGAGTGTGTAATGAAGTCCCTGGGACTAAGGCTGTATTTTTCGTTGCTGGGAGCAAAGCAGAATCTGCGTGACTCTTCATAGGAGGGACATTGAACATAAGGAAACTCTGCTGCTGGAATCTTTCCCCTGTATGATCGCACTGTATGTCTGTACTATCTTGCTATAATAAACCTTAGTCATGAGTACTGCTGTTTTCTGCCCTCTAGAAACTGTCCAAGCATATCGTTGACTGGAGGTGTGGTCTTAGGAACCTTGGAGCCTCCCATTCTTGCTATGAAGGTCCAGAAATATCATTTGATGGCATTATGTTCAAAGATGCAGAACTGTCCCCAATCTCAGTTTCTCATAAATTACCATGCAGCTTTCAGCTGAAAACCTAATGCCTGGTTAGTTTGTGGCTCTCACTCTACTTCCCTCAAAGGGATTGCTTTATTCTGTCAAAGTTTTTCCTTTGTTGCATTATCTCTAAACTTGTTTTACAGCCAGAATCCATGACAACTTAATATCAAAAGAAGTGACAAGCTCTAATGTTTCCATCAGGCATGAGTGAACATTACATTTTAGAAAAGGATTTGCGTTATTGTTACAGTTAGTAATATTGGCAATTGGCCCCTCAACACTAGATCCAGATAATAAAAAAAAATATCTGTATTGGTTAATTTGTGAATTTAACTGAGCCGATATTTTTAAGGTATTGCTAGAAATTAAGGAAATAATGTTGAGATGATCTTGAATTTTCTTTTTTTTTGAAAAGTGTTTTTTTTTAAAATCAAGGTGATTCATATCTAGGAATTATAGTTCACAAACTGTATAAAGGTATATTTCAGTAATAATGTTTTAGCTGCTCACTACAGGCAAGTAGCTGCTATGGTAGTTGTTTAAAGTGTGAACCAAAGCCTGACTGTATGAAAGATTGAAAAAGTGAGGACAAGTATATTTGACAAGTAATTATGTCTTAGAACAAGAAGCATAGGAATGCCGTGCTAATTCCGTGGCATAGATAATAGTCAAGTCTTCTCAAAGAGTAAGCATGACTTTAAAATGAGGTACTCTTATAGAAGTGATAAATTTCACAGGTCACTTTTATATTATTGAGCCAGTTAATGCTTAGGGCCCACCAAAGTTATTCTAGTCCAATCCCTTTTCAAAGGGATTAATGCCACTATCATTTAGCAGGCCTGTGATTATACTGCTAACATTATACTGCTAATATTAATATTTTAAAGTATTTCATTACATTCAAGCATTAAAGGTGGGAACATGGGATGAAATATTTCTTTGGGCAGAGAGCCATCCTTATAGAAACGTCTGAAAGCTTCCTGACTCTGACCCAACATGAGGTCTCATTAAGCCTCTATGTAGGTGGTGTAGAAGACCCAGGAAACAATGTGTTTCAGCGTCTCTGCATCCAAATTATTTCCACTGAACTGAGGGCATAGGTCTGCGTTGCTAAATAAGGAGGTAGGAAGATGCTAGTTAGCTTGATGTGATGTAGTCAGATGCCAGAAACATAGCTGGAAAGGGAAAAGCACTCGTAAGTTCTTTTGGGTAGAGGAAGGAGGAGCAAAAGGGAGTCTCTTTATCTAGGTGGGGACTTGAGCTCTTCATTCAGGTTGACAGAGGCTGTCTCCTGCCCTGTCATGTTGCTCTTCATGGAATGACCACTCAGCTGGCTGGGATACACTAGTTCTGCTGTTGGTGGTGTCTCTAAGGGGTTGCTGGAATAGAAACATTTCTGAAGGTTCAAACTTATGGATTTGCTTGTCTTCTAGCCCCACTTACCAATCCTATGAAACAGTTAGAAGCATGAGCAATTTTAGCAAATAATTGAGAAATTACTGTGGACTCAAATGAACAGAAGACTATCCATCAAATTGCAAGTAGTCTCTATAAGTAGTGCCGGATCTCCCTGCACACTCAGAGATGCCCTGAAAAGCCATTCATCTGATAGTTTAAACATTACCTAATGGCAGGAGCCAAAGGAAAAGCTCACAATAAAATATAGCTTGTGCTTAAATATACATCTGAATATATATATATGTATATATATGCGCACACATATATATCTTTTGATAACTGAATATATTTCTAGGTAGAAATAGAGAACTAACTGATGTAATAATATATAATATAATATGTATTTATGTATCTTAGGCACTTATGGTACCCAGGAGAAGCAGGAAAAGGTGAATAAAATGCGCAACATACCATACTCCGGGACCTGTCCTGTGCCTCTTTTCAGTAACAGTCTCGCTCGTCTTCCTCCAGATTTGATGAGTTCTATTGCTCTGGCATGTGTCATGTCCCTTGTGCTTTCCCCATTGATTTCAATAATTTGATCTCCTACCTGTTAATTGAAGAAAAAATTAAGTCAGTCCAAAATGATTTCTCTCAGGTTACATTTCCAACAGATTAAAATAAACATCCCTGGAAAACCCATTTCCTCAGAGCAATGGAGCAGTTTGGTTGCAGTCTGCTGCTTCTTAGAAGATGCTAATCCACACCTGCACCCTGAATCTCACCACCAAATGGTAACCACTTTTTATTAGACCATGGAGGTTGTGTTGATATGTCATTCATACTTAGCTAGTATGCCGAAGGCTAGAGTTAATACTTAATATTAAAAAAATAAGAAATACAACTGATACCAAAAATCAAAATCACTTGGCACTTTTGCTTGCAATCAAGAAGTAAATATTTTAAGGCCTTCTCATTGGATTTGTTGCCAGCTTTTGGCTTTGTGTAATATGTAATTCTGCATGTTGGAAGGAGTGATTGGTTTTGTGCTTCTCTGAGGATTTTTGTCATGCATCATTTAAATTTCCCTGGGTGTTATTACAATATTGCCTTCATTGTAAGCAGTGGTTGGTTGATATTCAGGTTTGATGATGAGTTTTCTATCACAATTAAAAATGAGAACCTCTATTCTCCACACATGACTAATGTCCTTGTTAAATCTTTGCCATGCCCATATCTGGTTGCCAGAAGCTATTTAGTTAAATACCATTCCCTTCACAATTGTCAAAAATGCCTGGGCTGTATAAGTAATTCCCACTTAACCTATGTGAATAGATAGTTGGAGAAAGAGAAGTTCAACTATAAACACATCATGGAGCTTCCAGTGTGTCATTATTGTCAGAAAAACTTCAACTTAATATGTCCCTTTTTAGTGCAAGTTATTTAAGACAAATCAGCCAGGAAAAGCACAATGAGTTGCTTTGCAAAAATGGTATTCTAGTTATGTCCCTTAGATCTTGGGCTAAACTCGGTACTGCAGAGAACCGTGAAGCCAAGTAGATGCTTCACATTGGGTACGAACTGTCCCAAAAGATTATCACAAAAGCAAGAGGGAACTGAAATAAGCCCCTCAAAGTGGGGTGGGAGGAAACCCAAATATATTTGTTGTAGCCAGGAAGTGACATCACTACTTAAAGAGTAGAGTCCTTCCCTTTCCAATGCGCTGAAGGTGAAGACGACTTTGTGTACGTGGCCTTTGGAAGTACAGGTTTGGAGCGGAAGAATAGGATGGGCTCACTGGCATGAATTCCATAACCACATAAGAACTAGATAGATGGGACTAAATTTGTTTTAGGGCCCATACCTTCCTTCAGGTTTCCTTAATTGTTCCCTTTCCTATAAGACATCAGGTATAACTTGGAGTTGAGGTTTGCCAGAGGCTATGGATCTAAGTCAGTGGTAGAATGGGACCAATTATCCTTCCCACAGTAGTCCTTATACACAACTCAAATCTCATGGCACAGTAAGTATGAATTACAGAAGTGAAACCAAAGTTCCAGTGATGTTCCGTAGAGTCCTGGTTCAACTCTCTTCCGAGCTTCTGATTCAAACCTCTAAATGATTAGTGGACATCTTCACCTGGATGTCCAATAGGCAGCCCCAACTCCACAGCAATAGTCAGGGCATATACTTTTCTCTTGAAGCAGTTTTCCCACTAATTTCTAATTCTGGCTAATGGTGCCACAATCACCCAAGCGATACCAGGGCAGTCATGTTGGATTTCTTCCATATACAACTCCTCTGCCTCTGTCTCTATCCTTACATGTATCCCACCACTTACTAGCTCCATTGGGGACTTTATGTGAATGATTCTTTTTTTTGGGGGGGGGTCCAGTCATGGGGCATGAACTCTGGGCCTGGGCGCTGTCCCTCAGCTCTTCAGCTCAAGGCTAGCGCTCTACCACTTGAGCCACAGCGCCACTTCCGGCTTTTTTCTTTTTGCTTATGTGGTGCTGAGGAATCGAACCCAGGGCCTCGAGCATGCAAGGCAAGCACTCTACCACTGAGCCACCTTCCCAGCCCCTTATGTGAATGATTCTAATAGTCTCCAGCTACTCTCCCTCCAATCTCTACTCATTATCACTAGGATTATTTTTCTAAGGGCATCTCCATCAATGAGTCATCTAGACCCTTCCCTTCAAATGCCACTTTCTTCTTTGCTTTCTTCTCCCAGAGGCCTGGTGATCTCCTGGCCTTTCTCAAGGCCAGCTCACATCCTTTCTTCTGGAGGGGTGTACCTTCCTCAGTCCTATCCTTTCCTGAAGCAGCACTGTCTGGTATCTGTTCATTCATTAGTCATTGATTGCACTGTGATTTATCAGTCTTTATTGGTGACGCCAAGTCTTTCCTCCTAGAATTTGAGTGTATTTCTTCACTAAACACATTTCCTGCTACTTTTATTAGCATATATTAAAAGTACAATGGAGTTTCATTGCAATATTTCCATAGATGTAAACAGTGGCTTTTTTCAGAGACCTATTATATACCACAGGTTCTACTAGAGATATGAAAAAATGGTATGATTTCTATGCACAATTAATTCTCAGCCTAGTTGAAAAAGAAAGCACAGGGGCTGGGAAGGTGGCTCAGTGGTAGAGTGCTTGCCTTGCATGCATGAGGCCCTGGGTTCGATTCCTCAGCACCACATAAGCAAAAAGAAAAAAGCCAGAAGTGGCACTGTGGCTCAAGTGGTAGAGCGCTAGCCTTGAGCTGAAGAGCTGAGGGACAGCGCCCAGGACCAGAGTTCAGACCCCACAACCAGACCCCCCCCAAAAAAAAAGAAAAGAAAAAGAAAGCACATAGAGAGAATTAATATTCAATGTGTCTTGGCTGGGACAGGTGTGTTTATAAAGCACTAAGGAGATGGCAGGACAGACTTGAGACCCAGGATGGGTGGGGTTGGTGTAGTCGAGAGGAGGTGGAGGCATCTCAACTGAATTTGAAGCCTGTTACAAGCTTCCCCATTGCAGGTGAGATAAAACATTTTAGGTGGATTGCAGTATATATACAAAGCTCCACAAATTTAAGAGTAAGCTGTCTTTGGAGAGCTATTAGTATTTCATTGGGCTATCCAAGAATTTGGACTTAATTTTTTTTTTAAATTTTTATTTGGGTCGGGTCGTGGGGCCTGAACTCTGGGCCTGAGCGCTGTCCCTCAGCTCTTCAGCTCAAGGCTAGCGCTGTACCACTTGAGCCCACTTCCGGCTTTTTTCTTTTTGCTTATGTGGTGTTGAGGAATCGAACCCAGGGCCTCATGCATGCAAGCCAAGCGCTCTACCACTGAGCCACCTTCCCAGACCCGGCCTTAATTTTGAAGGTAATGACAAGATATTGAAAACAGTAATGTGAGTATGGAAGCAGAGTGGTGCTTCGATGGCTCTTAAGACATCGGGGTTGGTAATGGAATGAAGAGAAAGCTAGAGAAAGGGAAGCAGGGAGCTGAGTGGGGTTGTCACATTGTCTAGCCGCAGGAAAAGGTGGTGAGGTGTGTGATGTGGTTCAGAGCATTGGTCCCCTTCATTGAGTAACTGGTGGGAGTGTACTGTCTGTGTGTGTGAGCGAATGAAGCGTTTCAACATTATCCATTGTGAGCACCAATCAAAGCTTGCCATCTCCACTGCCTGAAGACACGTGTGTCTTGAGATGGATGCTTCAGAACAAAACCATGTGCCAGGAGAAAGAGGGCAAAGGGGATCTCAGAACTGTAACTTGCTCTCTGGTTTCATGCTTGAGTATACCAAGACTTAAGAGAATGTGATGTTTTCATTCTGTTGCATATTCATTTTCTCCTTTCTCTACGGAGCTCATGAGAAGAAAAGAAGAAAGAAGTAACATGAGAGAAAAGAGAAAACTGTGTAGGAGATGGAACACTGGAAGGGTCCAAGAGGTGCACAAGGGCTGAACTGGCATCTACATGTTTTGTAGATGAGGTTCTGAGAAGAAATCATGGCACTATATTCACGGTACTCCCAGGAGCCCAGATTCACTTCTTCCTTTGGCAGCGTTCCATAATTTCAGTTTTTCATGTAGGGTCTCCTCGGGGAGGTATCTCAGAATAACTCAGATACCAGTTGATCGAGAGTTCTTCTCTCATCTAAGAGTCTTCAATCTCTTGCAAGCCCCCTCCCCACTGCAGGGAAGCGGTGTAAGGAAGTCTGCTGGCTTCTATTCTTATTGGGAGCAATGTAAATGTGAGAGTCATCCAAGATATTACTAAGTTCAAAAAAAAACATAGAAGGTGTTTTGGGCATTAAAATAAGTGGTCCAACTCAGTGGAGCTATTTTCAATAGTAACAAATGTAGTCTAGGCCCAGCCTTCGGTCTTCTTTCTCACCTGTGATAACACAAACAGTAAAAAGGTTTAACTTTCGTCTTCAGGCTTAGGTATAATCATCTTAGCTGGAACCTGCTGCATAAATTTGGGATGAGACTTCTTTCACTTTCATCCTCTCAGTACCTGCATGTGTAAGAGGATGGATTTTCAGGGGGAGATGAGGTTCTCTTGCTACCTCCTGAGCTCACCTGACTCCACTGAAACTGCCACTGGTGGCCAAGAGCATCACTTTCTGTATCATAATGGGGAAATGGACAAAATGAATGGCCAAGATTAACAGCCCTCACAGGATAGAGAAAAATGACCTATTGGGAGTCTGATGTACTCTTTCCCACTACAGAGGGGAAAATTATGTTACAGTTAAAATTAATAGATGAGGTGGGGGATGGAAAGGAGCAGGAGAGAGGGAGGGGAGAGAGAGATAGAGAGATAGAGACAGAGTGAGAGACAGAAAGAGAGAGAAAGAGAAAGAGAAAAAGAGACAAAGGAGGCTGAGATCTGAGGATTGTGATCTGAAGCCAGCCCAGGCAGGAAAGTCTGTGATACTATTATCTCTAATTAAGCACTAAGAAAGCTGGAAGTGGGGCTGTGGCTCAAGTGGTAAAACACTAGCTTTGAGTAAAAGAGGGCTCAGGGATAGCATTCAGGCTCTGAGTTCAAGCCCCAGGATTGGCCCCCCCAAAACCTCCATGTGTTGCAGCCTAAGGTGGTGAATGTCTTTTTGGCGCAGCCTGGAAGTTTTGCCTTTGCACTCACTTTCCAGTTCACACATTACAGAGGAGTTTTCTTTAACCCAAACTTACCAAATCCTTGAAGTTGCTTAAAGTGTTACAGATTAAAAAACATTTTCTGTTCTTATAGGAAGAGCAAAGCAGCTAAAGGCAAGTGTTGAGTTGTTCTCAATAATTCAGGTGGCAAAACTTGGTACTGTATTATGTATTTTTTTGAGATAGGGCTTTGAGGTGTAGCACAGCCTGGCCCAAACTTTCAATCCTCTTGCTATAGCTTTCTGAGTGCTGAGATTACAAGCATGTGAGTCCACACCTAGGTCTGTATGAAGTTTTTAAAGCCAAGTCATATAGAAAATTTGGTTTGGCTGAATGGGATCTTTATAAGAATCACATTAAGTACTGGATTTTGTTGGGCCCTGAATCGTAGCCATCCCAGCCTAAAAGGTTGCCTGGCCAGCTTCACAAACATGCTGAGCTGATAGTTATCAATTAATTTATTTCCTCTGTACCACATTGTACCACAAGAACCTATTTTGCATTAATGAAGTGATTCTAGATTATAAAGAGTTACTGAACTTATTTAGAACATTAGGATACCATACCAATAGGCAATGGATACTCTTTACTTCTTATTTCACGCAGTTTTACAGTGGGTCATATTCATGGCTACTGCTCTAAGGTCACAGGATAATGCCAACTACCATTGCTCATTTGGAGCCTGGTTCTCTCATTCACACCAGACTTCTCAAAGACATGAAACATACCTGTGGTCTCTCATCCATACCTGCTACAATTCTCAACAAGTAGGAATCACTGAGTCAAGCTACTCATTGAGTTACGGTATGTTTGGTTTGCTTTCCGGTTATAATAAACATCTGCACTCCCATGACAGTGAAAGTTAATCTCAGCATTCCTCCAGCTTTCTAGAAATACTTTCTTGAGCAACTTCATAACAATTTCAATAGTACTTACAGGAGACCAAATGAGGTTTAAGTAATGGCAACTTGCTCAAATTGTCAGGAGCAGGTAAAGTTATAAGAAACAAATGCTATGGGATGGAGAGAAATAGGAATGAATGGAGGCAAAGTTGAATGAAATTGTAAGGTGTTAGGAAAAAAACAAGACAATCTTCCTCCACCCCCCAACCCAGAGTGCTACAGTTACCATCATGGGTGCTTAAACAATAGGATGTTTGGGCTCTAATGGCCCTGATGGAGCCCAGATCAGGCAGATTCCCAGCTTGACAGTGAGCTTTCTCATTTCATGGTTATTTTTATGATTATCCTACATTTGATGTTACTGTATTGGCATAATTATTGTTACAGTGCTAGAGATTAAACTCAGGTGGAGTTTCATGCATGCCTAGCTATATACTCAGCCCTGTTAAATATTATTTAATAACTATTGCAGCAAACATATTTTCTAAGGAGTAACACGGAGTTTTTTGGTTAACATTCTCTTTTCTCCCATTAGACTTATAATTGAATTAGAAGGGATATAATTACCTCTTTAGGCCCTGGCTCTGGTTAGAAATTGTGTTGTGTACAGTTGTCTCATCGAGGGACAGGAAACCATCAAACCAGCAGGTTTTTCCTACAGAGAAAACTTTTGCCCAATTGGAAACTGAAACATGGTTCAGAGCACCAACACTGTGAGAATTTTTGTCTCAATAATTTGAGACAACTCACTTTATATTGAAAACTGTCTGAGACTTGCTTTAGACAATGTTCCATACAATAATCACTTGAAGACGGGACCTGCCAACGACTTTCAAGAAACTATATCTAAATACAAATGTGAAATGATCCTTAGTCAAGGTTATGGCTGAACATGTATCTGTCTAGAAAGGTCAAGAAGATGAAGGCCACCAGCAGGTGTAAGAAGTTACAGGCTGCTGCAGAATGCTGAGGGTATACCATCAGACATGGCTGATGTACTTTCTTCCATGTTTTTATTGTTGTGTATTTCACTTCAAAAAGATTCATAGCATAAAGAAAGCTTAGTCTCTGATTTGGCTATGTTGCTCTATGGTTGGATGTGTTATCTTGGATGGACTTTCAAAGTAGGAGGTGTTGATGGAGATTCAGGAAAACTCTCCATGGGGGAACCTCCATTTTTCATTCTATTGTTTTAAAGCCTCTAAGTTTAAACATGGTAATGTGAAATGTAAAGATGGCATGGCATCTCAATTGTAGCTGTAGTTGAACTCTGATCTCTGATATCTTTCTTACCACATCTGTCCCTTGTTCTCATCAAATACCTGCAACACTAATCTCACACACGGGAACTTTGATAGATTGCTGCTCTTCAGAGCTCCTTGCCCTTTCAGGGCTTTAATTTTGGTTGAGGCCAGTTTTTGAAGTATTGTCCTCTCCTTGCTTTATGTATGCTCTATAAATGACCTTTTCCTCGCACTGGAAGGTTTTAGTGTTTCTTTTTTTTGAGGAGGGGGGTCTGGTCATGGGGCCTGAACTCTGGGCCTGGACACTATCCCTCAGCTCTTCAGCTCAAGGCTAGCGCTCTATCACTTGAGCCACAGTGCCACTTCCGGCTTTTTTCTTTTCTTGCTTATGTGGTGCTGAGGAATCGAACCCAGGGCCTCAGGCATGCAAGGCAAGCGCTCTGCCACTGAGCCACCTTCCCAGCCCTGGTGTTTCTTTTTCTACATGATTACTTATGGTGTTCCATTTGTCTAGAGTCTGCAGGCTTCTTCCTCTATTCAAACAGTTCAGTGCTACTCATCTTTAGGTTCTAGGACCATTTATTTTGTACAATATCATTCAGGGAGACTTCTACCATCCAACCAGTCTCAGGAGAAGCCTCCCTGTGTATTTCATTAGGAGAATTTTTTTTTTTTTTGCCAATATAATATGGTAAGCTACTTCAAAGAGGAACTTGGTCAAATAGGAAATATTCTTATATAGATGGGTGGATAAATACTCATCATTAATCGTATATAGAGGAATAGATGGATGGATGAGTAAAGGAATGAACATTTCAGAAGCTGTTTTTTTTTTAAACTCTGTGCTCTCCTTATTGTTTAAACTGAATTTAAATAAGAATTGTAATATTTCTTTTTGGTAGTATTGGTGTTTGGATTCAGGGTCTTGTGCTTGTAAGAATGGTCTTCTACTCATTAAATTTAGCCTTGTTTCCCTGGCTATTTTAAGATAGGTCTTATTTTTTGCTTAGACTCATACCTGGACTAGAATCCCTTTATTTTAGGTTTTGTATTGCATCTGTGATGGCAGGTGTGGGCTACTATGTCCAGCTTCTTTCACTCTGGATACCTTGAAACTGTGATCCTCTTGAACTCAGCCTCCTGCATAGCTGGGCTGACAAAGGTCTGTCAACATGCTCAGCTATTGGGAAGGGGTTTTGTACACTTCTGTCCTGGGTTGGTCGTAAATCATGATCCTGTTGATCATGAGTAGCTTGGATTACAGGCATAAAAAAACACACCCAGCTGTAGAAAAATTTTAATTTAGTTTTATAAAATATATCACTAGAATTTTTTTGTTTCTTTTGTATGTTCTTCCCCCATGGTATAATCCTTGGTGTCACTGTATTTGATTCTGGTGCCCTGCATCTTGAATATATATTTTTCTAATTTGTGAAGGGGAAGGGACAAAACAAAATGCTGAAACAAAGAGACAGGTTGGCCCATTGTAACAATGAGATGGGCAAGACGCCATGTTGAAAATGAACTGTAACATCTTACCAGTAAGTCACTGAGGAAGATAGCCATAAGGTGGAGGCATCTCTTTTCTTTTGGAATCATCATACCTTTGCTCATAAAACCAGCTAAAAGTAGATACATTAACTTTTGTTTTTCTCTGAGTCTTATGAGAACCATTGGGAAATAAACTCTTACAGGGCAGGGAGGGAGGAGTTGGGCAGGTAGGGAGGGAAGGGATAGAGGGGAAAAACAAAGGAGGGGTAACAATGCTCGATAGGAAATATACTCATTGCCTTACTCATGTAACTGTAACCCCTCTGTACAGTGTAACTATAATCATTTTTCAAAGCCTACTCCATTTTGAAATATCAACAATGAAGTTTTAAAAATCAAAAGAATGGCAAATAAGTAAAGAAAGGTGATTTAAAGACAAGGCAGGTGAGGCAGACATAGTTTCTACAAAGGGGAAAAAACCACCACCATCATTCCATTTTCCAATGCTAGGCTAACTGTTCAGGCAAGAAGACAAGATGAGACAATATCCTAAAATTATTTGCCTGAGCAAGACTGGATAGCGATCCCTGGCAGCTCAGCTAGCAGCTTATGTAGTTGTCAGAAATCACTTATGTTAGGTCATGAAGTCAGTTTCTCTAGTTGATTGAAAAATAGACAAAAGAAAATCAAAGAGGAGACTTTCTATTCTGGACTTGTATAGGCTGTCATTCCCTCTTATGCTGTAACTGAGAGAAAAAGAAAGTAGTATTCTGTATGCTTATCTAATAGGATACATTTATATTCTAGATTTGTGCAGTAATTATTCTATTGGTGTGTGTCAGTAATTCTTTTCTGGAGCTGGCCATCTTGCTTACCACATTTACAGTTACTTTCTGCATTTGGCTAGTCTAGCCCAACACAATGTGGATTAGAGTGGAAAAGGTACCAAGATGGCTCCCAGGTACAATTGTAGCTGGGATTTGGAGAATAATTTAGTGATGGGATTATTTTAGAACTGTGGGCAGGAGGGCAATTCCAGAGGGCTCTTGAGGTATTGCAATGGAAGTGCAGTGCAGTGGTTAGAATGACACCCCCTTGATAGACTTAATGTAATCTCAAAGTCAAGGTCAAAATCTGATAAGGAGGGACTTAAGGTCTCTCCTAATTGTTACAATATGAAGAAGGCAAGAAGGTTATAAAAGTAAAAATAAACTACTCTCTTCTCCTTACAACAAGAGGTAAACTTACAAACAACATCTTACCAGTAAGTCACTGAGGAAGATAGCATCTTTTCTTTTAGCATCATCATACCTTTGCTCATAAAACCAGCTAAAAGTAGTTACATTAACTTTTTTCTCTGAGTCTTATGAGAACCATTGGGAAATAAATTCTTACAGGACATATAATCTTTTTTTTGTTGTTGTTGTTGGTCATGGGATCTGAACTCTGGGCCTGGGCGCTAGTGCTCTACCACTTGAGCCACAGTGCCAATTCCGGCTTTTTCTGCTTATGTGGTGCTGAGGAATCGAATCCAGGGTCTCATGCATGCAAGGCAAGCACTTTACCACTAAGCCACCTTCCCAGCCCTAGGACATATAATCTTAACTTCCAGAACAGCAGGACAGCGGAGATTATGGTTTGTT
This sequence comes from Dipodomys ordii, assembly GCF_000151885.1. Classification (NCBI taxonomy): domain Eukaryota; kingdom Metazoa; phylum Chordata; class Mammalia; order Rodentia; family Heteromyidae; genus Dipodomys; species Dipodomys ordii. The sequence continues at coordinate 910,569 of NW_012267423.1, read as the reverse complement.
TTTCTATAAGGTATGTGTGTGTGTGTGTGTGTGTGTGTGTGTGTGTATGCGTGCATGTGCATGAGCACACATGCATGCATGTATATGTGTGTATACATGTGTGGAAGAAAAAGACTTGATTCAGTTTAGGGTAAAGTAAGAAAAGGAAACATTTGCTGATAATTATTGCTCTGTCCCCATTGCTATAATCTGAAATGTGTGTGAAACTTAATCTTCAATGCACCAGAGTAGAGGGGTAAGGCTGTGGGGGAGGGGTTGAGGTTATGAGAGTTCCACTCTCATGCATGGATCAATACTACCATAAAAAGTAGATATGGATGTGGATAGGCTCTTGCTTGCCCTTCTGTCTCTATCATGTGAAGACACAGAAAGAAACCCACACCAGATGCAGGCACCTTCATCTGAGACTTCTCAGACTATAGAAGAGCAAGAAATATCTTTCTGTTCTTCATTCACCCACCCTCAGGTATTTTGTTATGCTAGCACAGACTGAGTCATCCACAGTTCACACCCAGGGGTCCAGAGGATGACGTGTTCACCTTGCTAATCTTTCAATTTCTCTATTTTATTTTGGATTTCTATTTACATATTGTATTTATTTCAGGGTCCTCGTTTTAGAGAAAACGAGATTTAGACCTTTAGACCACAAAGTAAAGGTAATGGGACCAGGCCTGGGTTCTCTAACTGCACATCCCACAGCTCCCTATTTTATGAGTCTGCTTCAGCACTGTGGAGGAGGGGAGGTAGACAGCATAAACATTATTTTTCTTGGTTCAGAGTTCAAGCTCCCTTCCTATATGAAAAAGATGGATTTGAGATGTTTGTGATTTAGTATATCTTTGAGAAACTGTTGAGAAGTACATGCAATTAAGTCACAAGTGGCTTTAAAATCGAGTTCATTGAAGCATGCTTAAGGGTGAAATGAGCCTGGCAATGACTGTGAATAATCTAGTTAGTACTTAATAGGCCAGAACTTCCTGGATCACTTTAACTTTTCAAATGCTAGTTTAACATATATGAATATATATGTAGTTGGGTGCCTGTGGCTTATGACTGTAATCCTAGCTACTCAGAAAGCTGAGATCAGAGGATCAAACCAGCCTGGGCAGGGAAGTCCATGAGACTTTTATCTCCAATTAACTACTGTCCCTCCCCCTCAAAAAAAAGTAAGTAGTCATGGAGCTTAATTGGTAGAGTCCTAGCCTTGAGAAAAATGCTCAGGGACAGCACCTAAGCCCTGAGTTCAAGTTCCAGGGTTGGCGTGCACGCGAGTACACACACACACACACACACACACACACACACACACAAGCACAGACACACACTATATATGTAAATACCTACAGGGACATATTCAGCCCCTCCTCCCCCCTCCCACCATACACACAATGAAAGGGAAGTACAGTAAACCCAAGAATGAGATTCCATGTTGGGACCCTTTTAAACTATTTATAAGACAATTTAACAAAATGAGTATCAGGAAGCTGACACATGTCTTGACTTGGAGAGGGGGTGAGAGCCTCACAGAGGGGACAGATGACAGGAAAGAGGAGTAGTGGGCAAAAGAGTCATAATATTCAATGTACATACATAAAAATGGAAGTAGGAAATCTGAGAAGACTGGTGGAAGAAAGGAACGGTAGGAGAGGGGAATGATGGAAGGGTGACACTGATCAAGATGCATTCTACACATTAAATGGACATGTTACATTGAACCCTCCTTGCACAACTATTTGATGATAAAAACAATAATATTAAAAATGATAGTCTTGCCAGGTGCCAGTGGCTCATGCCTGTAATCCTAGTTACTCAGGAGGCTGAGATCTGAGGATCAGGGTTCGAAGCCAGCCCAGGCAGAAAAGTCTGTAAGACTCTTATCTCCAATAAACTACTCAGAAAAAGCTGGAAGTGATGCTGTTGCTCAAGTGGTAGAGTGTTGGCTTTGAGCAAAAAGAGGCTCAGAGACAGAGCCCAGGCTCTGAGTTCAAGCTCCAAGATCAGCAAAAAAAAAAAAAAAAAGGAGGGGGGGATCAAAACTAGATGTGTGAGCAGTCCAGGTAGGAAAGTCTGTGAGACTCTTTTTCTCTCTCTCTTTTTTTTTAATATGGTTTTTATTGTGAGAATACTGTACAGAGGAGGAGTTACAGTTACATGAGCAAGGTAATGAGTACAATTCTTACCAAGCATTGTTGTCTCCTCCTTGTGTGACTCTTTTTCCAAAAAATATCTATCTATCTATCTATCTATCTATCTATCTATCTATCTATCTATCTATCTATCTATCTATCTAGTTATTGTGAGACTCATATCCAATTAACCAGTTAAAAACTGGAATTGGAAGTGGACCTGTAGCTAAAAGTAGTAGAGTGCTAGCCTTGAGTGAAAAAGCTTAGGCTTTGGGTTCAAATCCCACGACTGACAAAACCAAAACCAAACAAAAACCCCTAGATGTGTAGAAGTTTCAGATGAACAGAATCATGGTTAAACTTGTGGTCTCATTTTCAATTCACAGGGAGTTACAAAGTAGGAACACTAACATCAGTAGAACTCAGTAGGGTCTATTATTTTTGTTTGCTTTAACTTTAAAATACTCTCCAGGAACCTTAACTCACTGCCACCATATTCAATGGTATTGGCAATGAGTATGTATGTGGATTACAATATTTTTTCTATGTAAGTGTTAATACTGAATAAACAGAAAGTGAGAACTCTGATGCACAAAATAAACATTATCTATTTTCTTTTCTTTTACAATTAAAATCACATATTAATTTACTTAAAATTTAGCACTAGAAATGCAGTTGTGTGTCTAAAAAAATCTTGTTTCTGTTCAAGTTAATTCAGATTGTCCACCCATGCATGAGAACAGCTGAGCTATGAAATTGGGCAGCATGTTTTCTGGCAATAATGAGAAGATAATATTCCTTAGGAGTATTTAAGTGACATCACTATTGATAGGTTAATTGCAAATAAAAATGTAAAGCTTTCTTAAATCACTAGAATACAAGGCCTCTGGCTTAGCGTAGCTTTGCAATGTACTTTCCGAATTTTTCCTCTTTCTAGTTTAGGTTAATAAGTGTCTGATTAGTGTAACTGTGGCTGCGTTGAGAATTCCACATACATCCTATAGCAAATCAGCCATTTTTTTTTCAGAAGGAGACTTTCTTACACTTATCTTGGCTCATTGTAATGGTTCCCTGTACTCCTTTATCAAATTCTTGAGAAATGAAATGCAGAAAATATTGGGTGGAGAAAAGAAATGCAATTTGATGTTCAGTCATGAGAGCTGATTGCAGTTGGGAAGCTGATTTAAGAGGTACTCTCCACGTTCACAGCCCAGAGCACCACTTGCTGCTACTAGAGAGTTTCATAATTAATTATTGTGAGGAAGGCAGCTACAGTGGTGCTACTCTATCATGCATCCCAACTAGATTCAAATTATCTTCAGTTCTTTATGTGAATATTTATTTTTATGTCACTAGATACATTAATTTAGGCTTCTCCCTCTATGCAAAGTTTTCAATAAATGACCTACAAGTTTAGTATGCAGTTGTGAGCTACTTTTGCAATAAGCAACTAAATAGTTTATTTCAGATTTGTTCTAGGAATGTCAGAAATATCATCTCATTTAGTTCTCAAATGGACCAACACATAAACCCTTGATGGACTAGAGCAAGCAAGAGAAAAATTCAAATTAACTCTAGAAAAGAGAATTCTAAATTATGTATACTTCCACTGGGAGCTGATTAATAAATAACAGTGATGTCATTGATAACAAGACATCAGGTTAATTGTCACATGATTACTTACCTTGAGCTGCCCCATGTACTTACTAAACACTTTAGTGTGAGTTAGGTGTCATTAACACTGAAAGTGGATGAGCATTTACTCAAAAATGAGTTGGATTAACTTTATGAATCTCGGTTTGTTTCACTCTTCCACCTTTTTGAGTATATTTTCTGGTTTTCCGTTCTAGATTCTTGCTTTCGATTATGACTCTGATCCCCTTTTGTCTTTTCTTCTAATTTTTGTATATTTCTCAGTGATGGCCCTCTGTTATGCTGCTACGTTCGGATCCTTTCTGTATTTTCTCTGAATCACCTTGTGTCATTCTTGGTGTAATATGGCAGTGATTTTACTAATGGAGTCCACTTGTTACCAAAAGAACTGAATGTAAACATAGGGATAGAAAACCTCAATTTCACTGGGCTTCCTAGAAGAACAGTTCTGTAGGCGTAGTCTGGTGGAGAATCCTTGTTTTTGAATCACCTTTGTTCTCTCAGTATCTCACATTACTAATATAACTTGTTTGATTAAACTGTCTCTAGTCACTGAGGCATTAATGTAAAATTGATTTATTTTTCCAATAACTGCTACCAGCTGTGCTCTGTTAGTCCCCCACCCTTTTCCTACTGTGTAATAGTCCAATTCCATTATTTTTCAACATTTTTAGCTATTAAAAAGTCTAGTGCACCCCTCTGTACAGTACTTTTACAATAAAAAAGTATTTAAAATAAAAAATGTCTAGTGCAGTTAGCCTTGTAATCTTCAATAAGGTTTCCCTCTCTAATTGCAAACTGAAGGTCTGAGCTTTCAATCCCATCCCAAACTCTGCCTCTTCCTCTCTCACTCAGCATCACCTTCCCCCATGGATGATTCAATCTATAGATCCTTCAATAAGAGAGCAAATGTTCCACTATAATGATTTTTTTGGGTCAGTCATGAGGCTTGAACTCAGGATTTGGGCATTATTCCTGAGCTCTTTTGCTCAAGGATAGTGATCTACCACTTTGAGCCATAGCCCCACTTCGGTTTTCTGGTAGTACTCAGAGATAAGAGTCTCATGGATTTTCTTGCCTGGGCTGGCTTTGAATGGAGATCCTCAGATCTTGGCCTCCTGAGTAGCTAGCATTACAGCCATGAACTACCAGCCCCTGGCTATAATGACTGTTTTATACCACAAGTCATCCTTAGATTTTCTTTTTGGCTCATGGAAAATGGTGGAAAATGGGGGAAAAAGTACTGGTTGATCCAGAATCTCTTCTCTTTGTTTCTTAATTTCCCCAGTCTTTTTCTCCCCTCTCCATTCTGTTAGGGCTGCTCAGCTACTTTTAGCAAGAAGCAATCACTACTGTTCTAGGGGTAGATGGCAAGGACAGTTCAATTATCCTTGAAGGGGAGGATAGAACAAAATACAAAATGGAGAGCAGGACAGAGTGGGGAGACTGGATGTTTAAGGCTTCTCAAGTTCTATTTGTAGGGTAGGTCATTATCAGTTGGGCCAGTTTTGTGAAATGGCAGCTCCAGCAGGTCCCACAGGAAATGACTGACCTCAGTACTGATGACAGTCTGAAAGAAAGTGAGACTAAGTCATAAAAGCAGAAGGGATGAGGTAGAGTGCGGCTATGAAAGAGTAATAGAAGGAGTCAATTTGATCAAAGTCACTACTAATGAATGACAGTCCCAGTACCCCTCCATCCCTGCCAATATTTAGAACTTCCACACTTTTTTTTCTAATCTAATAGATGGAAAATAGCCTTATTGCTTTAGGTTTTCTGATGTTTATTTGCTACTTGGTATAAATTTCTTCATCTTGTACTTTATTTGTTTTTCTCATTGAGTGTAATTTTTCATTATTATTTCATAACATTTCTTTAGTATTTATATGATACGGATGACATGTTTTATCTTTATTTTCACATACAAGCTCATTTTCAAATACAAATGAATCCTAAGATCTTTAGGTTACATACAGGGAATAATTATTAGAATTTCAGGCTTCAGAATGATACCTACATTTTATTTCTACAGCTCACTAGTGAAGTATCTTGAAAAGCATTAAATACCAGTTACTAACTCAATTATTTCTATTATACTTTGCAGACAAAGGTTTTTATTAGAAGTTAATCCATGTCAGTGTCAGAGATCTTTAGAAAATGAAAGAATACTTTTTCTCAAAGAAATTAATTACATAAATTAAAGAGGAAATATATTAACTCATTATTTTCAGTGAAATATTTAGGAAATAGCTTAGTTTTAAAGAACTTTATAGCAGTGGTTTTACAACTACCTTGCTGCCTAGGGGCTTGAACTCAGGGCCCAGACACTGTCCCTGAATCTCTTTGTACTTAAGGCTAGCACTCTACCACTTGAGCCACAGTGTCACTTCTGACTGTTTTTTTTTTTTTTTTGAGTAGTTAATTGAAGATAATAGTCTCACGGGGACTTTTCTGCCTGGGCTGGCTTTGAACCACAATTCTCAGAATTCAGCTGCCTGAGTAACTAGGATTACAGGCGTGAGCCACCAGCACCTGGCTTCTGTTGGGTTTTTGCCAGGTGTAAATATCAGACTGATATAGAAAGCTTAATGAAACCACTCTGTCCCTTTTCAGATTTATACATTTTCAACACAAGTTTGCAAGCAATAATATATCCACTAAAAAGGTAGTTATTTCTTGCCATGCCTACTCCAGTGGAGTCTGCTTAGCATGGGAAACCATCTATCAGACCTAAGAAAGGGGCTTCAGAGACCTATCTCTGAGTTTTGGGACTTCACCGAAGTCTAACTCAGAGAATGGGGCTTTACAGAAACCTATCTCCAAGTTTTGGGACTTCACCGAAGTCTACCTCGGAGAATAGGGCTTCTAAGAGGCCTACTCCTGGAAAAAGGCTGGCAAACCCCTGGGAAAGATGAGTTTCTGCCTTTCTTTTCCTCACTGTATAAGAGTGCCTATTAATCTTTTACTGTTTCTACTACTCTTTGTACTTATTCATTGTCAACGTTCCCTTATTCAAAGCTCTTTCTTAAGAGTGTTGATGACTCCAATATCTGATGAGTGTCTTAAAAATATGACTAACTCACCAGAGTTAAGTGCTACCCTGAAACCCCTCTTATGGAGGCTAGTAGACAAGTCATAAGTAAATATAAAAGTATTGGGGGTTTCACGAAGTCATTTCAGCAGAAGGAATTGTTTGTAAGAGAGTTGCAAGAAGCTCTAGTCGCGGCTAGAACAGAAAGAATGTATGGCAATTGCTGAGATAACTACTTAGGAGAAAGAACTTCCTGTTACTCTCTTTCATTTACTAAGAGACTTGCTAGATCTAGGCCTCTGTGACCTTACTATTAAAGAAAGAACAGGAAAGATCTTATGGGACAATTAAGGCCTCTATAGAAATAAGGTAATGGTTAGATGGTGACAAACGTCGAAACCCATTATATTTCTTAGAGATAAGCTGGAAACAAGTGCCTTTCAGGCGACCAGCTGTTGACCACCCAAGAATGAAGCCCTGCAGCAAGATTGTGTAAACTTTTGCCCTTTCAGGCGACCAGCTGGTGACCATCCAAGAATGAAGCCCTGTAGCAAGATTGTGTAACCTTTTGCCCTTTCTTATGGAGACTTTTTGCTATAAAAGTTTGCTATCCTCTGCATTAAATCGCACTCAGCACTCAGCATCCACTCCTCTTGTGTGTGAGTTGTCTGTTTGCCATCTCCCCACCTATTCCAGTTCCTCCCCTAGGTGTCCTCCGTTGTCCCTACAGAACCCGGTCCGTGGCAATTTCTGCCTCTGTATAAAAACCCCTGACACCACACATTATTACAATGTCATGTATTAAACTTCATAAAAACTAGCTTCTATAGGCTTCTATTCAATTTCTCCTTATTGCATGGAGATGAAATATATTGATAGCAGAAAAAGATATGAGACATGTATTGTCTCTTTAGCTATTAGAGGCCAAGTTCTCTTAACATTTTCAAGGCATTTCTGTTTTCTCAGTTCACTTTTCTCAATGGAGGATTTATTGCTACTTGCATAACTGAGAGTTAAATAGAAAATTTATAGGTGTTGGCTTTTTATTCTTTCTTTAGTTCTGTTATAGTATTGGCATTATAAATTTAGGTGCTCTGTTGTTAGATGCCTATATATTTATAACTGTTTTATCATCTTGATAGACTGATCACAAATATTGGTGAGGATGTGGAGAAAGGAAACCCTTGTAAACTAATGGACATGTAAATTGGTACTGCCGTTATGTGAAACAGTAATGGTGGTCTGTCAAAAACTTCGGCAGACATCATACTAAGTGAACTAAGCCATAAACAGAAAGAGAAACATTGTATGATGTATGTGGAATTTAAAAAGTTAGGACTCAGAAAAACAGAGTAAAATACTGAGGAGTGGGGAAGTGTCAATCAAAGATACGGCCTTTCCATTATAACATGAGTAAGTTCAGAGGTCTAATGTATGGCATGGTAACTATAATTAAAATGAATTGTTCACTTGAAATTTGATAAAACCAGAGTCCTTAAATGTTTTCAACTCTTACATGGAGGTGACTTTCCCCAACATAGTCCTCTGTGTTAGGTAGGACTCATAATTTTACAAGATCTGTATGTAACCAAAGCATCACAGGATCTCCCAAAGGGCCATTCATTTTCAGAAAATAAGGAAATGACCAGACTTACTAACAGACACTGTGACTTTTTTCCCCTTTCCATCAATCGTGGAAAGTCTTTACAAATGAACTTCTGATAGCAAAGGCCCATGGATAATACAAAAGTAGAGTTGCTTTGTTTGAAGCAGGAGAGTAGGAATGGGAGGTGCCAGGTTCCTGCTAAGTTCCCTCCGAGGTTACAATCCTGCTTCCATCCATGCTCTCAGAATTCTCTGGGGTCCTGAAAATTATTTGTAATCTTTTCCACATGTGAATGAGCACGTGGGGAAGAGAACTATGTCTTCCGTCCTGTTCTAGGATACTCTGCTATCAGAAATTTATGTCCTTTTTATTTCTTCTGATATCCACCTGTTGAAGGCCCATCCAGACCTCACACGAATCTTACTTCATCTAAGGAATCTTGCCAGGACACAATTTGTCAACCTATTGCTGACAGTCAGTGCTTCTATTACAGCTACAAGAATTGCATGCTGCAGGTATTCTGAAACAATTCCAATTTCTGAGAGTAGATCCTAATACACTCTTGGACTCATTTACTTGTCAGATTATATTTCAATTATTGGTTTTGGAAAAAATGGCTATGATAATCATGGCTATTATGGCAGTCATCTCTGATTTTATGTTTTGCAGCTATACAGACACCATGTGGTATGTATTTCCAAAGAGTAGGGATTGAATCCTTCATTATAATCAGTCTTCATTTCTGTATCTCCCTTTTTCATCATCATTATCCTTCATTAAAAGATGGCCTAGAGTATGTGAGGCAGTGTTACGCACTTGTATTAATTACCACATTTAATTGTAAAAACTGCAAGATGGCTATGCTGTGAGCTCACTTTTGTGAGGACAATGTTGAGGTTACCCCGTTTGTAAGTGACTAAGCTGGAATTTGCTCCACTCCAGGCACTTTGCCACCCACAGTGCTTTGCAGTGTTTCTCTGCATAGTCTAGAAATGTTTATTCTAGTAAGTAATGAATAAATACATGTCCAATTGCTTAGAGTTGAAAGCATGAAAAATATACATGAGTATGCCTAGGTTGTGAGTTGAAATGTTTCTCTTTATGCTTGCATGATTCTGAAAAGAATCTTTATATTTACATTAGTACCATCTTATCTCAAACTGGGAGTTGAAGTGCAAAGTGAATCCATTGGAATTTTCATGTTGCTGGCAGTCTACAGGGAAGGGAACTGATGATTGAAACTATATCTGGTATTTCTCTATGATTTGCAGTGTTGGCCATACTGGATATTGTAGGAATACAGCCTGGGATTAATTCTCCTTTGTTGAGGTCCATTTCTGGCTTTCTATAACACTCTAGAGTGTAGCAGTATTAGGCTATTACGGATCAATACCAAATAATTGGCTAGTTATTACCAATGCTCCCGGATATTTAGGAGTCTTGCTACCTGATTACAAATGCATAGAATTGAGTAGAGGAGTAGTTTATAGGAATCTATCTCTAGAGGACAAAATGAGGAAAGGAAATGTTCAAAAGATAGAGAAAGAAACCCTTGTCCCTCTTGCTACTGTGACAAATTCCTAGTGTTGTCAGAATGGAAAAACAATCCAGAAAGTTTTCTGACATTGGTTTGTAAATTTGAAATTGTTCAGTCTTCAGGACCCATAAAATCTACAACTATAAATATACATGTGAGAAGACGTGCACCAGGAATTAGAAATATGTCACCTATACCAACGTTTTTAATAGTTAACTTTTGGAAACCACCCACAATTGGAAAATAAATGAATGTGTAGTTAAATTAATACAAATAGGAAACTAGAGTAGTAAAAAGTGGGTAAATTTACAGTAAAACATACTCATTGCATTGAATTTCACAATATTAAGCTGAAGTAGGAAGAAAATATAAAAAACAAAACCAAAATCATGTCTGTGAAGTTCAGTTATTAAGTGGTATGGCTGGCTATATATAATCATCTGTAAAGAAGAGCAAAAGAATGACAGGCAGAATTCAGAAGAGGAGTTACATGGGGACATGGGGTGGGAAGAAGCATGACTCTATTTTCTAAGGTGGTTAGTGCTTGCACAAGTACCTAATTAATCATGGTAATGTGTGTGCATGCACACACATATTATATATATATATATATATATATACATGTATATATATACATACACTGTAATTTCTGTGTTCAATATATACTGAAATTGTTTTTTCCACAATGATGCAACCACAAAATTATTTACTGGAGTTCTAAGGAGAGAAATTTGAATCAGAATGGGGATAAGAGGGGAGGTGAGAATCAGGAATTGAAGAAGGGTTCATGGTAAAGTGAGAACTGGTCATTGAAAGAGTGGCCCTTGTTAGTGGATAAAAAGTTGAAATACAGAATGTTCTGCACATGAAGAGCAGGACCAGGTAGAGCAGGGAAGTGTGAAATGGCCCTATGCGTCATGGAAAACGGCTGGAGCCTAAAGTGAGCCATGGAAGGATGGAACTGCCGTGGACAATTCTGGGCCAAAGGCAGGTTGTTGTAGACTTGAGGAATCAAGTGACTTGATTATACCTGTGATTTGGGAATACCATTTTGGTAACTATGAAACATGTATGGGAGAAATAAGGAGCAGATGGGACCTATTTGCCTATGGAATAACTCAGGGTAACGATGATGTGGTAATAGAACAAAGAAGAAAATTCATAATTTGGGATCTAACTTACATTTCCTAAATGTATGTGTCCATTTCCAGAAAGATCTAGACTGAAGCAAGGGGTGGCTTCCTTCGGTCCAATCCATGCTCAGGACTGAGCACATCCCTGAGTTAAGTGGTCAATTGTGGGTGCTGACTCAGCAGCTTGCTTCCATTCTTTTTGATATGAGGTAAACATCTTAGTTTACAATGGTCTTCTCATTCTCCAGCTACAAAATTGTATTTTAAAAGTGACCTCTGTTCCCCCCCACCCATGGTATAACCCCTGTTGTCACTGTATTTGATGTCAGGGCCCAGCATCTTGTATATACACTTCTCTGATTTGGGGAGGGGAAGGGAAAATACAAAATGCTTAAATAGGGATACAGGTTGACCCATTGTAACAAAGAGATGTACAAGACACTGTAGAAAACCAACTTTACAACTTCGGCGGGGGAGGGGAGTAGTTGTGGAGGTGGGAGGGGAGGGAAGGGATGGTAGGGGAAAAACAAAGGCCGTGGTAACAATGCTTGATAGGAAATGTACTCATTACCTTGCTCATGTAACTGTAACCTCTCTGTACAGTATTTTTACAATAAAAATGTACAAAAAGAAAAAAAGACCTCTGTCTAATACATACATACATACATACATATATACATATATGTATATATATACACATACATATTATGTATTTTTTGCTTACATAAGCCTTTGCTGTCTGGACTGGAATTTTCTCAAGGTCTTAAATAGATGCAAAAAGCAATACGAACAGGTATTGGGGGGATGTTTACCTTCTGCAAGAAGCACACATTGCAGACCTTATCCTAAGGACTGCTGCTATATTCATCCTTGTAGTAGATAATTACACAAAGATGTGAGATGGTATAACAACTGGAACAAGGGGCTGCTTTGGAATGGAAAATGAATGCATTGGGTATCCATCAGGTGTCTGGAAATCCAGGTTAGATACTTGGGAGCATTATCAATCCCCAGTCCCCAGTCAATGAAACACAAGCCTGCCTTGGGTGCTGTGCTATGTCTCATAGTACCAAGTAGAAGTGATGAATCACCAATATAGAGAATCACTTGTTCCAAAGCAAGTATCTGGTCAAGTTCAACCACCCATGCTCAGACCCAGGAATGCTTTTCATCCTGAAGAAGGATCAGCAATGATGACATTTCTGTGTCCAATACAGCAGGTGGCAGGAAACAGCCACAGGAACAGGACATGGTCTAAATAAAGACGGAGGATGACAGTTAGGGAATGCTCCTGGGCCATGCCATAAAAGAAGAGTTAATACGAGAGTCACATTGAAGAATACAGTCCTGGGTCTCATCCATGGAAATCAGACAAGATTTCCAGGGGAATTTGAAAAAATAAATCAACCTCATGGGAACAGATTTGAATGTGAGCAACCAGAGGCTGGGTAATCAGGACAAGAGCAGAAGATGGAGGATGCTGGTCCAAGGAAATAGAATTATACTTAATGATCGACTGCAAATCAAGCCACTAGAGTTAATGACAACACATAGTCATTCTTTAAAGATCCCAGCAGAGTGGGTGTTAAGTGTTCTCACAACAAAATGACAGTATGTAATGCGTTTATTCATTAGCTAGATTAAAACAATGCACAACACATTTACTTCAAAATATCATGTTGTACATGACAAATACAAGATTATCTGCCAGTTTGAATAAAGTTTTTTTTTTCTAAAAGTACCCAGCTGTTGGGATCTTCTGAATTGCTAGATGCGTGAAGCAGATCTTGCATGAATCAGGATTCAGGGACATTTCCTGATAAAAGCTGTGAAGATGACGCCGGTAAACTGAGTGACCATAAGGAAAGAGCTAAATCTCTGGAGAGAGATGAAGTGACAAAGAATCTCAAAGGTGATGAATACATATAAACACTGCTTTGAGAAAAGGAAGATAGGAGAAGTTTTTATTCATTCTCAGGCACAAAGGAACAACAGTGTCGTATCAAAGAGGAAGCAGTATCCACAAACCTTGCCACCATTGCTGAGGAAAGTCAAGTGTGTTTTTCAGATCAGAGCAATGGTTTATGTACTTTTTTCTTTCTTTTCTATAAGCACAAAAAAGAAAAGTAAAACAAAAATATACCCATGAATAATTAAAATACAGTGACTCTCCTCACTTCTAATTTATTCAATTTTTTTTCTCTCTTTCGATGCCAAGATGCAATCCTAATGGTAACCCTTTGATTCCTTAACCAAACCTCTAACTAGCCCTCATGGGAAGCTGCTTTTGAAATAGTTTAAGGTTGGACATCCAATGGAAGAAGAAACAGAGCCGACAAATGGAGCCCTCCCTGCATGGGATAATGAGCTCTGAATAATTGACAATGGAGTATAACGCCAAGCGAGCTGTCTGCTCCCTGTAGCTCTCTCTTCTAATCAACACACTATTCTCCCTCAGTCCTGAAAGCAACTCCTGTAACTCATTTAACACACTATGTTCATAGGTCAGATTCTGCAAAGAAAAAAGGTAATGGATTTGATCTTTGTAAGAGGTTTTTCTTTTCCTTTTGTCATAAAAGACATGGAGCAGAGCCCAAATGATAAAGGAAAAAAAAAATCTCTCATTTGCAGATGATCTGAAAGATGATTGGGTGATGGCTGAAAGCCAACTGGGCAACTGAAAGAACCATAAAAGTTAGACACAATACAGAGAAGTGAAGAAACATTGTGGGGAGGATCTTTGCAATGCAGAGCTCCCCAAATGATCTACCAGAGTCCACAAATTACTCTCATTCTCCAGTCACTCTGTTTTATTCCCCTTGTAAATACCTGTTATCTCTCTTCTCCTATGCTTTCGATTTCATCCACCTCCGCAGCTCTTTTATCTGCATTGACCTGGTGGGGCTTCGCGCTGCAGAGTTTACATCTTCTGCTAAGCCCCGGATATTCCATCATCCCCACTGCATGGGTCTCCTGTGGACGTTTTCCAATGGGCTCTAGCATACCTGTCTTGTAATCTTCATTCTGTCAGGCTTTGCATATCCTGTGCTTTTGAAGTCCTTTATCATGTCTAGCTTGACCTTATTTTGCTTTGTTTCTATTTTGACTTTGTCATCTATGTTTGGTGATAGGAAGTGTGCAAAAGAGGAAAACAAGTCTCATAGTTTGAGAGTAAAGATATTTTTAAGGGCATAACAGGGTTTTATACACACTATCTCAGCAATGCTGTGAAATATGTAATAAATAAATGTACCCAACAAAAGGGTAATGTATTCACCATAAGGCATTTCTAATTTTTTTTAAAGCTGACTAAGAGCAAGTAGAATTTCTACATATTTTCACATATTCAATCAGCAGCAGCAGTTCATGTTCTGGTTCATCAGGAGTCTTGTGGCCTTGCATTTAACATAGTTTATTAATGTCCAGAGCTAAGAAACAAACTTGCAACCTGCAGTATTCTCTCTCTCTGTCTCTCTCTGTCTTTCTCTTTCTCTCTCTCTCTTCCTCTCTGTCTCTGTCTCTCTCTGTCTCTGTCTCTCTCTGTTTCTCTCTCTTTGTCTCTCTGTGTCTGTGTGTATGTGTTGGTCTCATGGTTTGAACTCAGGGCCTGGGCACTATTCCTGAACTTTTGTGCTCAAGGATATTGCTCTACCACTTGAGCTGCAGCTCCACATTTGGTGTTTTGTTTGTTAATTGGAGATAATAGTCTCATCGACTTTCCTGCCCAGGCTGACTTCAATCTGTGATCTTCAGATCTTAGCTCCTTGAGTAGCTAGGCTACCAGTGCCTGGCTAATATGCTATATTTTCAGGCTTCTGTCATATATTTGCTGAGTGGTGACTATCTACTGAGTACCTACAATGTGCCTATCACTAGCAGTAGGCATGAGGGGAGAACATGAAGCACCATGCTTCAGGCTCTTGTGAAGCTTATACTCTGTAGTGACAAGTGTCGTACAGCATCATCCACGTTCCGGTGAGGTTAGTTCTGGGAAAAATGACCTTGAGATGTGCCTGGAGCAGCAAGAGCCAAGGCAGGCCATGGGACCTGACTGGAAAGTAGAGAGAAGCCTCCTCAGACAAAATATCTAGCTGGGATGGAAAGGACAAATAGGGTGGACACGGGTGCAGAGGACAGAGAAGAGTATTTGTGGGAGTGGTTACAGTATGTGCAAAAGTGCTGGGGGCTGCAGGTAGCACAAGGACTTGGGAGAGGCAATCACACGCGGACTTATATTCTTATGTTTTTAAAGCCTCTTGACATATGTACTTCCTTGGAAAATGTTTTCTGTATCTCTGTGCTTAGAGAACAGAGTATTTTCAAAGAAGTATATGCTTTAGGAAGAAGAAGGGAGAATAAGAATTACAGGAAATTATTGTACATCACTCTTCCTAGAAAATACCATTCCCATTTTGCAGACAAGCAAAATTGATTCTTTGCTAAAGAACTCTCAGATAAGGACAAGCTGTCATTCCACGGTCCTGCTAGTCAGGATACTTTCTTGAAGTCTTCTCCACATTGTTGCAATGTGTGTGGGCCTATGAAGCTGCTTACAGAAGCTCTGTTAATTGACTAAGGATACATAATATCCAGGAGCCCTCAAGGGAGTAATTTGTCCATGGTCAGATTCGACAGTGAAAGAGTAAGTCCAGTATTTGAATATCAGGTCTGTTTGGCCTCTCTTCTTTCCACTAATTCATACTTTCCTATAAGTGAAGAAGAAACTGTGGATAAGGAAAGGTCAAAGGGGTGGTTAATAAGTCATTAAGACAGGCAAGATATTTCCCCTAGGCAAGTCTTCAGGGCAAGGAAGAAACTGAATGAGTTTTAGAGAGCCGTTCAGTGAAAATACCTTAGATTAGCTGACTGAGAGCAATGAAAATGGAAGTTCTTTAATGCACATAGATGACCCGAGGCTTCAAACTGAGTCAGACCCTTGAAAGGAGTCTAGCACTGTTTCTACCCAGCTTTCTCTTACTAAGAAATTCTGTGTGTGAATGTTTGTTGTTGAGAAGCTTTTACTGATTTGTTTCTCTCACATGAGGAACTTCCTGCCATTCGGGTAGACTTAAACTCACTTTCAGGCAGACTCTAGCTAAGCAAGACTTCATATTTATTGCCCAGACAAACAACCTGATCTTGGGGAAGGTAAAGTAGAATTTCTCTGGCCAGTTATTAGGAATTTGCATGCTTGTTGAAAGTATCCCCTCCTAGAGAGGACTCTTCTTAGATCCAGCAGGACAAATGCTAGTGATTCAGGCCGAAAAATAGGTTTCCTAGGTGTGAAAGCTAATACTAAACAGATTGATGAAGCATAGGATCCAAAGCCTGAACACTGTTTTCTTTTTTTTCCAGCCTGCACATTTGTGAGGCATATCAAACATTTTGCCATTAGTCTCTCATGAAAGCAGTTTTGATTGGCTGTGCTGTCAAGATTGCTTCACTTCTTCCTCCCAAAGCCTCACCATCTCCCCCTTGCTCTAGCATTCTCTTATAGCAAATGATAAAAGGAGGCAAATGTTACCTTTACTCGATATGTAGACTTTGTCTGCTTGGCCTGTAAAATGATGTCTAGTTAAAAAAATTAAATTAGGCTGGGAAGGTGGCTCAGTGGTAGAGTGCTTGCCTTGCATGCCTGAGGCCCTGGGTTCGATTCCTCAGTACCACATAAGCAGAAAAAAAAGCTGGAAGTGGTGCTGTGGCTCAAGTGGTAAAGCGCTAGCCTTGAGCTGAAGAGCTGAGGGACAGCGCCCAGGCCCAGAGTTTAGGAGCAGACCACCCCTCAAAAAATTAAATTAAATCTAGTTATTATTATTATTATTTTTACAGGAAACAGGTTTTTTTCTTTGAAGGAGTTGATTTTTAAAGCACAATGATAATTCTGTACATTTAGTTTTAGATATTCGTTTTTTCCTCTAGAATATGGTCCTATGTAAATGTTGCTTCTAGGAATTTTCTTTTTTACATATGTTTTTATTGTAAAAATACTGTACAGAGGGGTTACAATTACACGAGTAAGGTAATGAGTACATTTCTTATTGAGCATTGTTACTTCCTCCTTTGTTTATCCCCTACCATCCCTTCCCTCCCCACCTTCCCAACTCCTCCCCACCACCCAAGTTGTAAAGTTCATTTTCAACATAGTGTCTTGTACATCTCATTGTTGCAATGGGTCAACCTGTATCCTTATTAAGTGAGGTAAGCCAGGCCCAAAGAAACATAGGTCCCATGGTTTCTCTTATTTGCAATAACTAGTATAAGTCTAGGACAAGCAGAAAAGGTCAAAAGCTATGTACATATGACCATATAAGATGATGTTAAGTGAAATGAACCCCAAGATAGGGACACAAGTGGTTTTTCCTTTCTTGCTTTTTTTTGTACTTTTTATTGTAAAAATATTGTACAGAGGGGTTACAGTTACATGAGCAAGGTAATGAGTCCATTTCCTATCAAGCATTGTTGTCTGTTCCTTTGTTTTTCCCCTACCATCCCTTCCCTACCCTCCCACCTCCACAACTACACCCCTCCCGCCCCCACCCAAAGTTGTAAGATTCGTTTTCAGCATAGTGTCTTGTACATCTCATTGTTACACTGGGTCAACCTGTATCCCTATTTAAGCATTTTGTTTTTTCCCTTCTCCTCCCCAAATTAGAGAAGTGTATATACAAGATACAAGGCCTTGACATCAAATACAGTAAAACTAGGGTTATACTATGGGGGAGGAACATACAAAGAAATCAAAAAAATCACATGGTACATTATAAATACATTAGAAACAATAGCAAGAAAGAAAAAAATGTATAATGTACTATGCGATTTTTTTGTTTCTCTTGTACGTTCTTCCCCCATGGTATACCCCGTCTTTTCACTGTTTTTGATGTTGGTGCTCTGCATCTTGTATACACATTTTTCTAACTTGGGGAGGGGAAGGGAAATAACAAAAAGCCTAGTTAATTCTTAAAAAATACGGACTTCTGGTTCCCTCTGAAAGCTCAGTGCCTTGGAAGGAGGGAGTGGAGATTCCCATCGGCCCACAATGGACCTAGGCTGAAAGGGAAAACATTTCCCTTATGAAGCCCTGCTCTGCCTCTGCTGGCATGTGGATTGGTGGCTGTCCTCTATCCTTGCTGAGACTGTGGCTCATGTAGTGCTGCCACCATGCTAAATGGCTATCTGACAGGAGTGAGAAGACCATGCTGTTCTCTTCCTAGGCTCCAGCCTAGAAGAAAAACCTTGAGGTCCTCCATTGCTAGCTCCTTGTCCATAGAGTTGTCACACAGGACTGTGGTGGTGGCCAGGACTCACCAGTGGCTGTATGGTCAGGAGGCCCACATGAGTGAGGGCTGCAGTTAGAGAGGAAAGAAAGGTAGCATCCTACAGAACAACTGCTATGGTCCACACAAGGCATCATTGGCTCCTACACAGACATCCTGCCAACCAACTCTAAGACTACAAGTAGTTTGAACATTAAAGGTAAATTCCACTTTAATCTCTGCTTCTATCAAGGGGGTGGAATAGATACGCTGAACAACCCTACCACTGCTGAAGAAAGTGAAGACTCCTCTGATGCCCCAAACAAAGTGAATAGAAGAATCCAGGAAAGCAAACACATATCAAAGATGCCTTTAACCCAAGGAACAACTGCTTATTCCTGGAAATCTTGAGTTTCCATTTTGATGATAGAGTAACAATTATACCAGATCAAGCTTAGGGACACAGGCAAGGAATCTAGAGGAGAAACCTGTACAAACTGGAATCTCAAAGGATTATTCAAATTAGCTAGAGGTATAAAAGTTTAAAATGAGTAAGCTAGAAAAAGTGGGGCTAATTGAAAAGGGACAAAATGATAGAATTTGATTATTGACAAAGAAAATCAGTATAAATAGGCTAAAGAGACTTGATGAAATATACAGTGAAAGTATGAAATCCAGGGTCGTAGGCAAACATAGCAAAGGTAAAGACACAGAAAGGTTGAACGCCAAAGGATAAGACATGTACCAGGGAAAACTGAACATTCTTATATGAAGTGAGAGAGACTGTAAAGCAAAATGTTCTAGCAGGACATTACATAAAGATAAAGATGCAATTCACTGGCAAAATATATATCCTCATATCAAATTACATGGTCTTAAAATGTAAGTAAAAGCAGATAGTTCTTCAAAAAATTTACAAAACCATTAGCAGAGTGAATATATTTTAAGAACTTAGCTTAGTATTTAATAGGTTAATTAGATAAAAAAATTAGAGAGCAGAATAGATCAATAGTTCAACAGCCAATTTTTGTTCGGTGAACGGAAATATATGACCCTTCTCTAAAATTAAATTGCAGAATACATACTCCCTTCAAGTGCACATGGTTTGTGTACAAAAAAGAGCAAATATATTAGGCCAACGATCAAATTTGAAAAATGGGAATAATATAGATTATCTGAAGACAAAATTATGTTACAAATCAAGAATATGAAACTGCCAGCATATAACCATATACTCAGAACTAAAAACAAAAACACCTTTGGAAGAATCCACAAATCATAAAAGAATCACAGTGGAAATCAAAATATATTAAGAACTTACAGCAACACAATGCACATCAAAACTGCAGCCAGTGACAATAGCAACAGAAAGGATTATTAATTCAACTTCTCATTTTGCAAGGTAGTGAAATGTGAATATCAAATCACTTAGAGATACTACAGCTATAGTACAGGACAATTTTACTTAAGCACATGTGTTTTTAAGCCCTAAGGGACAGAAAGGTAAATGGAATAATGCATAAAAAAGGATACATCATAAATAAGCAAGGCTTATCCTAGGAAACGGGGAACGATTTAACCTAAAATCCACCATGATGACCTAGCGTATTAATCAGCACATTAAAGAGAGAAAGATCATATGATCTTATCTATGAATGTAGAAAAAGTGGATAAAATTCAACCTTTATTCAAAATAAACAATCCTAGCAAACCAGTAATAGAACTATTCTCAATCAGATAAAGGTTATTTATAAAAGCCCATTAAACATTATGTTTAATGGCAAAATGTTAAAAGTGTTTTAATTGAGATGAAGCATAAAACAAGACTGTCTGCTTTGATTACTTCTATTTAGTTTCATAGAGAAAGTCAAGCCAAAGGAATAAACGAGGAAAAAGAAATAAAAAAGGAATCAAAAGAAAAAAACACACCAAACTTTATTATTTTCAGGGAATGGTATTATGACATAGAACGAGTTCAGTAATTTTTCACAATTCAATTAATCAATATGCTAAGATCAATTGTATTTTCTTCTTATTTAATCCAAAACAGCTAAAACTGCATTTAAAATATTACATCTAGGAAAAGTACAGAGTTAGAGGAATGGTATCAAGACAATGTGGAATTGATCAATGAAGGAACAGGGATCAATGGAACTAGCTCAGAGCTCAGAAATAGATTTATATAAGCACAGTCTTTGACGAAGGAGCAAAGACAATATGATAAAGAAAAGAATTATTTTCAAATGCTGCAGAACTCTATATCCATATGCAAAACAGGCATCTAGACAAAGCCCAAACTTATACTCTTCATAAAAACTAATTCAAAATGTATACCAGTCTTCAATGTAAAATGCAAATCTATAGACCTCCTAGAAGAAAGCATAGGAGGAAATTTGTGACCTTTGGTTTGGTAATGATTTAGTAGATATAAAACTAAGAAACACAACACATGAAAGAATTGGTAAGCTGGACTTCACTAAAATTAAAATTTTCTGCTCTGCAAAAGAAATTGTTAAAAGAATAAGAAGACAAGTCACAGTCTGGGAATCTATTTGCAAAAGATACCTTAAAATGAGCTGTTACCCAAAATACACAAAGAACTCTTAAAAATTCAAGAAGAAAGCAACACAATCAAAAGAGTTTAAAAATATCTCATGAAAGAAGATATACAGATGGAAAATTAGCATATGAAAAGATACTCTTGAGGCTGGGATATAGTTCAGTAGAAGAACACTTACTTGCCTAGCATGCATGAGGCCCCCGTGTTCAAGCCTCAGGACTTACTGGAACAAATTGGGATTGAAGAGAATGTAGAGGAAATTGATGAATGAGACAAAGAAGAAAAAACAAGAAAATATAAGTGGAATATGCAAAATCTTTGGGACATTGTGAGAGACTTTCCCTATGCATTATGGATATGGAAGGAGTAGAGGTACATCATAGTGGCACAGATCATATTCTGAAGGCTGGGCTAATCAGGAGGCTGAAATCCGAGGATCGTGGTTCAAAGCCAGCACGGGCAAGAAAGTCCGTGAGACTCTTATCTCCAATAAACCACTAGAAAACTGGAAGTGGCACTGTGGCTCAAGCAGTAGAGTGCTTGCCTTGAGCTTAAAAGCACAGGAACAGCACCCAAGCCCAGAGTTCAAGGCCCATGACTGACCAAAAAAAAAAGAAAATATTTTGAAGAAGTTAGTGAAAGCTGGGCGCTGTTGAATCATGCTTGTAGTCTTAGTTACTCAGGAGGCTGAATTCTAGAGGATTGCTGTTTGAGGCCAGCCCAGACAGCAAAGTCTGCTAGACTTCCTCTCCAAAATTACTAGCAAAAATCAGGTCTGCAGGCGTGGCACAGGTGGTAGAGCACTGGCTTAGCAAGCATGAGGCCCTGAGTTCAATCCCCACTAGTGCTCCTCGCCCCTCAAAAAAGGAAGTCGGGTAAAGGATGTTTCTGGAACACTAAATAGGAAAGATCAGAAAATACCCCTGAATACCTACCTAAAATAATATATGGCATAAGGAAAAATTATGAAAGCTGAAAGACACACTCGTATTGAAAGAAAAACAGCAGATTTTCCAACACAAATTCTAAATGCAAGGAGGTATGGAATGATAAACTTCAAGCCCTGAAAGTGTCAACTTAGATTAATGTATCTGTCAAAGTTACCTCTTCATAATTGAAGAAGAGATAAAAAACTTTCCATGATAAACAAAAAACCCCACTAAATTAGCACTGTTGAAGATAATGAAGGAAATCCTATACACAGAAGAGGAAAAGAAATACAACAAAGAAATTAGAATAAAGAATAAATCATTCTAGATGAGACCATAGGTAGACTTGCATCCAACTCCAGGGTGGCTAGGATGTTAAAATCTAATACTGATCTAATTAGTTATAAGCTAAATGTGTCTAAACAGTAGAAGGAAAAGTGACAAGTTCAAAAGAAGATGAAATCTTATAACAGTAGCAACAAAAACATGGGCAAGAAGCAATTTTTCCCCATTGTTCATGCAATGTGTTAGGTCATTCCAAAAATCACTGCAGGCTGATATTTGTGTGATAGGAGTTTGAAAAAGGAGGCAAATACTTTAAAACTGCAATAAAATAATGCTAAGCAGGCATATGCTAGTATTATAATGCTGTAGGGTGATATGAAGTCATCAATGTTTGCTTTTGTCATAGAAAATATATTGTATAGAGATGGGGAATATTTATACTTACATGGAACCAAGAGACACCTTTACTTATTATTTATTTAGTTAACTGGGGGTAAAATTTAGGGGCTTGTAGATTCTAAACATGCACCATATACCATCAGCAAAGCCCCAGCTCTATTTCACCTTTTTCAAGAGTAAATCTGTCTCTTTTCAGCTTCTATAAGTTCTTAGAGCTACTATATCTTTCATTTGAATGTCTTATATTTGGAGATGAATATTTATCTCTAAAAAATGAAATCATGTTATTTACAGAAAAATAGATGGAACTGTGAAATGAAATAAACCAGACTCAAAAAGACAAAGTGCATATTTTCTCTCATATGTGGCTTTATATTTTTAAAGACATGAAACTAGAAGCAGAGACTACATGGGGAGACAGAGGGAAACAGCAAAAGTGGGAGGAGAGGATCAAAGAGAGCAAAGGTAGTGAAGATGATCACAGTATACTATACACACATATGAAATGTAATGTCATAATGAGCCAGATGCCAGTATCTTACATCTGTACTCTTTGCTGTTCATAGGCTGAGATCTGAGCACAGAGGTCAGAAGCAGGAAAGTCTGTAAGACCTATCTCCGATTACCACCAAAAACTTGGAAGTGAGCTGCTGCTTATGTGGTAGAGCACCAGCTTTGAGTAAAAGAGCTGAGGGACAGTGCCTAGGCCCTGAGTTCAAGCCCCAGTACTGGCACACGTGCACGTGTACACACACACACACACACACACACACACGTCACAATTAAATTCATATTGTACAATTAATACATGGTAAGAAAAATTGAAGGCATAAAAATACATAATTCTGTCTAAATTTCGTACACTCCCTGATTCATTGAGTTTTCTGGTAGTTATTTTGTATATTTATTATTCTTTGCCTGTTTTTCTATTTAGTTTTGATTTCTAGTGAGAAAGTATTTCTAAGAACTTCATACATGTGATTTATTCATAATTATGAAAATTTTATTCCTGTCAACTTATCAGAATATTTTACCAACAGATTGCTGGCTGGACATCAAACCCAGGGCCTGTGCATCCTAGGCAAGCACTCTGCCATTGAGCTAGATCCATATCCCAAGAAAATATTTTCTAATAATTTGTTATAGTTTTAAATCTGAATGTCATTTCTGTTTTTTTTAAAAAGGTATTAGCCTTCTTGAGTGCTGAAGAAAGGCCACCAGACATGACAATTATGTTTCTATTTCCTATTTCCGTTTAGTTCTTCCTTTGCAAATTGTTTTGTTTTGTTTGTTCAACTTTTAACACATCAGTCCTAATTGGTGCTGAAAGCTTTCCAGTAATTAAAATAAAAATTCTTTCTCATTTGTGCTTTGATAAATTATTTACTGTAAGTAGGATGCATGCAGTTTTCTTGGTTTATTCTAGCTGCACTATTCTACTCAAATTCGACTCCATTACTAATTTATTTTGCTCATTTGCCTTTTGGAATGGGTCTCACTATGTAACCTTCTTATTTTATCCCCCCAAGTACTGGGCTTATAGGTGTCCATCACCATATCAGGTTCTTTATCTTAATATCGAACTGTTTTTCCTCCCACAAACCAATACTTAATTTTTTTTGTTTTAATAAAAAAATCAATATTGCCTGCTGGTCTATTTTTCAAAATCTTCCAACAACTCTATAAGGTGATGTAATTTTTCTATTTTATTGGAAACTAAGGCTCATAAAGTGAAATGATGTTTCTTCTTTAATAGATCATATAGATCACCATTATTAATACTTTTCTCTTTTTGGTATATAATAGTTGTACAAAATAATGGGATTTGTTATGAAAAATTATTTGCTTAGTTACTTTCAAGTGTGTTCTTAGAATATTAAACAAGCATTTAATTGATTTAAAAAGGAGTTCATCATACCCCAAACTGTATTTGGCCTTTGGTTTGTAATTCTTTTTTTCAAAAGAGTCATTAGTGAGTTTTTCACAACTTTCTGATCATGGTATACTATAAGTATATTCTCAAATTTTGTGAGAACCTTTGTACTGTGTATCTTAGGTTACTTGGCTGATCTGACATTTTCTATCAAGGTTTTGATTCATATGAAAAATTGAGCAAATATACAATGCTCTTGGGAGGGAAAAACAACCATTTTGTGGGTATATTTACTAATCAGTTTGAAAGGCAAATCATCTAATTGGCTAAAAATATCTGAAAATAATTCTCACTGCTTTAGGTTCTCAGAAAGCCTAGAGTAAAATCAACCAGTAGGGACTGGCTTTGGGGATATGTGTGCTCTCAGCCTTCATGTATTCCATGAAAACGCCTCTGGGTAGAAAGTTCATTCTTACTTTTATTGGCTACCACTTGGAGGCCTAAGAACAAGTGTTAAACATGATCTCTACCACATACTCTCAGAATCCTTGAGGGAGAACAATATCCTTTCTTCCCTGTTGGCTAGCTCCTCACATTCACTGTACCTGGGCCTTGCTGCATTCCTGCACTCTTTCTCTGTACTACTGTTTTCCTACAGCCATACTAACATAGAACACACAGGACAAATCTCGGGTTCAGAGGCTAAAATTAGATGCATAAGCAAAGTGATCAAAGTAGCATTGTTTCTATTCCTAACCACAGGGCATGGTAATGTATTCATTGTTATATGAAATGATTTTTCAGAGTCATTCAAATTTTTTGGTTGTAATTCTGATTTTCCTGTACTGAATTTAATCTTAGACAGCCTAGTATCTGATTATTTCCTGGCTTTCTAATTTTGTTCCTAATCATGGGAAAAAGTAGAAAAATAGGCACTATCCCTTAAATGTGTTTGGTCATGAAATGTCTGCTTGTTTAGTTTGGCATAAAGGAAATAATGCACGGGGATTGAAGGTGAGGAAAACATTAACAAGGAGAATTGTGTCTGATGTTTCAAAGGCCAGGAAAAGCTTAGTGCCAATTTCCCCTTTTTACTTTTTGAGCTAATTTTTGGGGATAGCTCATGAATATCTAGGAATATCATGAATATCTCAGACTCTCAAGAGTTCTAGAAATTTGCCAATCATAATATTAATGTAGTTGACAGTTGCCTTGCAAAGTCTTACCTGTACAGACATTTAAGTTTTATATGTATCTGCATACCAAAAGTATTAGATGGAACAATAAAATGATAACTGGTTACCCAACTAATTTTATTGTATATTTTCCAAATTAATAACCTAGATATTATACAATGTACACATCCATTTAAGGTAATAAACCCATTGTCATACAAATACCAATCCTGATCCATTCTAGTCCTTGACGAACTGATTTAAATATATCTACGAATGATTAATTTTTGATAAGCATTAATGAAGATAGAAAGGATTAGCTTTAAATGATCAAATATGTACAAAAGCATAAAATAAGATCCAAATTGCTCATGTGTTGTGATCAAGTACAATTATCGAGCGTTAAGTCTATAGATCCAGAGTACTGTCTACTTCTGACCGTAGATAATACAAACATTGTCAAACATCTACTGTGAAGTGGCTTGTTCCTCTGACATGGAGTCTGATGCCCCAGTTAAGTTCTGCCATATGAATCCAGGAGTGAGAGACACCCTCACACGCTGGAATATCAACCATGACCCGTAAATAGCAGAAAACACCTTATTTCTCTTTGCTAAGTTCCCAGGCTTAATAAACAGAGATAAAAAGATCAACCAGTTATATCTGATTCTGGCCTCCAATATAGCTCATTTTCTTTGAGAAGTAAATGAAATCTATTATTGTAGAGCAAGGTAAACTAACCCATATTATCAAAAAATGGCCATAATAATTTCTTTTCAATAGTTTGTACATATAAGCAATAGATTGCTTCAGAAGATTGTAATGAAAATGATTAAACATTACCTATTTTAATAATCCCCGACTAGATGTAAAAATACCATCTAGGCAGAGGACACATCTTTATCACCTGCCAGATGGAGAGGCATCTTTCTTAAAACCAAGCACATGCTTAGAAAGTTCTAACTCTGTGTTTACCTGAATTTAAGGACATGAGGTACACCATTGGAATGAATGGAAACTTCCTCAGATAAAGGTCTTGAGAAGACTAACAGAGCCTGAACCACATGTATCACATCTTCCTCAGACTGGAGCGGCTACAGCTCCCTCTACCAGAAATTTTCCAGCTGCAGCTTGCATCACACAACAAGGACTTCTTAAAATACAGCCTGTTTTATTCTGGGTGCTGGTTGTTCATGCCTGTTATCCTAGCTACTCAGGCGGTTGAGATCTAAGGATTGAGGTTTGAGGTTGGAAGCCATCTGGGGGCATGGGAAGCCCATGAGATTTTTTTTTTGGGGGGGTGGTCCAGTCGTGGGGCCTGAACTCTGGGCCTGGGCGCTGTCCCTCAGCTCTTCAGCTCAAGGCTAGCACTCTACCACTTGAGCCACAGCGCCACTTCCATTTTTTTTTCTTTTTTTGCTTATGTGGTGCTGAGGAATCGAACCCAGGGCCTCGAGCATGCAAGGCAAGCGCTCTACCACTGAGCCACCTTCCCAGCCCGCCCATGAGATTCTTATCTCCAACTGCTCTGCAAAATGCTGGAAGCAGAGCTGTGGCTCAAGTGGTAGAGCACCAACCTTCAGCAAAAAGAAAACAATCTTAAGGGACAGCATGTAGGCCCTGAATTCAAGCTGCAATATTGGCACAAATATATGAATGTGTGGGCGCTCACACGTGTGTGTGTGTGTGTGTGTGTGTGTGTATCTCTATCTCTATCTCTATCTCTATATCTTACCCAGTAACAATTAGTTGCTGAGTGTCTCAAGTTCCAAAATCAAAGCCAGAGCTATTCCTTATTAATTTTAAGAGCATGGAGGGCAAAAATGAATTCTAAATTTTATTTACAATAACAACTGGTTTTTATTGTGTACTTATGGGGAGGAGAGAGAGACAGAGAGACAGAGAGAGAAAAGGAGGAGAAGGAGATGGAGAGAAAGAGATTGCCTAATGTTCTGTTGTTCTAAATGTTCACATTGTCTAGTCTTGTATCTTGTATCTTTGGTGAAGAATCAGTCATCTCATCAATCACTTGCCTCAAAGCAATTATTCTACTAAAATCAACTCTCAATTTGCATTCTAATTGGGAAATATCTCAGTATTATTTTTATGGACAACTGATATATAAGAAGCACAATTCCCCTTTCTTTACTGTGTCTATCTGTGCAAATCAAAGCCAAAAGATAGGTCAATACCAAGAGAATATTTCTAAAGAAACACAAGACCATTTGATTAATAAACACAGAGGAATAATGTAAAATAAAAGACAAATTCCAGAAGATTCAACTTAAATGAAAATGGCATCACTTAATCATAGAAAGATTATGGAGCAGTCCCACCATTTTGAGTTATTTCTTGCATTTCCTTCCTCTGCTCATTTTCTTTTTTGCTCTTTAGACAAAGTAACAATCTTTTGAGGTTCATCAGTTAGAAGGTTGTAAACAAAAAATGAAAAGCATCATAATTCTCAGAGTAGTAAAATCTTTGAGAAAAAGTATCATGAAATGGAAAAAGATAAAGCAGGATTCAAGTCTGCTTGCTTGATAGAACACATTTAGCACCTTTTTGAAACCACAGTGGGTTTTTCATTCATAATTAAGGAGCTTTATAAAGACACTACTCTTACCCTCATCCTTCCATTCCTTATTGCTGGTCCATCCTCTGCCAATCTCAACACATACAAATCCATTTTGTATTCTCTTCCTCCACGGATGCTGAATCCAAATCCTTTGGCTCCTTTCTCCATGTCCACAGTGAAGTAATCAAAATCCTTTGGGTTTCAGAAAAATGGAATAAACAACTGATTAGTATTGGAGAAGCTTCTATGGTCATTTTCTCTGTTCTCTGTCCCTCTCCTAGTTAATGTTCCAAGTGACACAATGTTGTAAGAAGCAATCTGAACTCACAAATAATGAAAATACAAGGAACTGTTTCAAAGGTTTGAGCAGATCAGAGCAGTTAAATGTGGTCATTAATAGTATCACTATGTATTTCATGCTGATCTTCCGTGGCTTACTTAATACATGGAATTAGTACATATAAGCCCAAATGGCATCATTTGATTTTCCTTACTACTGTGAACACCTATTTATGGTCAGTTTGTGTGTGTGTGTGTGTGTGTGTGTGTGTGTGTGTGTGTTAATTACAGAGTTACATAAAGTGAAATTTAATGGGTCTGTTTCTATCTCTCCATTGCATTTGCATAGAATACTGGATATCAAATTAGATTGCACAAAATCAGTTTCTCTTTTCCTAAATGTCAATTCCTGATTTTCTGACCTTCACTGTTGTTAAACTCTTCTAGAGTAAAGGTGATCTTCAATTCCTAAGAGAACATAACACTATCTGAAAGTGAAGTTGAACTTCTTTTTTTATCTTATTATCTGGCTTGCCAGGTAGTGAATATTTGCTAGGTACTCAGCTCTGGTCTAGACACCCTTCACAAATGTTGAATCCTTAGCCTGGCATCTTTTTAGGAACTAGCAGCCCAGAGAGGCTAAGGAAGTTCTCATGAGGTACATTTAACATCAACAAATAGTTATAACAGTTGCATGCTTGACTGTACATACAGGAACCTGGTGGTAGTTGCAGAAGTTATAGTTTAGACGATAAAGCCCAGCCTGGCCTGACCCTTCTCAGAGAAGCTCAGCCTTTGCCACAGAATAGGATTTAGTAAATCATTATGGACCTAAACCACCTCCGTTTCTGGCAAATGTGAAATTATTTGCAGTAGCTGTATTCTGAGAATTCAGATACTAGCTTAAAAAACCCCAGAAAGTAGCATACTCATTCATATCAGCAGGTTACTACCCACACACTACTGATGGATTGGTGGATGGATGGATTGTCCTGCTTTGTTCTGAAGCAGATTTATTTCTCCAATGCATTTGGGGATGCAGGTGTTACTGTGATAACTTCAGAACAGGGAACAGGGATTTGGCTCACTATCCCAGAAGGGTGTTTTCCCTGTGTCCCTTCCTATTTCATTCCTTGGATGTTGGGAAGTCTTGGTGGAGCTGCTGAGGTACCTGCGGCTGCCTGTAGTCTGACAGAGGGTACTGCCTGGTGTCAGGGGAGTGTTGCCTGTAGTCCAGCAGAGGAGGTTGCCTGTAGTCCAATGGTGGGGGCTGCTGGTAGTCCCCGCCTGGGGGTTGCCTGTAGTCCAGTGGAGGCTGCCTGTAGTCTGTGAACGGAGGCTGTCGTATGTCTGGTTTCACATCTTGCCTTGCTTTTACTTCTGACCTGTAACTAATAAATTGAAAGGGGATTTGCTTCAGTATCCCAGAATTGTTAGGAGATGAGCATGATTGCATGAGCCCAGCCCAGCCATCAAAACTTGTGGTAGCCACTGCTTCTAGGAGTCTGCTTGTATATTTAGGACTTTGAGAAGATCGAATAACTATAATTTTACCTTGAAGACCAGATAATTTCTTTATTGGCTTTTAGTCTCACGGATACTTATTAGTATTGCATATTTGAAAAATATGACTACCTTGAACAATTACCATTAGGATAATCCAATATTTGGTGAGGACAAACAGGAAGTGCTGGAGTATGGATGTGTTTCTTTGGGGTTCTTAGAAGGGAGTTGGTAATGGAGTTGTTTCAACCAGTCCTGCGAGCAGGTGCCATTTGTTACTTAACCTTGCAGAGGGGACTCATTTCTTTTGTGAGTTGCATAATTCAAGCTTCGCTTTCTTCCTCAGCAGTCCACTCACCTACTGAGAGTGTACATGCTGAGAAGAGAATTATTTAAAATATGCTTTGAACAAGATGTTTAACTATGTAAATGCATGCATGAAACAAAAGGAAGCGAACTGTTGGCATCTGTCCATGAGTGCTGGTTCCTTTCTAGAAATGGCTTGCTTGGTGGTTTTGATGTCATGCTGTTTTAACTTATAGCCCAGGTACTTTATTTTTTATGATCTGTGTGGTATTGGTATGAAATATCCATTATGTGCTTCGTTTCCAACCAGATGTGTCACAAGGTAAAGGAAAAAAGGGTGAAATGAAGACTCTCCCCAAAGATTACACAAGTGATTAGAAATAGGACAGTAGAAACTTGTGACAGCTGTCATCCAGCCCACCAAATACTTCATGCTACACCAGAGTCACATGCCAGGATTTCCAGAGGAACTGAGCACTCATTAACAAGGAAAACACACTATGTTTTAATGAGGATTTCTAACTTTTAAGAGAGTAGTTCACTGACAAAGGAAAAATTTAGGTTGCTCTGAGTATGTGAAAAAATTTAAGGAAAATGAAAGCTTATTTGCGAAAAAGAAAACAGGATTTTTAAAGTTCTTTTGTTAATGAAAGGACAAAAAATTAGATCTTTGTAGCTATTAGTTCTATCAGCAGACTTAGAAGTAATAAAACTTGTTAGTGGTAAATCCTAGTAAATTTTTAGAGTATGGAAAAAGATCCAGAATTAATGCAGTCCAGGTAAAATTCTGCATCTTCTGGGACCTTAAGGAGATTTTTCCTGCCTCAAACATCTAGGCTGCAAGATCTGTGAGAAAAATAACATTTCTAATGCTCGTCTATTGACTTTGCTATTTTAAATTGCAGTCAAATAATGATTGCCCTCATTAGAGAAGATGAATTTTACTATTATATTTCATTTGGGAATATGCTCCAATGTGACTCTTGTTTGTTTTCAACAAATACTATAGTATTTCATACCTTTTCATTTTAAAGTTCATTCGCATTTTGTGAACGTACACACAAAAATGTCAGGGGAGAGGGAAATAGACATAGAAATAGAAACAGTTATGCAGGGAGCCATGGGAATTTACTCTAGGAGTAAATAAGATAGGATAAAATATGACTTATTCTAATTCCCAAAATAGAAATCTGTGGGCAAATTGCTCTCACTCTAACATGGGAATTGGCTCATTCCAACATGTAGGTGGGCCCCTTTTTACAAAAAACACTTGTCATATGGGCCGAAATAGAGCCATCTCTAGCTCAATCTAGAAAAAGGCAAAGAATTTTCCTCAGCACCTTGACATCTTTCAATGCAATTATGAAAACATTTATGATATCTGTGGAAAAAAGAATCTCTTTATGATATATAATTAAGCCACCACTAACCTTCAAAGACTTAAACCCAAATGAAGCCCAAATGCAGACCTGTTAAAAAGGTCTTAGGACTGAAGTAGCATTGAACAGGTATTAATATTATTGATAAAAAATAAGATGAGAACTATAGGCAAATACAATGATAATTTATACAAAATTGGATCAGGTTAAACCCAGAGTTAAGAAGTATTTGATTTTGTAGTCAGAAAAAACAGCTTTCCAATGTGTACTGCCACTGTGATGGGGGCTAAAGTGCCTCCATTTTGAGCTAGTAGCCAGAGTGCCTTACTCCACTGTGCACCCCATAGAACCATGAGACTCTCAGACTCCATCCTTCATTCCATCCAACCTTTCCTGGAGGAACAGTGGGCAGTTGTGGATGAGTAAGGATAGACTAGCCGAAGAGCACACTGAGGAAAGATAAGACTAGTCATCTAAGGATGAGATTACCCACTAAAGACTAGAAGCAAGTCCCACATCCAGTGTGTCCAACCCTGAAAAGAGAAGACTATGGTGGAAAGATTAATCTAGAATGGCAAAGCCAAGGACTGCTAGGATTAAGTCTTTCCTCTTGAGTCTAAGTTGGATCCTGGGGAAAGTTAGAGCTATCTATTGAGGTAGCAAATAGTGAAAGCAAACACATCTAGGAGCTAATTACTAAAGTGCCCAGGTCTTCATTTTCTATGGTCTTCTTTTTTCATTTGTCAAGTTCTTACCTCTGCATCATTTGCTGTATGGGGCTTTTCTCATCTCTACGATATATTAGAAATGTAAGTGGCTGATAGCAAATGACATTTGCTTTCCATGATAGCATGGGAAATATTACAGTAGAACAGACTTTACAGAAATCTTACATGGGCAACAACATGAATAAGGAACCCATAGAGATCTGGGAATCAAAAACAATCTCCTTCCAATCTTATCAACATGGGAGACTGGACATGGGAAGCATCTGTTCAGAGACCCATGGAATCCTGGGTAAGACTGGTGAGCAGATCTGTGTAACCACATGGTGTATGTGCTTCTGGTAAATTACATGGTGACACCTTTTCTTCTTCTTTAATCATTCAACTCAACCCAGGCTGTCTGTTACACACCACTCACAATAAGAAGCAGTGCCATTTTTGTTTGACACTCCCTTTTCTAGAGATTTAAAGTGACTTGTTCATATTAGTCCATATGCTTGTATGTGTGGAATGGAAGTCAGATTGTGGGTAGGAGGATGTACGGTTACCATGCAACCTAAAAGTGTAAGTACACAAGAATGCTAAGGAATCCTTGCATATTTCCTTCTTCTACGCTGCAATAACTAGTCTATGTCTGGGACACGCAGAAAAGGTCAAAAGCTATGTATATTATGACAAGATAAGATGATGTTAAGTGAAATGAACACCAAGATAGGAATACAAGTGGTTTTTTCTTTCTTGCTATTGTTTCTAACAAATTTATAATATATCATGTGATTTTTTTGTTGCTTTGTATGTTCCTCCCCCATAGTTTAACCCTTGTTTTCACTGTATTTGATGTTGGTGCCGAGCATCTTGTATATACACTTCTCTAATTTAGGGAGGGGAAGGGAAAAAACAAAATGTTTAAATAGGGATACAGGTTGACCCATTGTAACAATGAGATGTACAAGACACTATGGAAAAACAAACTTTACAATTTAGGTGGAGGCGGTGGGGTGGGGGGGGGAGTGTAGTTGTGGAGATGGGAGGGAAGGGATGGTAGGGGAAAAATAAAGGAGGAGGCAACAATGCTTGATAGGAAATGTACTCATTACCTTGCTCATGTAACTGTGACCCCTCCGTATAGTATTTTTACAATAAAAACTTACTTAAAAAAAGCAATATGCAATGATTTCAGCTGTCATCTTAAAACCCTACAGATTTCTACCACAGTAGGATAAAGATCAGACCCTTTTGCATACTTATAAGGACCTTTACAGTGGGCCTGCTGCCCTCACTCACTTCATCTCAAACCATGTCCCGTCCCTCATCCTCTTTCAATCACCATGACCTTGACCTTTGTCCTTCACACTTGCAATGGTCCCTCTAGGTAGGCCTTTGTAAGTATTCTTCAGTTGGACTCTCCTGAGTGTGCTCTTCATCTAGTAACCCTACCTATCTTCAGTTTCTCATTTTTGTTCTCTAGGACAATTTCTCTTATTGTGAAGAACACAATCTAGCTATATTTCCTAATAAAAGCTCTCTCTCTCTCTCTCTTGCTCTCGCTCTTGCTCATATGTGTATATGTATACAAATATACATCTCAAAATTACATAAAATGACAGTACATTCTACTATATGAAAATCTCTCTCCCTGCCTATAGCCAGAACTGTCGCCAAACATTTGCCCACCTTCCCTTATCTCTCAGAATTAGAGAAAACGTTACCTATTATCATGTCCTTGCAGCTGAAGTGGCTGAGGCGGTGCGGGTTGGGTGACAGGGCTGTTTGGAGTGGCTGGGCTTGGCTGGGCCAGAGGGCTCTGCTGGGCCAGGGGGCTGTGCTGCTGGGCCAGGGGACTCTGCTTCTCTGAGCTGGGTGCCGAAGCTGGGCTGTTGAGCTCTGATGAGGAACCAAAGCAGCAGATGTGGTTAGGTTGGCATTTGATCCGGGGCAAGTGGTGGTCAGAGGTAGACACTCTGCCTCTTCAGATGAGTTCAAGACTTGGATCACTTCAGTCTCAGTAGATTAAACTTAGCAGGGTTCAACCCACTCCTGCAATGAGTGTTCTTTCATTACTTATAACCAACCGTATCAGACGAGGTTACCTCGTTACCTTGTCAGAAGAAAAGATTACCCAGACAAACCTAACCTCCAAACAACCCACCCAAATCCAAACAACAAAACGCCAGTAAAAACTAAGAAAAAAGGAAAAGACATAACCTCTAGGACACATCCCAACATTTTTTTGCTGACAGAAAATGTTTTAGTCATATTCTTCAACTCTATGAAAAGGGCTCTGTAGTTTAAGGTGCCTTCAAACTCAAGATCCTCTTGTCTCAACCTCCTAAGTGCTGGCATTGGAGTCATGGACCACTATACCTGGCTCAATAAGTCATAGTGGGGTTACAAAGAGGTAATCTTAAATGGCATAAGTGCTATTTATAATCTCTGCTTTAGTCACCTACCAGTCTTACCATCTAATAAGCTTCTGTATCTGTACCATAATTCTTTGGAAAGAAGGGCAACACTGAGCTCAGGAAGATTTCTAAAACTATTCTTTCCCGCCAGAAAGCTGCTATATTTTTTATCCCGAATAACAGAAAATTTCCAACTGAAATCATCTCTATAGGACGAACAAACACATTTCACATCAGGAAGACGGAGAAGCAGATCAGAGTTTTAGTGATCAGCTGTGCCTAGGGCTTATTTCCATTGGGTATTTTATATGTTTATATGTCTGTAGATGACAGGTTTTTGAGAAATGGTCTTTGTCTTCTTTTTCTCTGGTTGGGTGACAAAAGGGGAAGGATCTATTAGCATTCTATTCTACACCCCTTTCTTCTCTCATAGCCCACATATGTTAATTTCTTCTCCATTTTTATCAGCATTTCTTACCCTTGACATTCTTAACATTTTGGACCAGAAAATTCTTTGCTGTGAAGGGCTGTCTTGTGCAGTTTAGAATGATTAGTGACATCTCTGGCCTCTCTCCACTAGATGACAGTCGCATCCCTACCCCCATCACGACAGTTAAAATTGTCTGTAGAGATTGCCAAATGTCCCCCAGGGAGCCCACTTCATCCTGGTTGAGAATACCGTCTTACATTTAAAGTCAAGCGTCTGTGTAGCCATTTAGTGTCTGCACATCGATAATCCTAAAGTGGAATGAGGAGGAGTACTGAGTAAAACAGGGGGTAGCAAATAGGCCTATCAGCCTCTATGTGGGACATGATGGTTCATTCACCAGTGAGCTCCAGTGATGGAACTCTTGGAAGACATTAACAAACCAGCAGCTACAAACTAGTAATGAACCCACTGGGTGTGGAAGTGATAGACACATGCTGGATTGCCAATTCAGAACTGTAGGCCCCTTAAAGGCATGATTGTGAGCTGTGATCTTTACCACTCTGCAACCTCAGGGGGGAGACCTTGTACAGAGAAATTCAAAGGCTGAGTGGGAATTTCAAATTCCTATCAGATGCCACATTTCCGTACACCACAAAACTTCTTGAAGCTTTTCAAAATCAATCTGACTTTGAAGAATCCTCCAGAGATAAATAAGGTGTTTTTTTTTCTTTTCATTGTTCAGGCTTGCAACACTATCTTTTCTGTCTATCGAACTCTGGGTTAATGAACATCATTAAAAAAAATGACACTGAGGGTCTTCCTCTACCGAAGGATCAGAAAAGCCCCTGTCTTAGGATTCACACTATTTAGCCTGTAACTCCACAGACCTTGATTTCTGAATGAAATTGGTGGTGAGGAAACAGAATGTGGGATACAACTGAGTGTGAGGTTGTGCAAAAGTGGAAATTATGGTCAATCTCTGACAGCAGCTGAGAGGACTCCAGGACCCTGGAAGCAGGCTGAGGAGACCCCAGCGAGCATGCCCATGTCCTGACTCCCTTGGCAAGGCTGCCCTGCGGTACTCACCCTCCTGAGGAATGATGCGAAGGGTGACACTAAGGCCTGCATCCTTGATGAGCTTCACGATGTCAGCGTGAGGCATGTTGATGATGGACTGGCCATTCACTGCTAAGATCCGGTCTCCCACTTTCAGTTTTGCACAGCGATCTGCAGGACTCCCATCAATGATGCGTCCAATTTTATGGGGCACAGCTAAAAAGACCCCAACAGAAATAAGTATGAGGGACATCATCAATACATGCTCTATCTTTCAGTCTCAGTCCCAAAGAAACACTACAATGTCAGAATTCCTTCTTTTGTCATTGTATTTGCCTTTTGTAATCACGATCATTTCTAGTAAATGTAGTCCTGTGCATACTAATGAGACCAGACTTTATAGTTCAAGTCCTTTGCAGTGACAGGCCAATTCTAAACACATAGACCAGATGTTCTCAAACTTTGTGTGCATCCTAATTACACCTGGTTTAAAATGACAGTTATGGCTGGGTGCTGGTGGCTTATACCTGTACTCTTAGCTGCTCAGGAGGCTGGGATCTGAGGATTACTGTTCAAAGTCAGCCTGGGCAGAAGAGTTGTGAGACTCTTCAGTTAACCACCAAACAGCTGGAGTGGAGCTGTGGTGCAAGTGACAGACAGCTAGTCTTGAGTAACAGCTCAGGGACAGTGTCTAGGTCTTGAATTCAAGGACTGGTACACATGTGTATGTACGCATGTAAGTGCACATGCACATGTGCATGTACACGCACACACACAGACACACGACACACAAAGACAACAACAAGACAGCTACCTAGGCCTCTGAATCCAAATCTGACTGGCCAAGGACCATGTGAATCCCAATATCTGGGAAAGAGCTGAGGACCATGGGTTTCTAACAAGCTCCCCAGGAGCATCCAATACATTTCAGTGAGTGAGACACACAGAGATACCACTAAAGAGCTGGTATTCTACAGATAATAATACAGATTCAGAAAGATACCAGGAATACCAGCAGTTGATTTCTATCCCTTCTGTTTTTCTCAGGGAGAAAATAGAGAAAGAAATGTGTATTAACTCGGGCAGTAGCCACCTGGTAAAGAAGTTATATCTAATTTCCTACTATCTGCTATTTAGTTTTAAATTTTAACTGGCTCTTTCTGTTTTATGTTACTATGTGGCCTGGAGAATTTGAGGCCACACACACAAATCTATAAAGACATACTTTTAAGTGGTATGAGAAAGAGAAATAAAAAATGCTATCAGTTGAACAATGATCCTCCTATGACTGTGAGATGCTGTGCAACCCATAAGTTAATAAAGATAAAGAAAGGCTTCAGAACCGATGGGACATGATACATTCGTGTATGCGTAGGAAGGGCCAGATCCAAGAGAATGGAGATTTTCCTAGTAGATTGACTTGCATTCAGTGTAAATGGTTGAATGGGGTTGGGTATCAAAAGTAATTGGTGTCTTTAGGAGTTCCTTTCAGGAGTTTATGATGTGGAAAACTGTTGTCTTTCGATTCTCTATTGAAAACAGCTCCAGACAGGAAATCAGCTGTCAGTGACTCTGCTTACTGTATGGAATTGGATATTGATTTCATCTTCAGCAATGGACAGGGACACTATCCACCCTTCTACATGCTCAAAGGATGTCTACTCATTGAAGTCAGTGAAGGCAGAACACCAGCTAATCACCATGATAAGGAAGGACAATTAGCAAGTTAATGAACCAGTACTTTGTTTACTCTTCTATTGTGAAAGGTTATAGATAACATATGAAAATATTGGCCAAGCCTGGTTCCCTGAAGTGAAGCTCATTCTGTTGGAAGCTCAAACTCATTTTTATTTACCACAAGCACTAATGGGTTTAATTTAGAATGCCTTACATAGAGCATACTAATGATCATCTTAGAGTATTAGAATGGTATGTTTCTTGGGTAGAAATAGAGTACGAACAATGAGTGTCTTTAAAAAATAATGTAGGTATGCAAAGTGTTAAGTTTTCAAGCATAGGGTAAAGTTTCTCTACTGCTTTTGCTCCTGTTTGTGTTCCAAAGTGTCTTAATGGTCCACAAATGATTTGTTTCCCTTGTCTACAATGTGTATACTATTCCCCATCTTGTGATCTTGGGAAAGTTATCTAATTTCTCTAAGTTTGGTTTTCAACAGTAAAATTGGGATAGTAATATTAAATGAACTATCATACACAATCATGGCATGAGCATAATCACTACAACAGCGCATAGTACAGAAGAACTGATCTGTAAGCACCCACTGTCGTTCTGTTTATTGATATTCTCTTCTAAGTATCTCTTATATCACAACTGATATGTGTGTGCTTGGTTGTTTTTCATGTGGAACAATCTTGTAATAATTTGAAACAGAAGGAACACTTCCTTTATGATGACAGAGAGCACACATTATCTCCTAAGTATCACACAGGAAAACACCTTGTTTAAAAGATAGAGCTGTTTAGGGATTAGATGCTGGATGAGGTGGAGGGTCTAGATTTCAGTTATTTCCAACAAAATATATTACAGGTTTTTGTGGAAAATCATCAGTTTTTAAGTAAGATTTTTTTTTCTGGTCCTGGGTTTTTGGACTCAGGGCCTGCACACTGTCTCTGCTTTTTTACTAAAGGCTAGAACTCTACTACTCCAGCTCCACTTCTGGCTTTGGGGCAGTTAACTAGAGATAAGAGTCTCATGGACTTTCCAGCCAGGGTTGGCTTCAAACCTTGATCCTCAGATCTCAGTCTCCTGAGTAGTTAAGATTACAAGCATGAAACTCTAACACTTGACCATGAAGTAAGAATTTATTATTCAAAGGAAAATCAAGGAAGTAGTGTTGTGGCTCAAGTGGTAGAGCACTTGCCTTGAGCTGAGGAGCTTAGGGACAACACCCAGAGTTCAAGTACCACGACTGAACCCCCTTCCCCCCAAAAAAAGGGAAAATCAAAAGTATAGATCATTTGATTATCTATTTCCTTATTTACTGAAATTGATAATAATTTTAATTTTTTGAAAGTTATTAGTAATTTCTGCTATCTCTTATGAGTACTTTTTGGAAACAAGCACTGTGATAAGTGATTTATATGCCATATAAATATAAATATATCATATATATTAGATATATAAATCTATAATGCATATTTATATATAGTATATAAATATAATTATATACACATATGTTTATATACACATAATTATATTTATTTTTAAGTATAAGTATAATATAATTTTTAACAAATTATACAAGGTACCTGATATTATTACACATTTGTGGTACACAGATGGTAAATATATATATATATATATATATATATATATATATTAGCTAGTAATTTGCTCAGCATCACATAAGGCAAACATGACTTAAAACCCCAGTAACTGTGATAGCAGATGATAGATCTCTTTCTCTTGGTGAGCATTGTATACTGCCTCTCTCGACTTCACTGTCTCTGACCTCTAACCTATTCCTCAATTTGTGCACACCTGCTGCTTTTATTTGGGACTCCAGCTTGCCTCTAAGCCAGCAAGCACAAGCAATTCAGGAGTGGTTCTGATCCAGAGAAGGGCAGAAGCTAGGAACTGAGCTTGAAGTGGGTTCTTTGATGCAGCTGTCTTCTGACAGGTGAAGTGTGGGGAGAGAAGAGAGCAGAGGAAAATTGGATATTCTTCAGATCCTGTTTAGTTCGAACTTCACATCCTAGCACCATTTCTTTGCTTGAAGTAATTTCTTTGGGTATTAGAAACTGACATTTGAAATGAAATTCAAAAATATATTTCAAAACAGAGACAAATGGTGTTTGGATGGTTTGCTGTCATGATTTATTCATGCCTCTGCTCCTTTTCATTACCATGGGTCTTCTGGAATGTACCGGGCATAAAATCCCAGATATTTTGAAATACCAGAACACACATACACACACAACACACAATTTTGTATGCTAAGTAATAATACTTGTATTTGTTAATTTCCAGACACTGTACTAGACACTTTAGCTATGAAAATATTAATTCACTGCTAAGAAAAACATGTGTCAAACCCAGTATCCAAACCCTTGCCCATAGTTTCAAACACTAGGATAATTTTCTTTTTCTTCTTTTTTTGTTTAAATAATTTTTTCTCTTTTTATGTGGTTCTTTTATGTGGTACCAAGGATTAGAACCCAGAGCTTCGTGCATGTTAGACACTAAGCCACCTTCCCAGTCCCAATTTTCTTCTTCTTTTAAATTTACTTTTTATTTTTCTTCTTTTTCTTTTAATATATGAGAGGCTGGAAGAAATTTGAATCATGAGGGGGAAAGGTCTGACTGGTGAGACTGTTCAAAAAGTACTCTTGAAATTTTAAGATGCAAGCTTCACTGTAAATGGGATTTTCTAGTTTCAAGGCCATTTTAATTTGTTTATTCTTTCAGTAATTATAATGGAAACCAAAATAAAAGACCAAAACCACACAAAAGTATTCAAAAGTAACCACATGGACCTACTGGGTGGCTTGCATAAAATATGGATGAACATACAATTTAGCATACAATTTAGAAGTATATATCTGAATTGATCCTGTGTGGATTATAATGTGATGGTGGGATGTCCTGTTCTGGTCTGGTCTATTTGGAGTTCTAAAAGCTTCTTGTATCTGAATAGGCCTATCTTTTTGCATGTTTGGGAAGTTCTCTGCTAGGATCCTGTTAAACAAATTTCCTAGACCATTAACTTCTGTCTCTAGGTGCTTCTCTACACCCATTATCCTCAGATTAGGCCTTCTGATTGTGTCTTCCAAGTGTTGGATAGATCTATTTCTTGGATTTGTCTTGGATAGTTGTATGTTTTCTCTATAAAATCTAGGCTGTCTTCAATCCCCAAGATTCAATCTTCTGCATGGTCTAACCTACTGTCAAGACTTTCTACTTTGTTTTTTATTTCTTTTCCTTCTAATTGGTCTGCTTTGATGGCTTCAAATTCTTTGTTGGAGCTTTGTTTTAGATCTTGGATGAACTTCTTTACTTCCTTAATTTGGTGTTTGGTGTTTATTCTTAAATCACTTAGTTGATTGGTTATGGTTTCCTTGGACTCCCATTCCTTCTGTTGGGTTCCATTCAGCATTCCCTTTGTGGTTTCCCTGAATTCTTTCAGCTGTCTGTTTATGGATTGCATGAATGCCTCTATTGATCTTTGTCTATTCTCATCCCACTCTCGAAATTCCTATATTAATCTTTGATTAGCTTCCTCATGTTCATGCAATTCCTGGTCTAATTTGTGGAGGGGAAGGGCAAAAACAAATCGTTTAAATAGGGATCCAGGTGGACCCATTGAAACAATGAGATGTACAAGTTGTTATGTTGAAAGGTAAACTACAACTTTGGCTGCACGGGTGGGGGGAGGGTGGGTGGGAGATGGGAAGGGATGGGAAGGGGAAAAAAAGAAGGAAGCAACAATGCTTGATAAGAAATGCAAAATGTACTCATTATCTTGCCCATGTAATTGTAACCCCTCTGTACAGTATTTTCACAATTAAAAAAAAAGTATATGTTTGAGCCGGGTGCCAGTGCCTCACACCTGTAATTGTAGCTACTCAGGAGGCTGAGATCTGAGGATCACAGTTCAAAGCCAGAATGGGCAGGAAACTCTGTGACACTCTTATCTCCAAGTAACCACCAGAAAACCAGAAGGGTGTTGTGGCTCAAGTGGTACAGCATTCATCTTGAGCTGAAGAACAGAGGGACAGTGCCCAGATTCAGAGTTCAAGAGCCACAACCAACAGAAAAAAAAATGTATATGTTCAGTAACTGGAGGTACCTGCCATAGTTTCATTACAACTGTTTTCTATTGACATGGACTTTAATCAAAACAGTAATTGCAACTCTTGGCAGCCTCAGTT
Organism: Dipodomys ordii; assembly: GCF_000151885.1. Taxonomy (NCBI): domain Eukaryota; kingdom Metazoa; phylum Chordata; class Mammalia; order Rodentia; family Heteromyidae; genus Dipodomys; species Dipodomys ordii. Next base: position 868,465 of record NW_012267423.1, on the reverse strand, counting down.
TTTTCTTTACCAGCATCTCCCCAACATATGTAAGTACATTCAATGTTGATGTCCAGCAAAGCTTTGGTGAGGGGTGTGTGCTCACAGTGGATTCTATCTGGGAACAAGACACAGTTCCATTTAGTCAGTGATGAGGTCTCCAGAGCTTATGACCCAGTGCTTTCTGTGCAATGCTAATGGAATTATAGAGCAAAGAAGAGGCCCTGACCTTGGTTTCTATTATTGGGATGAACAGTCCTCATTAATTCCCCAAGAATTGATGACTAAGGTAACTGCCTGAGCACAGTCCATTTAGACGCATGCCTTGCAGACATTGTCTGCCAGGAGGCACCATAAATCAAGTCATTGGATCTGTCTTCTTGACACTGTGTGCTTAGGATACACAGATATTTGGGAAAAGTTACAATATGTCATTTGACTTTGGTCATACTGACATTTGGGAAGGAGACAATATGTTACAATGAGCAATTTTAATTGAAGATCGCAAATGATGGAGAAGTAAACCCATCTTTTCTATTTCATGATTCATTCCTAGGTGAAGTGCTACATTTTGATTGCAATATGTTTTATACTTTTTTATAAAAGAACAAATCCTTTGGCATTGTCCAACATACCATACTTATTTTAATAGGAATATTTGGAGATAGTAAGTGGGACTGGATAATCTCTAAAGTCAGAGGTAAAGACAGGGATTCTTGGGGTCTCCATCTCATCACCACAAAAAATAACAGTTCTCCCTTTTTGGCTGTTGGGTTCTCTTCCAGGACCTATGTATAGATTACTTACATTCCCTTCGTCATGCTCAAAGTGGCCCTCTTCAGCCAATGAACTCATATTGAATTTACTCTCTGTTATTCTCCATAAAGAAGACAGGCTGGTTACTTTGGAGGATTTCTCTTGCTTTCCTAATGAGTTCTTCTCAACATCCTGAGGGAAGTGATTATTAGATTCCTCTCCTGTTCTACTTTCCTATTATTTCCTTGTTTATGTGTATTTTGTTTCAGAGAAAGAAAAGCTTAAGACTTATGTCTATTTTTAATTATCTCCTTATTAACTGATCCCACTAAGTGGGCTTGTATATGGAGAACACTCTCTAGTGAAAGTGGATTTTGCATCCGTCATGTCAAACTCCTGAGCATGATGAAGATCAAGACTTCAAAGGTAATCAATAGCATAAGCTCTCATTATTGCACAATCCGATTAACTTGTGAAGTTTAAATAATATTAGCTTAAAGAGTGGGGGAAGTAAGTTAGGGCTTAGAATTGGTGACAAAATGTGATAAAAATACTGTATAATGCTAGTTGCTCTCCTTTCAGTATCTGTTGAAAGTATTTGGTGCCTAGTTTGATAATAATGGGTTGGGGGCAGGAGGATAAATCTCTTGATGCATCAATCAATACATACCCACATAGCATGTTCTTTGTAACAGGTGAAATGAGGCCTCATGAAAAGGCACACCAAACAACCAGAATATTGATCCTCAGGAAACCCACAGTGTGGTTGGAGAGACCCGGGTTAAACATGTAAAAACATTTAAGTCACAAATGGAAAATACATGGTAAAAGTAACAAACAACAAGAGTAGAAATGAGGGGGTGAACTTCTGAGTCCATTTGTGAACTCTCAGAATGGGGAGGAAAGTAAAGGTAGTTCTGTCTATAAGTAAATGACAGTGTTAGCTTCCTCAGGGAAAAGGAATCTCATGATGGTAAAGACAGAATTCATTATATCCAGAGGGGGAGAAGCAAGGAGAGATGCTTCATAGGCTGGGTCATTCCTGCTTCTGTAAGCTTCTTGATATGACTGGTGCCTTTAGTCTGCTTCTCTCGATGGAGGCTGAATATGGTAATACTGGAGGATTATTACAAAGTGTTCCAAGCTTTTTAGTCAATGGAGATTTGGGGGCTGTCTTGCAGGTTGAACTCAGGGCCTAGCTGCACAGGGACATTACCATTGAAGCCAGGGTCCCACACCTTTTGCTTTAGTTATTTGGATGAAGTTTTGTGGTTTTTCCCTCCTACCCATGACACTCTTATAGGTGTACACTAGCACATGTCTAACATTATTATTTTGTTGAAATGGAGGTCTTACTATCTTTCTCCCCCAGCATGACCTTGAACCATGATCCTTTCAATATCTGTTTCTAAAGTAGTTGAAATTATGTGCATGAGCTACTTGGCCTAACATGATGAAGATCTGCTCTACTTCAGTCTTCAGAAACTTAAGTGTAGTTTTGATCTTATTTTTGATCTCTGCTTATTTTTAATATCTCCTTCCTAGAAGTCTGGACTTAATATATTCTGCTGTGATAAATCCACTCAGCTAGATGTCTTTCCTGAAGTGAGACACACCATCCTCTGAAAGAGTTTTGGTCACCAGAGGTAATGAAGATGTGGGGAAAACATGTGTTTTGTATTTTACAAATTCATATGTTGAAATTAAGAAAAAACAGCCTGCATAACTTGTTTTCTTTGGGAAGTCTGTGAAATTTAGCTTTCCAAAACTGAAAACGTCTTTCCTGAAATTCATAGCCAACCAACTTGCAAAGTCCCAAACTGAACAGCTGGTGTTTTAAGGACTGCATATTCAAAAAGTACACCTTCCCCATTCCCCACCCCAACACCCATGAGTCAGTTACTTATGGTTGAACAGTTTAGTTACCCTCCAGTTGGTAATAAGCAGATGGTCAGACAGGAGAATGGGAAGAGAGTCCATCACTCACAATTTGGGAACCCAACTGAATTTGTGTTTCCAAGGGTAAAAATGGATCATATAGGAAATATTAGCTATATGGCTAGAGATATATGGCAAACATTATCTATCTATCTATCTATCTATCTATCTATCTATCTATCTATCTATCTATCTATCTATCTATCTATCTTTCTATCTATTTAGCAAATTTCCCCCAGTTGGGGAAAAAATCTCTCCTAGCAAAGTGCTGTGAAATTGAGTTGGAAAAAAATTCCATTAGGAATTGTAATTAGGTGTGACATAACTGTTCTAAGTGCATAAAGCTAGGTTAAAATAGTTTCGCTGTTTGGAAAGATTTCATGGGTCTATAGACAAAGAGCTGGTTTCATGTGACCTGTGTAGTCACTCAGGTCCACACATTCAAGAGGGGCTGAAATTTGGTTTAATGATCTGCTGTCACCAGCAGGCCATTATTTGATGGTATTACAATTTGAATTCAGGACCACGCTTGCTAGACAGGTGCTCTACTACTTGAGTCATTCTACTTCACTTTTTTTGGGTGGGGGGAGAGATAGGGTCTTGCTTTTTTGCTTCGGCCATCCTGGATTGTGATCTTATTTATGCTTCTCTACATTACTAGGATGAAGAGCTCACCATCATCTCCCGCAATAGTACTTTCCTTGTAGCTAGGATGTTAGACACTGCACTCAGCCATTGGTGAAGGTTTTTTTATTTTTTGGCTTGGGCTGGCTTAGAACAGTGATTCCTTGATCTTGGTATCCCAAGTAAATAGATCATAGACTTGAGAGACTAAGGTTGGCTACCATGTTGATATTCTTAATACTTAAACAGTGACCCAATATTATTGTCTTGCAAGCACCTGAAAATTATGTAGTTGATCCTATGTAGATAAGTAGGTAGTGTATTTATTATGTCACTCTTGTTTTTAGTGTCTTCAATGAAATATGAAAATGAGAGTATGAGAACCAAGAAAAATCTCCAGAAAGGTAGGTGATAGGAAAGGAGGCAAACATTCTTTTCTTTTTTCTTTTTATTGGGTCAGTCAAGGGCTTACACTTAGGGCCTGGCCACTCCCTGAACTTCTTTTGCTCAAGGCTTGTGCTCTACCACTTGAATCACAGTGCTATTCCTGCCTTTTTCTGTTTATGTGATACCGAGGAATCAAACCCAGGGCTTTGCATGCTAGGCAAGCACTCTACCACTAAGCCACATTCCCAGCCCCATTATTTTCTTTTATAGTTGTATTTCTCATCTCACACCTATCACTAGAAAAGGCAGTTCAATTAGTTTCTGTTAAGTATATATTTTTTCCTTCTCATTCTCTTTATGATTTTATTTATTAATTTAATGTAATTTTATTGTAAGGGTGATGAACAGAGGGTAATGTTACAATTACATAAGTAAGGAAATGAGTACATTTTTTGTGGAATATTGTTACCCCTCCCTTGTTTTCTCTTACTTTCTTTCCCCTCCAACTTTCATTTATAACATAGTGTTACAGTGCTTGATAAGAAATGTACTCGTTATCTTGCCTATGTAATTGTAACTCTCTGTACAGTATTCTCACAATAAAAAAAATACTCCCAAGGAATTATACTGAGATTGAGAAACAAACACACAAATACCTTTGGCACAGAAAATGAGCAAAGGATAAATAACGTTATAATGTACTTATGGATAACAGTATGAATTACTTTTTCCAAATTTGTATTTTAGCAATTTGATAAAATCAAGAAGCACAAACAACAACAACAACAACAACATAGTGTCTTGTGAGTACCACTGTTGCACTGGTTCACCCTTTGTCCTTATCTCACTATTTTGTTATTCCCTTTCTCTTCCCCAAATCAGATAAATGTATATACAAGGCACAGGGCACCAAAATCAAAAACAGTGACAATAAGGGACAAAAGAAAGGGAAAAAAGTCGAAAGAAAAAAAAGAAATAACTTCACAGAGTACATTAAAAAGCAAAACCAAAAAACCAAACCAAAAAACATATCTTGGAGTTCATTTTGACTAGCATCTTTTTTTTTTTTTTGGTCGGTCATGGGGCTTGAACTCTGGGCCTGGGCACTGTCTTTCAGCAAAAGGCAAGCACTCTACCACTTGAGCCACAGTACCACTTCTGGTTTTCTGACTGGTTTATTGGAGATAAGAGTCTCATGGACTTTCCTGCCCTGCTGGCTTTGAACTGAGATCCTCAGCTCTCAGGCTCCTGAGTAGCTCAGATTATAGGTATGAGTCCCTGACACCTGGCCTTGACTAGCATCATTTTATATGGTCATATGTACATAGCTATTGAGCTATTGTGATCCTCTGCTAGAACTATCCTAGACATATACCAATTATGACAAATGAGGGAAATCATGGAAACCATGATTCTTTGGGTCTGGCTTACTTCACTTAATGAGTTTTTCTAGGTCTTTCCATTTTCTTATGAATAGGGTGATGTCATTCTTTCTGATAGAAGCATAGAAGCATAGAATTCCATTGTGTGTATATACCACATTTTCATCCATTTATCTACTGAGGGGCATCAGGGTTGGTTCCATATCTCAGCTATGGTAAATAATGCTGCAATGAACATAGTTGTGCAGGTAACTTTAGTGTGGCCTTGTTTGTGATCATTTGGGTAAATGCTCAGGAGAAGGACTGAAGGATCATAGGATAGTTCTATGTTTAGTCTTTTGAGGAATCTCCATACTGCTTTCCAGAGTGGTTGAACCAGTTTACATTCTCACCAAGAGTGTAGCAGCATTCCCTTTGGCCACACCCCCACCAGCATCTGTTATTATTTGTTTTCTTGATAATGACCACTCATAAAAGATTTAGTTTTAAATGATAGAATTTTGGCAGCTGGCAAGTCTTCATATTTTGGTTTGCCATAATTGTATAAGGAATATTCAGTATCTTAAGTATTTCCTATAATATTGAGAATCATGATTTGCCTCCAGTGTTCAAGAACTATGTAATGAGGCTGACTTTGTTTCACACAACATTTCTTATGAATGTATTTATTTCCTATTTTATTTCCAGATGGATGCTGGTCTTAAAGAGGTACTATATTACCTGAGAGAAGGAGAGCGCTCCAGAAGGAAGTTGAAATAGGTAAGAGGAATTTGACCCAACAGGTGAATATAAACTTAATCTGGAAATGGATGTGAGGGCAATCTGACTGCGCCATCTGTCAACCCACTGATCACCAGGGTTGACTTGGCTGATCTGGCTGGTTAAGCAGGTGTCCCCTTTCTCCCTCACCACTCCATGTGCATCCCTTCCAAAGCTGTGTGTTCAGACAAAGAGGATGACCATCCCCAATGGAGGAGGACTGGCCTTCGGTCAAAGGTATACAAGTGGCTGTGCTCCCCTTGCTAGAACCTCCATTCAAGCTCTCAAAGTATATTCTTCAGTACTCTTGATTTTAAGTGGCAGCACAGTGGTAGAATATAGGCTTAGCATCGACAAAGCCCTAGGTTCAATATGAAGTACCAATAAATAAATAAGAAATATATAAAAGTTGATACTTGAGTTTTGATATACTGATTGAATAGGCTTAACATTTTTCTTATTCCATTGTGAAAATTATTCTTAATATAATTCTTAATATCTGTCACTTGTTAAGTGATATAGAAAGCAAATATTCTTCTTTACCTTTCTTGAAGCAGACAAGATATGAAACATGCATATAAAATATATTTCAAGAAGCTCTAGTGTTCTTTTGATATGGCTTCTTCCCTTATCATCTAACAAATTGTCCAGACATTAGGGTACCAGACCAAGGAAACTTCTGAATA